>NW_022680357.1:17606717-17922967 GCF_004115265.2 Rhinolophus ferrumequinum | reverse complement strand
GACAGGCAGGAGGAAATCTGGTTCCCCCAAAGCCTGGCCTTCTCTACGCCCGCCGACATGACACTGTACTTGGGAGCGGTCAAGATGCTGAAGGTGTAAATCTGAGGAGGGGCCATCACGGGCTTCACCCCCTAAGCAAGGGGAAGAGATGCCTCCAAGGAATCAGAAAGACCTGGGTTCAAATGCCAGCCCCAACGCTGGCTAATCGGCTGCCTCGACAAGTCAGTTAACCTCTGGGGGCCTCAGTTTTCTCATCTGTAAAAGGGGATAGTAATAGGACTTACTTTTTTGGGGTTGTTGTGAGACTTCAACAAGATTGTGCAAACAACTCTCAGCACCGGGTGTGCACACAGCAAATGCTTAGCAATCAGTCACCACTGTCATCGTCGTCCTCACCATCCTTCCTAGCTCTAGACAGCTCACCCCATCCTGCTGCGTTTCCTTTTCCTCCTCTGTACACTGGGACGAATGACGCCTGCTTCACAGAACTGTTAATGATTCACTTCCAGGGCAGCGTCAACACATAAACCCTCCGTAAATGGGAATCCATTTTCCCTCCCCCCTTATTAGCCCTCAAGTTTACTTGGAAACATCAGTGAACTCAGTTACTGAGAATCAGTGTTTGCACGTAGTAGGCAGGGCCCCTCGGGGCCTGTAAGCCACGAGGCGTGGACCTTGGCCGGTCCCCACGGCGACGATACACTCGTGGGCAGAACGCTTATGCTGCCGAGAAGCCCAGGACGCTGAGAGCATCTCCGGAGATGGGCCCAGAGGGCAGGGGGCTTCCAGCCAGGTCGCTGTGACTCCAGAGTCCACACTCTTCACCAAGACTGCATATCATTACTCCTTTTTCTGTTTTTGGATGGTTGCACTGGTTACAGCAAACCCACGCTACTCTTACAATTTTGGAAAGAGGAAACTTAATCTGTATTTGAAGGTGTGAGGAAAAAAACAATGCTGGGAGGTAACATGGTGATACAGGCGGTCCCACCACCAAGATAGACTTTTTCTTTCTACTCCAGGTCCCCGAGGGTGGTGGCCACTCCTTCCACGTCTGTGTTCACCCCCCCACCCCACTCAAAAGGAACCAATGTTAGCAGCTAAGCGTGTTTTCTCCACACGCCCGGCTATCTTCGGAACATACCCATACGTGCACAGGGGGTGGGAGGGGGCATTGTCCGGCCAGCACAGGGCCTTCCGTGGCCAGACCCAGCCCTGGACATGAGTGGACACCACTAACTCGGCTGGTGTGTCAGGACCTGCCTGTCCAGGGAGCTCACTGAACGTGAAGTGAGTTCACACGTGGATGAATCTGCTCACGGAGGTGGTGGTCGGCTAATTCTCTGTCCCAGAGCTACGTTCTCGGACTTCTCCTTTTCAATCTGATCAGTCACGCTGGCAGATGACACTTAGCTGGGAGGACTAGTGACTGTGGGATGACAGTTGGGAACTCCCCCCACCCCAAGGTCCTCCTCTCAGGAAAACATGTCAACCTGAACCAGAGGAAACTTTAAATCTGGGTGGAAAAGCCCCAAGAGCAAACACTTGTTGCTCAGAATGGCATGTGGTGAGCTTCTGAAAACATACATTGAAAAACAGAAAGTGTTGAAAACGCAAAACTTAAAAATCGGAGACCGAAACACAAGTTAATGGCATACTTTTCAAAGACACAACACCAAGTCTAAATGCAGTTGGAGATAGAATGAGAAAATAGAGAAGTAGAAAAGATAGACTTGAAAAAACAACCACTAAGCGATCACACGGTTCAACTCTATAGTAAAACATTTGCACATTGCTGTGACGTGATCCGCACGCTCGGACACAAAAAGGACTCCAGAAAAAGGCCAGATGTAAGCAAACAAAACATGAAAGAAGTTGTCAAAGAAAGATCTACGTCTCAAAAGGTCCCAGCCCAGAGGGTTTTCTATGTAAGTGTCCACGCTGTGTAATCTACTTCAGAGCATAGAAAATCATTTTATCAAGTCACTACGACTCTGATATCCAAACTTTACCAAAATAACACGCAAAAAAGCAAACTAGAGACAAACATCATTGACAAATACAGACAAACATCCTCGATTACATATTATCATTTCTTTTTCTGCAGTGCATTATCAAAAATACAGTATGCCTCCAAAAGGATTTATTACAAGGGTGAATAATGCTTTGCTACTACAAAAAGCATGCACACAACTGATCCTATTAACAAATCAAAGGAGAAAACGTTTGCGATCTCAGTATACAGCCTTAGTTCTCTAGACATTGACAGAAATCATAGCACAATAAAGAAAACCTTTCTAAACCAATAGCAAGTACCCTGCTTCTCGGTGAAACCCTCGAGCCGTTCACTTTAGGGGGAGAAGGAATCACACAGGAGTTTGCTACAATGCAGATGACTAGGTTTGCTTAAATCCCGGGCTTTGTCCCTATGTCTGTAACCACTTGTGACAAACACTGCCTGCAAAGGATTACAACTACAGTCAGGGACAAGGCGAGGCGGTCTGTAAATGCCACCATGGTCCAGTACTATCCTCTACGGCTCTCTGTCACTTGCAGAGATGATGGTTTACCTGGAAAACCAAATGAAATTAATTACAGCTCAAGTAGCTTACACGTAGATAATGACAGAGCAATAGCTTCCTCACCTACCAGTAAGAGTCACCCCTTAGAGGGTGTCCTGAGAGCACCGCCTGTTAACATTAGCAATCGAGAATATAAAAGCTAATTAAAAAAAAGGATCCCATCAAGGCACAGCCGTGAATGAGGAAAACGGCACCATTTCTGGAAAAAAATACAAAAGAAGACATGACCCAATGGGGGATAGATTATGTTTTTAAACGAGGAAGACTCAATGTTGTCAAGATGTTGATCGCGCCCAAATAAACTGTTAATTAAAATGTTATTACTGTTCCACTGTTTCTGGCAACTTGACACAGTGGTCATACAATTCACTGGGATAATCAAAGCTTCAGAACTAAGAAGATGCACTAAGTAACAGTCTTAGAAAGCTATCTTCATTCAGAAAGCAGAATGGTAGAAGCTCAGACACAGAATTACAGATGAAAAGACAACAAAAGTCCAGAAACACATAGCAATCTATCACGTGTGTGGATTTCATAAAAGATAAAGGTCCTAATTTGACTCAGTGTGGATGAACTATAGTTCACAGAGAATCTATCTGTATCGATATCTATTTATCTACACAGGGTGCCAAAAAAATGTACACACGTTAAGAAAGGAAAAGACTGTATTAAAATTACCCTGATGGGAACCGCTCTGAACACCTCTTGTAATTGCAAAAGTCAAACGTGACTTGTGTTCACCTTTTGTTACCGGTATATATTGAGTGTTACGATGTGAATACGGTTTTTCTCCTTTCTTAAAATGTGTATCCATTTTTTGGCCCCCTCTGTGTGCTCACCCAGCACCCCTGAACGTGCCAGCTCCTGGGGTTCTCCTGTCCGCCTACACCCAACAGGAGGGAACCATTACCGTGGAGGCAGCGGAGGGTGACGCGTTGAGGACGAGCCCAAGGGGAGTCTCCAGGCCCGGGTGGTTTCTGAACATTTACTGGACTCCAGGCGACATTTCTGCAAGGTCAGAAAGGACAGGCCTGGGACCCTAGTCCCTGTCCCACGGTTTACTTGATGTGGGGTCCAGAACAAACACTCAGTGAACCTGAGGAAACACTCATTTCCTCGTCAGAAAATGGAGCTGACGCCCCCAGGTCCTGTCTCACCTGTAACGCTGTGCGGACAAAGGAAGTCACTTGGGAAAGCCCTCTGTACCTGTAAAGTGCTGAGTGACAGTGGACAACGGGTAGCCCTACCCTGGGGTTAAGAACCGAGGCAGTGATGGCAGCCTGCCTGCCTGCATTGGTACAGTGGCTTCAGCATTTAGCGCCTGTGGGTCTTTGGGAAGGTTACTTCCCCTCCAGGTACCTTGGTTTTGTCATTTACCAGCCATGGGTCCTTGGGCAAGTTACGTGACCTCACTGCATTGTGGCTTCCCTCACCATTAAAAGGGTGGTGACCCCACTACCTCCCTCAGAGGCTGTGATCAGGAGCAAATGAGAAAAGCATGCACAGAGCTTAGAACAGTGTGTGGCATAGAGTAACTCAGCCAAAATGCTTCTTGTTTATCATCATAATTATCTCTGGGGATTTATGCACCTCCTACGCCAAGGCTGGAGCACATGACTGGGGCCTGAGCCAAGCATCCTTTTGGGACCCCTGGTCTATAGTGATTGGTTCAGTAATGGACATGTGACCTCATCAGAGCCAATGAAATGCAATGAGACTTTCACCTGCTGGGAAAGAAACTCATAGTCTTCTGCAGGATTCAAGCATAGGAGAATAGAGCCCTGAGAGCTGCCACTGTCCACCTTGTATTTCTGAGTTTCTCAGTGTTAGAGGAGGCCGTCCAGGGGACATGACCCACAGGTGACCCACGAGCTGGCCCCAGGCAATCAGTGGGTCCTCAGCCCTCCCCTGTCCGTGGACGTGCATCCCGCCCACCGTTCTCACAGGGGAGCCGTTTCAGGACGCAGCCTGGAGAGACTAAGGGGTGGTGGAGACCACCTGGATGTTACACGTGACCGAACCCCGTTAAGGCCTCTGTGTAAACTTTTCAGATTCTGGTGGGCGGAGATCAACTGGTCTCGCGGTCGCCCAAGACAAGCCTCATAAGTCAGTTCCCGTGCTTGTGAAAGAGCCACCGGCCAGTCTGGAGTGGCCTGCCTCTTTTTTTTTTTTTTTTTTTGGTCTCTCTTTGCCTTCCGTGTATGGCGGCCAGTGTATGAACCGATGCTCACCAATTTTTCTGAGATGGAGTCAACGAAGAGGAAGCAGAGAAAAGAACAGTTGGATGAAGAAGTTGTGGTATAATGCCATTTGCCACAACATGGATGGACCTTGAGATTGTTATGCTAAGTGAAGTAAATCAGACAGAAAAAGTCGAGAAGCCTACGACATCACTCAAATGTGGGATATAAAACTTAAACAACAAAAGAACAAGATAAAAAAATGAAGAAACAAAAACTCACAGACACAGACAATAGTTTAGTGGTTACCAGAAGGTAAGAGGGGAGGGAGGTGGTAGATGAGGGTAAGGGGGATCAAATATATGGTGATGGAAGGAGAACTGACTCTGGGTGGTGAACACACAAGGGGATTTATAGATGATGTAATACAGAATTGTACACCTGAAACCTATGTAACTTTACTAACCAGTGTCACCCCAATAAACTTTAATTTAAAAAATAAATGAAAGGCAATGAAAAGAAAAGAAAGAAAAGAATAGTAAGAGAAACAGCGTACTTGCAAATCTGATCCCTGAATCAAGCCATGTCTTTACCATCCAGGTATGCGAGCCAACAGAGTACCATCCCTTCCCTTAGGTAAAACTGGGTTTTCTGTCCTTTGCAACTGAATGAATTGTAGATGACACCACAGGACTATGGTACCATTATGACCTCGTACAAAATGTTCCCCAACTCGCCACAACAGATTGGGTCTTGCTATTAAAAGAAACTCGGCACTTACAACGTTTTTCATCCTCCGTGTGTGGTCACACAATTATAAATGATGACCCTTCATCCAGATGATGGGCGTTTCAGGCTGAAAACAACACTGCCCTTTTCTAAATTCCGGTGGAGAGCAGAGGGCTAGAGACAAGTCAAACGCTTCAAGTTCATGACCTTCAAGCAGCAGCCCCAGGGGCTGCAATGAAAATTAGTCGAAACCGTCGTTTCAGATTTCCAAAGGTCACCATTTATGAAAAAGACTCTCTCCTGTTGAGCCGCAACCAGATGAGAAGTCGGAAATGAAACAATGCTTGTGCACGCCTTGCTTCCCACGACCCAATTAGACGGGCCGTGACCTCCCGACGCCATTCAGACATTTCACAGCAGTTAATGTGTCACACAGGCCCTCATCGAATGCCCTGTCACTGGTTGTCTCCAGTAGAATTAGCAGAGACTGGAGTGTGCATGTTTGACTATTTCCTGATCAAAGAGAAGAGCCACGGACGTGGGAGTAAGTAGACAAGATGTCCCTTCGGGGTTCCCGGTCAGTGTATCCAGCGGCCCTTTTACCACCCCCGCTTGAACGTTAGAGGGGAAGCTGCAAATTCAAATGTTCATCCCCTGCGAACTTTCCATCAGTAGGACCTCACTGCCGATTGAAAGCTTAAAGCCAGAAACGTGGGAGTCCTCGGACCTCATTTTCCCTCACCTTTGACATCCAACAAACAGGAGATTCTGTCGATGCCAACTTCCAAGCGTCTCCCAAAGTGATGGCCAACGTCCCCCCCACCAGTTGCTTTCCAGGGAACTCCAAGAGCGCGCCTGGATTGTCGCGTGAAGGCCGTCAGACGCGCTCTTCCCTCCCCGACTCCACTGACCACACACACTCCAGCCAGCAGGAGCCTCACACACGAAAACCTTCCCCTGTCAGACGCCGAACCTCCCGTTTGGAACCTGCCACAGGATTCCTGTTGCCTCCGGGATAAGGTCTAACCCCCTCCCGCGACTCTCACGTCTCTAAGGTCTGTTTCCACGGGGCAGCTGACGACGCTGTGAAAACCGTCAGTTCAGATCACATCTCTCCTGTGCTTCAAATCCTTCAATGGCTTCCTGGGACCTCGGTCATGGCTCCCAGCCTCGGCACTCCTGCCATCTGGGCCGGGGGCTCTTGGTGGTGGGGGCTGTCCTGCGCTTTGCAGGAGGCGTAGCAACATCCCTGGTCTCTCCCACTAGATAGCAGTACGCTCCCCCGCACCCCAATCCAAGCTATGACAACAAAATGTCACCAGACACGGCCAAATGTCCCCTAGGGTCATGATCACCCCTTGTTGAGGACCATTGCCTTAGCATGAACTCTTGACACGTTATGACCATTTTCAAGGTCATTCCTAGGTCACATGCTCATCCTGAGAGCCAGGCTTGAGTTGGTCCCCCCAAACCACACGGACAGAGGAGTAACAGGATGACACGGTGACCCAAAAAGAAAATCAGACTACAGTAGTTCCCCGAATCCATGGGGATATGTTCCAGGAGCCCCAGTGGATGCCTGAAACCACGGATAGCACCAAACCCTATATCTGGGGGTGTCAAAAATATGTACACAAGTGGACCCTTTGGTCAACATTGCCCAAGCAGTAGTTTGCTGTCATCAGAAGTGTCTGGATACTGATGGAAAACACTTTGAGCACCTCTTATAATTGCAGAAGTCCAACGTGACTTGTATTCATCTTTTGTTACCAACATATATTGAGTATTAAAATTTTAATACAGTTTTTTCCCTTCTTAAAATGTGTATACATTTTTTTTTGGCATCCTCTGTATATGTTTTTTTTCCTATACATACTCAATTTTTCACTTAAAGGAAGCACCTTATGGCTTCTCTTTGGTATATCTGAATTGCCAGCATCTCTACTCTTGCACTTTGAGGACACCGGTTAGTAAAATTCGGGTGGTTTGGCCACAAGCACTGTGACACCGTGACAATTGCTCTGACAGCGGTGGCTTTTCAGTGACTAATGGGTGGGGAGCGTCTACCGTGTGGAGACGCTGGACAAAGGGATGAGTCACGTCCTGGGCAGATTGTGTGGGACTGGACAGATTTCATCACACTACTCAGAACGGCACATGATTTCAAACTTATGCACTGTTTACTTCTGGAATTTTCCATTTCATATTTTCAGACTGTGGTTGACGGCGGGTAAATGAAACCATAGATAAGGAGCGGATGACTGTATTGTTACCAGAAGAAGGGAAATGGACGTGGAGCTGGCAAAACAATAAACGAACAGGAACAGGCATTCATGGGGGTACCCCCAAACCTCCCTTACAGCTCTGTTTCCCAGTGCCCGGCAATGATAAATGTAAAGCCCCATCCACCAACACCATAGCTCAGTTTCCCTCCACTCTGCTTCGACGTGCATGTAAGGAGCCTCACCACAGTCTCCGAGCTTTCACCTCTTTGTGGCTTCGGGGCAAAGCTTTGCTGGCGTTTGTGAACAAAGACACAGGACACGATGAATCCTTCAGACCTGGTCAAGCTTCTTATCAGCAGGGTTGCATTTTAATCAAAGACACCTCTTTCAGAGCCCGCTGAAATCTCACGTTGCCGCTGACATCCCAGCGATGGGGGAACAAAGGCTTAGCTCAGCTGCAACTAGAGAGAACTCAAAAACAGAATACGGAAAGGTGCCAAGGGACCCGGTTTCATCTGCCAGTGGAGAAGAAAAGGCAGAACTAGAAGGAAATCTTCTGCCAAAAGTATGAAAATGGGTCCTTGGGTTTCTCTCCTCAGACTTGAGGTTTGTCAAGAGAATTAAAATACAGCTGTAGCAGAGGCTGTCAGAGTTTTGGGTCTCACGCCTTCTTTACACATGTGAAAGTTATTGAGCTGTTGTTCATGTGGGTTATACCTATCAATATTTCCTGTGTCGGAAAAATAAAACTCAAAAACATTGTAAATGTTTATTTTTAAAATTCATTTGAAAATAATGATAAATCCAACGGCATGTTAACATAAATAATATATTTAAATGAAAAACAGCTATTTTTTTTTTCTAAAACAAAACGAAAGCGAGAAGAGTGGCATTTGTTTTTATATTTTTTGCAAATCTCTTTAGTATCCGGCTTAATGGAAGGTGGACAGATTCTCATATCCGCTTCCACATTTGACCGGCTGACACATGTTGTTTGGGTTGAAATGTAGGAAGGAAATCTAGTCAGACAAATATGTGATTGGCAAAGAGGAGTATTTGATTAGCCTTTGAAGAGAACTGTGGACATTCTTCTTTGATACTACACCAAAACTTGACAAGTGGTAGTGTCTTAAACGCTAGTTGCTACGTGGAATCTGAAGACAACTGAATTATCTTTTCATGCTCTATCTAGTGCATGAAAATCCATTGTTCTAATCTACTCTAGTCCACTTTGAATGACTCTTTTACTCAGGGATAATTTTGTAGTGTCCTACATTGGTCATTTGGATAATATTGGTTCACTGAGTCATACAGGTTTTTCCAATTTGACATATTCCATTACACAATATATAAAAAAAAATTACACTCACTCATGGGAGCAGATAGAAGCAAAATTGCAATTTGCTTTTGAAACCTTGAATTTTATCTTTGGCAACAAATACTGTCAGTTGCTTTCCTGGAAGCGACAGGCTCACTTAGCTCATTTTTGAGAAAATGTCTGCCAGATACCTAAGCCTGAAGAACCATCATTTGCCTGACAATTGTTCGTTCAAGTAAATATGGTGTTTCATGGAAGAAAAGCAGCTCGTTCAGGTACCAAGTCAGTTGCACACGTGGCGTTGCTGGAGACCAACAGCGTACTTCGGCTTGCAGCTAAAGTGCTTTATGTGGACTTCCCAGTTCGCAATCTACAAGATTTACTAGAATTCAATAACAATACTGCTTTTTTTACGGCTTCATCAAGGACATTTAAAAGTGAAACCAGAATTTTCTTTCACGGCGAGCGACTGGTGGTGATGAATATGCTGACAATTCGTACAGTCTGGCGCCACTGCCTTTGTTCGTGCCCAGGCTCCAGCGGTGTTTGTTACTCACCAGTGTTTTTGTGCCATCAGCAAATGTCAACACAGTGAAAAAGGCAAATTGCGTCTTATTATCACTAGGAAATAGTTTTGACCCTGCAGACCCCCATGAAATCGTCCAGGGAAGTCCCCCTGCCGCATCCCTGGAGTTAACAGGACACATGATGAGAACACTGTGCTATAAAACATCAGTTTTAAGGACATCGGTTTTCAGATTTAAAAGACCTCCATTTGCTCATCTGTAAAATGGGTATAATATAATATCTAACTGGGCTCTTGGGACAACTAACGGGGATAATGCATGTAAGCACTCGCTATGCACTCACTGTTGTTATTTGTTAAATGCTAATAGCTCCTCAATGTGGCTCATCTGGGGAATATTCTAGAATATAGATTCCTGAAGGTTTTGACCACCTCGTCGAGTAGTATGCAAAGAAGCAAGCGCAAGACATATCACCGAAGACCCTGAGTTTCCAGCTGGGTCTCCTTCAGCTATATCACTGCCTTTGCTTCCGGGAAGCAAAGACTTGTGAAGGTTCTTGGGGACAAACAGAGCAGTGGGACCAAGGCCTGGATGATTCCTTGCTGGTGGCAGAAAATGAAGATGGGCAGAGTCTGTCCAATGTGCTTATCCCAGGAAAATGGCAACAACCAATACCAAATTATTTATATGTACCAGGCACTATTCCCAGTGCTGCACAAATATTCACTCCTGAGGTACCCACAGCAACCTTACGAACAGGTATAATAATAATAACAATCCCATTTTACAGATGAGGAAACCGAGACACAGAGATGTTAAGTAACATGCCCAAAGTCACACAGCTGGGGGCCGCTGACCTGGGACTTCTGAACCCAGGTAATCTGACTTTAGAGGCTGACTTCTTAACTATTACATTGTACCAAGGAAGCAGGAAATAAAGGGAGGGGGGATTATTCCTGAAGGGCCCTTCCCTCGCCATGTTAGAACAAAAGCCCAATTTCATTCTAAAATGACCTGCTAGAAAAACACTTTGAGTCCATTAGAAACTCCAGGAACAATGAACATTGTACCCAAAAGCCCAAGTGTACTATATAAACAAATACATAGCAAGATTTTTGAACAACTGGTTAAGCGTTAGAAAGGAGACTCCATTTGGCCATTTCTCTTTGAATGACTCAGAGCTTGTGGCATTGAAACGACGAAGAGAAAAATGTAATCCTAGCCAACAGCTTAGCTTCACACTGAACCTTATCCGCCTACCCATAACAACGATCACTGGTTTTCAAACTTCAGGACTGAGCTAGAGCCCCGACGTGGAAGACGTCCGCCTAGAGATGGAGTCGGAGGCAAACAGAGTGAGTTTTGACAGTGAAAAAGTAAAAATGCAGCTCATGGACCTGGCGAGGCAGAAGGAGGGTTGTGGACATCCTCCTTCTATCAGGTGGGAAGCTCAGGCCTTCTGCCCAAGGTGGATAGAAAAGGAAATGAAGTTTACGTGACTTAGAAATCAGAAAGTTCATCAATACAGAGGGCGGAGGGAGTTAGCTAAATCCTCACCTATGGTGGCAGGAAGTCAATAGGTTATAAATCAAGAAATAGAGGGGTAAACGTGTTATTTAGAGATGTGGATGGAACCACGGGAAGAACTGAATCAGGAACGGTGGGGAAAAAAAAGAAAAAAGCTTGCTCTGAGAGTAGCCCCTGCGGTGAGCTGCTGGGGGGATGTTTGTCCTTCAAAACCTTTCTATATGAATGGACTTTTTAAATACTGTGCATGATTCAATGTCTTAATAAATTGTAAGATCATTTTGAAAAGCTTTTAAGTAAATTATGAAGAGTTTGGACTTAAAGAGAAAAAATATATCCTTTCTAATTTCTTTGACTCGATAGAGCAGAAAATGACATGATATCTATTAGCTGGTCACTGACTGGAAAGTTGCCATATCATTTGGGGGTGAAGGGAGGGGATTGTAGTGAAAGTAGAGGGGACAGCTTGGCTTGTCTGTTTTGTTTTCAACATTCATACTGAGAATGTGTGTTTGTATTACTGTCATATGAAAAGTATTTGAATTAAGAAAATACAATAGGAAAAACAAGCCACTCAAAATAACATGACAAAAATTAAATATACAGGATTTGAGAGAGACAGAGAGAGAGAGAGAGAGGTGGTTACTGAATTTGCCTCCATGGATTTCTAGACATAGGTTATCGTCCTGTTCTGTTTCCCGTCTGCTTAAGAATTAGAAACTTTGACTCTGAATTCATTTCCATCCAGGCCCCAGCCCCAACACTCATTTGGCAAATGTGTTTTGAGCACGTCAGGACACAAGCCCCCGAGAACATTTGTATGACGAGGCCCCTCGCCTGACAAGCCAGACTCTTAGTCCAGGCTCCAGGGGCGTCCTGCACTGTCCACCTGGGAGCCACTCTCAGCATCTTCCCTGCACGATTGTGACCTTACCAAAGACGGCAACTTGTCTCCTTTATCCTCAGCTGAATCATCGGCACCTGCTCAGAGAGCAGGGCACCCAGGCCGGAGGTCCCCCCAGTGCAAACCACTCACATCACGGCTGCCAAGGCTCTCCAGGCTGGGAAAGGGGGACCTGCAGGGCAGATGCCAGCGGGAGTGGAGAAGGCTGGGAACCTGTGAGTTAGCCCAACAGGACGGGACTCTAAGATCCAGGGAGCATAGAAACTTCCATATGGTTGTCACGTGCTTTATCCCACTTCCCCACTCTGAGAACTGCAATCCTGAAAACGGTTTGGGGCCATGGGTTTGTCTTCTGGGCGAGAAGGAAGACAACGCTGGAGAGAGAGGCCCTGCTTAGAGAAATGCAAGGACCAGGCCAGGCGAGACTTGAGAGACTGACGTTTTTTGTCTGCAGGAAACAAAGGAGGTCACGGGGACGAAGAGCAACTAGCGCAGGTGAGTGGCGCACCCAGGCTCGGCAAAGTCGAGAACAGGGCATTGCTGGGCTCCGAGGCCAAGCCCTCCCTGCTCCGGCCAGCACCCTACGCGACCCCCCTTCTCACCCCTCCTCTCAGTCCCACCGACACCCCAGGCACCTCCCCACCTCGGAGCCTTTCCATTCTCTGTCCCTTCTGCCTGGAGCCCTGGTCCCCTGAGAGCCACCTGGCTTGGTTCCTCATCCCCTTCATAGTTTGGATTCGATGTCACCTTCTCTGGGAAGCCTGCCTCGACTGACCGTACTATTTACCATTTGGTCCCCTTCCCAGCCCCACCCATCCTCCTGCTCCGGCACATTTTGGAGGAGGTCCCGGACGCTGGGCTAGCCGGCTCCATTTCCTAAGCCAATGGGATGTCAGTGCAGCCGAGCCCCAGGGACTCTAAGTGGAAACTTATCTTTGGGGGGTGGCCCAGACTGACTTGCTCCGGGCAGAGCTCCTTGTCTCGCGGAACCCAAGCCCTGCCGCCTCCCCACCGCTCAGAAGCGCAGCCCTCACTCAGCAGAAGCAGAAAGGAGCAATTACGATGCTTTGTGGCCTTGACTCGAATTCAAATCACTGCCTCTTGATTTGATCTTTCTTTAGTTCTCGCTAAGCACTTAGAGTGTTTCGATCGCAAGCCAGATTCATCTCGGGTGAAAAGGAGTATTTTGAACAAAAACAGGACTTCTTTGGTGGTATTTTAAGGCATTTTAAGGGATAAACACTGGATTGGTCTTGCTGTCCTGTGATTTTCAAAGGGTCAAAATGATTTGTTGTAAACATGCATCTGTATTAACTGCTCTGAGCCAAAACCGATTTCCACAGGGGACGGCGGAATTTTATCACGGCCGAGGCGATGGAAGACACCCATGGTTTTTTGAATTGTTTTAGTCTAACAGGTAGGTACGATTGTATTCTGAGGCAGATATGCAGGACGCTGCCTGGCCTCTGCTGCAGAATACAGAATGGCAGACATGCCATTTCCTAAACATGCAGGGAACCAAATACACACAGAACGTCAAGTTCAAGGAGGAGCGGAAATTGTCTGCGGGGCGTCACGCCCTTTCTGATTTCCCCCACGTTTGTACCCCGAGTAGTGAGGGAAGGTTTTAATGAGACTGTGGGATTACGCTGGATAATCTCTGAGGGAAACATGGGGAACAAGGGATGACAGAGATTTTCAAGGCTGTGCAGTCAGACTGCCTCAAACCGCAGGTGGCGGCACCACCGACAGTCACAGCTAGACTAGGAAGTTATTTCAATGTGGGTCTCTAAGCCCCTAAGAGCAGAACAGTGAGTTCAGCAGTTCAGATGGGTACACTAGGAGACGCTCAAGGGGACTGGATTCCCTCCGCTCACACGACACCTTCAGTGTCTGAGCACCTACTATGTGCTGCTGGTTCAGGGAAATGCAGCGGAGAAAGCGTGTCAAGGATATATTTGGTTACGTTCGTACACCACGCAGGTTTAAAGGTGGACAGATGGTGTCAGGCCTTGCTCCCCCTAACCCCAGGTCGTTCTGGCCTCCCATTTCTGGCCTGGTCAGGCCCAAGGTCACTGAGAGCCTGGCCCGGTGGTACACTGGTCTACTGCAGGCCTGGTGGGTGTTTGGTGCTCTTCAAGCATGGTTTTGGCTCTCTGAACGCAGCTTGAGAATCGGGCTGCAGATCCCTACGCGACAGAGCCGTCCAGCCCCAGAGCTTGACTCCTGACTGATGCAGACTCTAAAGCTCAGAGGAGCCAAATCATTGATGTGCCCGAGTTTTCTCCTCAGGAGGTGGGACAGCCGTGGACCTAATGGCAACCCCCAGTTTGCAAACACCCCAAATCCAACGCAGAAGATGGAAGACTCTCCAAGAGTTCGCTGCCCTGCATCTAGTCCGACTCTTTGGGACAGAAACTGCTCATCTCACTTCTAAATGATTGGGGTTGCCTTGTTCTTGTTTTTTAATATTTGATCTCCAGAGCTGGTGTTTTTTGCAGCCTAGGGCTATAACGTCTAAATCTCGTCAGCTTTACCACCTCCTATCCTTGACCTTGCTCTCGGGATTTGGAATAAAAATTGGCAGAGGGCGGGTTGATTACGTCTTGCAGTATTTCCCATCGTTGAGTGGTTCTGAGCCAGCGGCTGATACACATTGTCTCTGACAGAGGTTGGGGCAGGTTGGAGAAGACCCGCCCCGTAGGTCTGGACCCTTCAATCAAGGCGGTGAGGTGTGTGGGTTAGGGAGAAGCTTCTGGTTTAAGTCCCAGCTTCGCTGTGCGAGCTGCTTCACGTGGAACAGGCCTACGGCGGCACGACACAGCGCTGTTGTGAGTCCATCCGTTTACACGGAGTGCGTGGAGGGCCGAGCGAGGCGTCACAGGCCGGGCTGAAATCCCAGCCCTGCGGCTTACAAACGACGTGCCTCTCTGGGTCTCCGTTTCCCCGTCTGTAAAACGGGGATAATGTAACAGAAGTGTGGCCCTCCTGAGAAGCATGAGGACTAAATACTATCTGTCAAGTGCTGACTTAGAACAGTGCCTGGCATGCGTACGTGCCTGTTCAATAAATACATACTCAGGGGTTGGCCTGGAAACACATGTTCCATCTGCCCCAGTGCTTGCAACATGGCACACGGAAGGTGTGCGTTGAGTGTTAGCTATTTGTTGTTTTTACTACGTCCTTGTCACCTCTTCCTGGGGTTCTCATGAGCCATCCTCACCTTCTACAGCTTCTTTGGAAGCTGTGGCCCCTGAGGGGCCACACGGGCATCTCACCCACTTGGTGATCCCGGGACGAAGGGCAGACCTGTCTGGAAGTGCCCTCCGCCCCGTGCAAACCCAGAAAGCAGCCCACCGGTGAGTCTCCGGCCCTGCAGGGAGCCCCCTTAGGCTGGTGGGCTGCTCGCCTGGATTTGCCGTTTCTCTGCAGCACTTGGGAGCCAGCCTCAGGGGACCCTCAGGAGGCCAGCCACGTCCTGACCCCCGTCCTCCTCCTCTGCTCTTTCTCAGCTTCCACCGGCCCCTCTGGTCTTTGCCCCATCAATGCTCCTGCCGGTTCTGTCCCCTCTTTGCAGGCACGGGCTTCTCCTGTACCTTCACGTCTTCAATTACCATCTATGTTTGGCTGCTTCCAAGGTCATCTCAGCTGTGTCCTAAGCTCTGCACTTGTGATTCTTAACAGTTTTGGAGTCGGAGAGTTCCGTGAATGTGCACGCTCACATATTTTTCTTGAAGGTTTATGGGATTACTGAACCTTGCCCGTGAAGCTGCGTGGAGGAGGACCTGTGTCTACAGTCCCAGGGCCAACAGCCTGTGCTGGCCTGCCCTCTCTTCACCCTCACCCTCCTGACGGGGTCAACCTTCAGTATCTCTCTAGTGCTACTTCTTTGACTGCCATCAGAACTTCGGCTTCAAAGCTTTCTGCTCTTGCCAGCCCCAGGAGGTACTGTTTCCTGTGTACGTGGTCAGGAGCATCCTTTTCCTGGAGACCCTTAGCGAGAAGAGGACCTCACTGACTTTCTTTCAACCTCGCCTTATCTCAGGAGGAGCTCAAGGATTACCTGGGCAGAGAACGAAGTGAGAATTCTCTGGGAAAGGAAAGATGACCTCACAGAATACCTGATCAGATGAAGAGATAATGAGAAAGGCAAACAATGCAAGAAAAAAAGAAAAGCAATTCAATACTCATGGAAACACAAAGGGTACTTCCAAAAATAAAACATTACTATAGGAAGAGAAAAAATAAACATGTGGGATTACATCAAACTAAAATGGTTTTTTCACAGCAAAGGAAACCATCAGTAAAACAAAAAGGGATCCGACTGAATGGGAAAAGATATTTGCCAATGATATATCCGATAAGGGGTTAATATCACAAATTTATAAAAACCTCACTCAACTCAACTACAAAAAAACAAACAACCCAATTAAAAAATGGGCAGTGGACATGAAGAGACATTTTTCTAAAAAGGACATACAGATGGCAAAACAGACATATGAAGAAAGGCTCAACCTCACTAACCATCAGATAAATGCAAATAAAAACCACAATGAAATACCACCTCACCCCAGTCAAAATGGCTATCACAATAAATCAACAAACAACAAGTGCTGGCGCGGATGTGGAGAAAAGGGAACGCTTGTGCACTGTTGGTGGGATTGCAGATTGGTGCAGCCACTATGGAAAACAGCATGGAGGTATCTCAAAAATCTGAAAATGGAACTACCCTATGATCCAGTAATTCCACTCCTAGGTATCTATCCGGAGAAATCCAGAACTCCAATTCAGAAACCTTTATGCACTCCTATGTTTATTGCAGCACTATACACAATAGCCAAGACATGGAAACAACCAAAATGCCCATTGGTAGACGACTGGATTAAGAAACTGTGGCACATTTATACAATGGAGTATTACACAGCCATAAAGAAGAAAGAAATCTTACCATTTGCAACAACATGGATGGACCTAGAGAACATTATGTTAAGTGAAATAAGTCAGACAGAGATAGACAAATACCATATGATCTCACTTATTTGCGGATTCTAAAGAAAAGAATAAGTGAATGAACTAATCAGAAACATTCAGAGACATAGAGTAAAAACTGAGCTTTGCTAGATGGGGGAGGTGGGGATAAGGGGGAAGGTGAGGGGATTTGAAAGCACAGTCAGTAACCACAAGATTGCCACGGGGATACGAAAGTCAATTGGGGGAACGTAATCAATAATGCTGTAAAGATGTTGTAGGGTGTCCAATGGACACTTGTCTCATTAGGGAGACCACCTCAGGGATGAGGTAGATGGCTGATCACTGCACTGTACACCTGACGCTGAAGCTGAACAATAATGAATGTCAACTACAAGTTTATATATATGTAAAAATATACATATGGTTACAAGAAGCAGAGTGCAGCATTAGGAATAGAGACAGTGGAAATGTAATGGCTGTGTGCGATGTCAGAGGGGTAGTGGATGGGTGGAGAAGGGTTATCACTGTGTGAGGGGTATAAATGATAAACGTCTAACTATTACATTGTTTTGTGCACCTGAAACTAATAAAAAAAATTTCATGAAAAACAATGTTACTATAGCTTCCTATAAATGTCTCTCCAGTACGATATAGCAGGGGTTGGCAAACTCCTTTTTCTGTAAAGGACCAGAGAGTAAATATTTTAAGCTTTGCAGGCCAAACAACAAAATCAAGTATACTGTGTAGGTACATGGACAACAAGAGAGAAAACAAATTTCCATAAACTTTTTTGGACAGCGTTCAGAATTATACACGCCGAAATTTGAATTTCTTATCATTTTTATGTGTCCTGAAATACTACTGGATATCATATTATATAATTTTTGCAACCATTTAAAAATGTACAAAATATTCTTAGCCTGTGGGTTGTACAAAAATAGGCAATGGGCCGAATTTGGTCCACGGGCTGTTGGCTGACCCCCGATATATAGCTGTCTCGCAGCATAAGTACACGACTGAGTCTTCAACTTTTAGGATTTCAGAGACAAACACGATGACATGTATCCTGTTGATTGATGAGTGTCAAGCTAGGGGAGTATAAACACGTCACTGTTTGATTTTACCTCTCAACAGTGTTATATTCAATCCCTCGTTTCCTTC
Organism: Rhinolophus ferrumequinum; assembly: GCF_004115265.2. Lineage (NCBI taxonomy): Eukaryota > Metazoa > Chordata > Mammalia > Chiroptera > Rhinolophidae > Rhinolophus > Rhinolophus ferrumequinum. The sequence goes on along the minus strand of NW_022680357.1, from coordinate 17,904,843 downwards.
TTGATATTTTGGGCACATTTCATACTTTGGCAACTCACGCCCCTTGCTGCTGAGCCTGTGATGCTCTGTGAAAAAACTGAAAAGGCCCTCCTCGCTTTGGAAGGACCAGCTCTGGACCAAGGCGGGCAGCGTGGGGAGGGGAGCGTGGGTGGACTCTCAGCCCCTGCTTGGCAGGCCAGGCAGCCCTGTGCCGCCCCCCACCTTCACACACGCCTCGCAGCCCTGGCGAGGGTCTTGCCAAGCAGGCTGTTCGGGCGGGTGGAATACTGAGAAGACGGCTCAAGCTCAGCCATCCAACGTCACATCCACTAAACTCACAGGACGGCCCGTTCCAAACAGGCCGCCTGGTGCCACCCCCTGTCCCAGCCCTGGTGTTTCCCTCCATTTCCTTAAAGAGGGACATGAGTCGATGAGCAGCTGTGCTGCCTCAGCAAGTGTCCAATCCGGGAGTGACGCGCCAGCCTCTCTTTTTCCCAGGCACCCTCGCCCTTGACAAACGAGTCTTCTTGGAGCCACAGGTAACTCGTTGAGGGACTAAACGTCCTGGGAGGAAGGGCCGTGGCAGAAGAAAGCTAACGTCATTCGTCTTAGCAAATGGATATTGTCCAAAATGGGTGAACCAAGGACTACCGGTCAACACGTTAACCGGAGGTATGAAGAAGTGAAGGAAACACAGGAAGAATGAAAACAGAAACCGTGGAAGGCACTTGCTGCTTTTGTTTTCTTATCTTACAGGGAGGAAACTCACACTCAGGGGTTAACCAGCTTCCAAGGTCTCACAGCCAGAAAGGCGGGATCCAGGTAAGACCCAAGTCTACCTGACCTCAAAGCCCCTGCTGGTACCTGAGATTCTCCGTGGTCTCTCCTAAATGGTTAAAGGCCCACTTGCTCCTATGCTGAAAACGTGTCTGCTGGCAGGGTTGTGGGGCTGGGGTAGGGGGGAGAGAAGACAAACAATGTTGGGGTTTTGTAGGCTTCTCTTTAACCTCAGAAGCATTGGTTGCATAGGGGATAGCTCCACATGTCAGAGCATGATTTTCAAATTGTTAGAAACCACATTGCGCCTAAAATACACAGGGAGTTCATCTCAAGGTTTATTCAACTCGTCAGTGAGGGAACCAGCAGGATGAAAAAGCTGGTTCAAAGGAGGAGGTTACATACATTTTTTTTTCAGTGAAAATATTCTGAAATAAGATTGTTAAGTTAGATATAAAACTGATTCATACCCTAGAGGGTAGGCAATGAACCCACAACAGGTGGGGTAATCGCTAATGAACAGAAATCATTCACATCTTTACTGACCAAAAAACTTCTGTGCGTCTTCCAAAGTTGCCCACAAGTAAACATCTAACTACACAGCGGGGCCGGACTCCATAGCACAAGCTACGTCAAACCAAGTTACATCCCCCCAGAGGACACGGTGACCCCTTAGGGAAGCTTGTTAGACGCGGCTCTCCGAGACCAGGAAAAGCACTCCGTCATCTGTTTGCCTGGTTTCTTGGTTTATTTTCCCCTAATGCATGCTGGTAGCCCTCACCGGTCACCCAACCCTGGAATGTAAGTCACTTGCCATCATTCTAATCCAGAAGGTAAAATGTCAAATGCTGAAACAAACAGAAGGGTTTTCAAGGCCTCTGCTTCCCCAGATGGATACGGAGCTGGAGTCAGAAGGGAGAGGGCTGGGCATGAGGCAGAAAGGAGTAGTAGGTCCTTTCCACCAGTGACGGCACAACTAGGAGTAAGATTCTAAATATTGAACCACCAGGAGGACTCAAGAGCAGCCAATCAGAATGGACACTTGCATGGGGCTGGGGCAGCACCAGGGCAGCCCTGCTGGGCCACCACCCTTCACGTGATGGACCTTACAGCTGTGAAGGAGGTTCCAGGAAGGGCTGGCGGGGCCGTAGTGGTGGCCGGGTGTGGGGTGGGGGGACTCGGGCCAGAGCTGTTCACCAACAGGCAGGGAAGGAGTTCCGCATCGAAACCACCTGTAGGGCTGTGTGGACGTGCTGGCTGGCTGGTGGTCAGGCGCACACACTCTGCCACCTTTCGAATCCCAACCCCTCCCCCCCACACCCAACATAGTCACGGTTACTCCGCCCCGTCCTGCCTGCAGACTCCAGCCCATTTCTCTCTTCGATCAAACTCTCAGTCTTTAGGGACAAGGAAGGGCATGGGGAAAGGTCGGGAGGAAGGGCGTTCTGACACCTTCTGTTCCCGTGTCTACAGGACGGTGGGCAAGTGACCGGACATGGGAGGGCGGAAGTGACTCGTTGGTGCTGTTTCTAAGCTCCAGGGACATAGCAGTCCCCCCCACAGATAAGACCTGCTGTCCTTACTGAGTTTATATTCTACTGGGGACAGATGGGACAGGAAAAGCGTGAGTTCACGCCCGTGAAAGCTCCTCGCACTGGGTCTGGCACACAGGAAATACTCAAGCACTGGTACGTCGGCGTGTCACCTCTGTCCCCAAACCCATCTCTGCAGCTTCCCTGAAGGCTTTTGATCACACAAAGAAAGCTGGAACCCCATCTGGCTGAAAAAGTCAACCATCTGGAGACGTGGAAATAGGGGGGAACTTCTAATGACTGGCTGATTTTTTTCAGTTTTTCAGCCAGATGTTTGATGTCATCCAGGCCCATCTGTGGCAGGAATAGCAGGGAATTGAAAGTCTTTTCCATAATTTTAATTTCCCTGTCCTAAAATCCCAGATGGGCTTTCTTTTCTTAGGAGGCATTTTGTAAATGAATCGTAAAGGTGGTTATTGACTAACGAAGAGCAATTCAGGAGTTTAAATATGAAAATATCAGACGTTTGAATTAAAAGGGCCTCTTATATAATTTCCAGGGCTTGAAGCTGGCAGCGCATGGGTCAAATTTGGCCACAAGGTGCGTTTGATTTGTGGGACACCATGTTTTCAAAAAGTTGAATTAATTGCCCAGGTTTTTCAAATCAAGAGATTTTACATCTGGCTTCTTAAATTTGGGAACATTGGGCCACATTGGAACCCATTTCCCCAGGGTAAAAGCTGACGTTAAGTAGCAATTGTCTCTTAGGTGGGGGTTCTGCTCTCCAATGTGCCACAGTCCCCACCGGGCTCTGCTGCGCCCCCTGTGAGTTTCAGCTGCTGTACCATCTTCTCAAATGCCCGTTCCCTTTCCCCCATCCTGGAGAGGGCTGTGAAATGCTTGTTTCACACTTTACATTTTACCCGCCACGTCCACGTGGACATTTGGGTTTGCTACTCCCTAATCTTACTCAAAGCTCTCCTTTTAGATTTGGGGAAACCGAGGTCCAAAGGAGGAAAATAACACGCACCGTTCACGTAGCGGTGAGTGACAGAAGCGTGATTAGCAGGCAGGGTTCCCTTCTCGTGGGCCAGTGGTCTCGCCACACTCTAACTGCCTCCCTGGGATTGTGACGAGGACTACAGGAGCTTTTCTTAATGAGCAATCACGTGTGGAGCCCGCTCTCATTCATGTTCGCAGGCTGGCTGCCGTTGAACACACGCAGCAGGTTGGGGCACCACTCAGAGCGCCTCCCGGGCTCTCCAGGTCACGAGCCGGGCATTCGGCTGGGTTCTCAGTGTGGGTGTCTCTACGGAGAGCAGAGGTTGTTTCGTTCAGAGCAGGCCCTTCTCTGCCTCTGAGTCTGTGCCTGTCTGGTGACGCCCGTGCCTCTGCAGACACTGCAAGGCCATGCTGGGGGTTCCGGGACCTGGAGCTCCTGGCGGGAAACACCCGGGTGTCTGGGCATTTGCACAAGCGAATGTCTGTACCAGGAAGACGCCCCACGAGGCACCAGAGCACCAAGTATCATTGTCTCGTGAATGAACTCAGAAGCCATATGGCTGAGGTGGGGTCAAGCCTGCAAAGTGGAGGTGTGTGTGGCCCTGGGCACGTAACCTAACTTCTCCAGGTCTCAGCGTCCTCATCCGTAAAATACGGGTAACAATACTACCTGTCTCACTGCGCTCCTCTAAACCCAAATGGACGTTAATGTCTTAAAATCCTTAGGCGAGTCCTAGCACCTAGTAAATGCTGAACACAAAGAACATCCTGGTGAGTTAGAGGAATGAAAACGGGAAACATCCCTTGTGCCACGTGCACGACGAGCCCCTGCCTCGCACGCATTGTACTCAGCACACGTGGGCTTTCACGTCACCATTCCTTGGAGGACTTTTAGAAAATGCAGACTCCCGTGCACCACTGCAGATCTGTGGAAGCAGAGACTCTAGCTGTGGCCTGATCATCTTTTTTTAAAAAAGCTCCTCATAGGACTCTGATGAGTATCCAGATTTGGAAGCAGTGGATGTACTCGAATAGCTTTCTTATTCGTGACCAGCTTCAGTAGCAGGGAATTCATCACCTCTTGAAGCCTCCCATTCCACAGTGGACACTTTTGTCTATGGAGGGAAAATGTGTTTTCCTCCGGCTCCCACTTCTACCCCCGTGAGGCCACAAGGAACATTTAAATCCCTTTTTCCGTGTGACAGCTCTTCAGATGTGGCAGACAGCAGTCATGTCCCTGACGAGTGCTGTCTTCTCTGGGACAAAATGGCCCCATTCTCTCATGGCTCTTAAAACAGTATGGCGGAACGGACTCTTCTAATTTGATATCTTAAAATAAATGAGTTACAAGACTCCCCCACCCCCTGGTTATCCTTTGACACTTAGAGGACCAGAAACATGAGATGCTGAGGCAGTGGGAGATAGTTGCTGCCCAACGGGAGATGGAGCTGAGCCTTCATTCCAGCCAAGCATGGATCTGCCTACTGCACATGTCTGCCCACGCAGACATCGGAGGCCACTGCAAATTTCTTGAACACGTGATGGACTTGGCACATGAAGAAAAACGGTGGCTTCAGATTTCAGCCAGGCCCATCTAGGTGTTGGGTATATGGGTGCACACATAGAGAAATTCATTAAAGTTTATGCACCTTACTGTATTTGACATGTCAAAAACATGGGGAAAACGGGGGGGCGGGGGGAGCTGGGCCAAATCGCATAGAGACTGCAACAGACTGTCTCAGAATTCCCCTGACCAAGAACACAGCTTAGATTCATCCAATCCTTCTTGATTCACATTCTCACTTCTCACCGAATGCCTGGGTGGGCTTTCAATTCTTTGTACCAACTATGGGTGTAGGACATGATGTTGGAGAAAAGAAATCATCAGCTGAGAAATGCTAAGGGTTCAGGAATCGTAGGCTCCAAGGAGGGGAAGCCAAAATTGGTGTTTAATTGTGCATTGCAAGGTTTAGTTCCAAGAGGGAGAAGAATCACAAAATCAGTGAAACACGGTCGACCTACGTGCCATGTTTGGCTTGGCAGGAACCTCAGATTTTTATGCCATCCCTAGAACCATGTAGGCATCAAAACACCCACCAAACTACAGCTTTACAAAAGATAATTCAATTCCTTACTGTCAATACAGGACAGGGAATTATGGAATTTTCCCTGAGGCAAATGACTCCGCCATACCCGACCACAAATGACCACAAATGTTAAAAGCTTTTTGTTGGTGTTTAGGAAAGAAGCATTCTAGAATTTCCATCAGTACACTGGATACAATGAGCTTGGGAAAGTGGTCATTCAAGACCACTCATTGCAAACGAACCATTTTGCAGATTAATAAACTGAGGGTTGGAGAAGGCAAATGTCTTAGCCAAGGTCATGCAGAGAGTTTGCAGCATTTACCCAGGTGTTCTGACTACCCCTACAATGGTCCTTGTTGCATTTAAAGTGGTCCTTTCCCACCTGGGCTTCCCACGAGCTGCAAATTTGCACTGGACACAGACTCAGTCGTGGTAATGCTATAGGCAGGCAGGAGAGCAGTTGTTCAGAGTGCCAGGGCATGGGAAGACGACCAGGGAATGGTGCAACAGTACACTAGCAAGTGATGTCATAGCATGATTTCCTAAGCGATTGACAGAAATGCAAGTTCTCAAGAAGCCCTGACAAGTGCCAGCCAGTGGGAATGCAGGCCTGGAGAACCAATGACAAGCAGGGGAGGGGTGCACATAGGACGCCCAGCTTTCCTTGCCCATCCCTGTGACAAGCTTCCCAGATTCCTGAGAAAACGCCTTTCAGTTCCTGTAATCCAGAGCCTTCCCTCCGGCGCAGAGGCTCCAAACGCTTTGATTTCCTTCTCTATCCGTCCGTTTTCTCCCACTGACACCCAGCCATTGCCTGTGGATAGTGTGAGTGCAGGGAAAGCACCTTTAATAGTGACCGGCTACCCCGGCGCCTGACACCCGGAAACGGATCAGTCCTCCTCATTACAACCGAGAGCTAATGAGAAGCGATCAACTGCCATTCTTAGAGACTCGGTCTCACGCAAACATCAGGGCGTATATTTGTTGGGTTTGGGGATGATTTAGAAGAAAAGACAGGTGGATACCAACACCAAGACTTCACGGTTGTTTTGATCCCCAAATAATGAAATGTGTGTCAATAAAGAAGTTTTGTTTTGGTGTGTGTGTGTGTGTGTGTCTAGGGGTTCACATGTGTTAGTCTGGAACTGGTTGGCAATGGAAGTTCATGAAAATATCTAGTTACACTAAACTCAGAAAAAACTGGTAAGACTATGTTAAGAAATAAGGAAATAGCCTAAAGCCTATCTGGCTAGGTCAGGGCGTCTCTCTCTCTCTCCCTCCCTCCCTCCCTCCCTCTCCCCATCACCCCCTCTTCCTCTGTCCGTCCCCCCACACAATTTAAGCAAAGCCAAAGACCCCATCTCAAGCCAGAGATCCAAGCAGTTCACGACATGCCGAGGGGTTTTGTATCTGAGACTTTCCAGCTGCAGAAGCTGCCTAGAATGCTACCAGATCTCTCCCTGAGGCGTACAGCAGACACCCCACAAGATGCAACCCCTCCATCCCACACGACACGGCATCAGTCTTGCTGGGAACAGTCTGGGCACCGGCACGTTCTCAGCAATGATTTCAACTCGTCCTCTTTCCCCATCACTGTCCCTCTCCCCACCCCCCAAGCCCCCGGGGGACTATCAGAAGATCAGAAACTGGGTTATTTGGGGCCATGGACAGGACTGTGTAAGTACCTTCTAGGCAGCAGGTCCTCCAGAGCCCCGAATGGGTCATTACTTCTTCATTCTTCCTGCTGGTCTCGTTATCACTTGTAGATTTAGTCCTGCACACGCCTCTGGAATATAACCAGTAGTCCGTGCCCACTGCAATGGTCATTAAACTAAAAGCTGCGAAGGCGCCCACAGTGGTGATCAACATCTGGATACCTCTGTCACACATCCTCATAATTCTTCATGGTACTCTGGACGGCTGGGGGGTCGGAGGGGAGGTTCAAGGCCAGAGGAAAAATCACTCTGCAGCTGGGTAACCTAGGACAGGCTCTTCCACAAATTTGGGTCTCCTTCTGTCAGCATCCACAGGGACTTTGGGAAAGCTGGGATTTCCTGTCTGGAGCTCTCTCCAGTTCCCTGGGTCGCCTATGGCCCTCGGAAGGGTGCAGGCTCCAGGGGGTTGGTCCACATCACTGCTGCCTTCTGAGGGTCCCTGGGTTCCTTTCATTCCTCAGGAGCTTGGTAAGGATGAGGGTTCGTGCAGGGCATGGCTCCGGAGCCTGGAACGGCCAGCTGGGTCTGAGATGCGCCTGGTTCCTCACAGCCTCGGGAGACTCAAGGCAAAGAAATCCAGAGAGGTCTGTGTGCGTGTGCGTGTGTGTGTGTGTGTGTGTGCGTGCGTGTGCGAGCGCGTGTGCTGGGGGTGAGGGCGGATGGTAAAAAATAGCACTGCTGGGAGGCGAGTCGCTGAGAAGAGTGTTCACTGCTTCCCCAGCCTCCCAGGAAAGCTCTCCGCCTGCTACCGACACCCCCGCTCAAACTGGAGAAAAGACAGTCCTGGGGCGGGGGCCGGGAGGTTTCCGTGGGGGGCAAAGGTCCGCGGTGCTGAACGGACAGCTCCCCGCCTGTTGCCCCGCCTCCGCCCTGACGCCCAGGCTCAGGTCGGTGGTGCTGAACGGACAGCTCCCAGCCTGGCTCCCACGGCTGCACCCCCGCCTTGCTAGCGTCCGGGCTAGAGACCTGGGGTGCAGAAGGCTCCTCCTCCGCCCCCCACGCCCTCCGCCGTCCCTTCAGAGGCCAACCAGCCGGTTCGGCTCTGCCTAGTCAAGCCCAGGCTCCGCGCAAAGTTTGGGGAGCCCAGGGCAGTCAGCGCCCCGGCTCCTTGCGCTGCGGCACGACCCTCTTTCTCCGCTCCCGCAAGGGTTAAGGGAAGGGGAAGGGGAAAGAAGCCCGCAGCGCACTCTGGCGCTCTCTCAGCTCCCACCCAGCGCAGCGTTCCCACCCGCCCCCCACCAATGAGCCAGGCAAGTTTGCCTTTTGCTGCGGGCGCCGCTGGAGCCCATTGGGAAAGACCGAGTCCTCTTAAAGGGACCGGCGACTCGGGGCGCCGGTTTTATGGCTCACTGGGGCGGGCAAAATGTGTGTCACAGGCATGTCTGTGCATAGTCTGTCTCAATTTGGTTCCCCAGAAAACAAGCCAATATGTCTACCCTCCGTTCTCTGGAGCTCCAGCTTCCAACGGAGACAACGCGCTCAGATCAGACCCGGAACTGTTCATATACATACGACCCTGTATTCCTAAAGGACAGAAGGAGCCAAATGTGTGTAGACTCTGCTCTACACGTATCAGGGATTTGGGGCGGGGGTGTGAGATACTGGTCTCTGAATGCTACCTCAGCTATTTTAACATCCCTACATTTGGAGGAAGGGTGAGGAATTCAACATGCGAGAGCCAGTGAAAACGTCCAACTCGCCAAAGGTCCCTGGGACATTCGGTGGTTAACATTTTTGTCTAAGTTAGACCAGGAGGCAGGTAAAGTTAGGACTGCTTTCCTTCGTAATCTGAGGTGCAAATGCCATCACACACCTGAAGACTGGTGAGATTCTCCCTTGAATATGGTCACTGTTGCAAAAAATCAGCACTGAACCAGCTTTGTGTTGCCATACATTCTGGCATATACATGAGCACTCACGCAGAAGACTAAGAACAGTCCACAGGACACCTAGTTATTTTTTTTTCTGTGGCATGATGGGATGGATACTGAGAGGCCGGTGCCTGAAACGGAGGCTGCTTGGGTTATTTCTGCAGTCCCTGCGATGTGTCCATAACCAGCTGTCACGTTTGAATGGGATTTAACTGGACAAAAATATAATGGGAGGTCATCCCAGACTCTCCTGCTGCCATCTCTGGCTGTCTGATTCTATACAGACGACCTAGTACCAGCAACGGATTGAAGAGTCCCCGGTACCGCTGGGTCACAACTTCTCGGTAACTTGGCTACTTCTTTGGTGTTAAGTCACGTGAAGGCTTGGTTCTTGCTGTTACATACACGTGCTCGTGCGCGCCTGGGTGTGAAGAAATAGTCACGGCGCGATTGGGTTCAAAGGTTTCCTGTGCTGTGTGTGATTCAGGCATGAGTTCGGAATTCACGGGCAAAGTAAAGCAGGTTGTGGAAAGCACTGTGTGTAACGGCTCGCTCTGTCGTGGGCCATGAGTGTGTTTCTGCAAATGTATAGCCGTGTGCCTGCGTGGGTGTGCGGGCCCAGGCATAGGTGCACTGTGGGCTTGTGCACCTCTATGTACTTAATTGAATATGCATGTGTGTGACTCACAAACACTGGCTTGTGGGCAGGAAGTAGAAATACTGAAAATCTGTCACATAACCAAAATGGAACAGAGAAAGTGGAGGCCAGGACCGGAGCTAGCCACACCCCATGAGAATGACAGGAGACAGGAGGGGATCCTGGATGGGGCCTTCCATAGTTACTCAGGGTTTCTTTGTTTTCCTAAAAAGAAAATTTGCTTCTCAATAAAACGTCCTTCCTTGACTTTTTTTTTTTTTTTTTAAAAGAAAAGCCACATGTAACATGGAGGAGAAGCTGGTCTTTCCTGGAGGGGTTATTAAATAGGTGAAATTTTCCTTCCCCCTCTCTCAGAAACATAAGTACTATAGAAGAATTCATCATGACCCACAGCGCCATTCTAGGAATGGTCTGTGTCTCTCTTTACTCCACCAGGGATGAGAAAGGTCTTTTCTCGAAGCAGGACCACGTAGGTGGGCTTTGGGCCAAGGAGCGTGAGCTGCCATCACTGCATTCTCCAGGCTCACAGGAAAACCAGAGCCGCTGCATGTCTGCCCCCCCAGCTCTGTTAGAGAAGCCCAGACAGACAGGAGGCCCGGCAGGAGGAAGCAGGGATCCAGGAAGGACAGGGTGGGGTTGGGGGGCAAGTGTCAGTTCACGCAGGTGAGGGTGACCACCACGCGTCAGGATGTGAACTATCTCTCTGAAGGAGCACACGGGACATGGGTAACAAGAATGGAGCTTTGCTTTGCACGGAGCCTGTGCAACCCCTGCCCAGGGCCGAAGCCGGTCACGGAGTGTGGGAAATCCTAAACCTGTGTTTGGAGCAAGGCAGAGCACCTGACTGGAGTGGGAGTGCAGAGGCAGGGAGGCAGCCAGCGAGCTGCCAACCGTGCCCCCCCACTTACTAGGGGGTGACCTCATGCTTTCATTCAGTTGCTGTGTAGGTGTGTGTACAAGGGTGCGTAGAATCGGCTTAGCCTAAATGTAATTGCTCGTTCTCACCACTAGAGGGCTCTTCCACCAGCTCAGCCAGGGACCCCAGAGACGGCTAGCACTGCTGCCCTGATAGCGATGAAGCCATGTTCTTTCCCTGGGTTTGCGGATGAACTTCTCTGATCCTGCTTATGTGGCCGGAGAACGGGGGGCACTCAGACAGCTTGAAACTGACATCTGACTCTCTGATTAAGGCTTCTTCCTCTCACGCCCTCCACTGCACTCTCAGCCAGCAGAGCAGCCGGGCACAGTACGTCTGTGCATTTTCTGTTCACTCTTTCAGTTACCCTCATCTCAGGAGGGGTCAAGTGCCCCCTGAAAGTGGTTTAGGAGGAAGCACTGACAGCTGATTAAATTCAATAAATGCTTCTCGAGGGCCTACTATGTACCAGGCATTCTGCATAGCACCTGGGAGAATTCAAAGAGATGGTTCCTACCCGCCAAGGAGCCTATGATACAGTGGGGATATTTGGTTAGTCCATTTTGGCTGTAAAGCACAGAAACTCGCTGGAGCTGGTTTAAGAAACTGGGGGATTTGGTGTAAGGTATTTTATACCATGCACAAAAATATGTGGCGGTGTTTTAAGCAGCCTTCAGGCAAAGCCACAATCAGACCTCAGCAAGGAGCTGAATCCAGGAAATAAAAGCCAATGGGAGGGGCCGGGCCGGTGGCTCAGGCGGTTGGAGCTCCGTGGCCCTAACTCCGAAGGCTGCCGGTTTGATTCCCACATGGGCCAGTGGGCTCTCAACCACAAGGCTGCCAGTTTACCTCCTCAAGTCCCGCAAGGGATGGTGGGTAGTGCCCCCTGCAACTAAGACTGAACAGGGCACCTTGAGCTGAGCTGCCGCTGAGCTCCCGGATGGCTCGGTTGGTTGGAGCGCATCCTCTCAACCACAAAGTTGCAGGTTCGACTCCTGCAACGGATGGTGGGCTGCGCCCTCTGCAACTAGCAACAGCAACTGGACCTGGAGCTGAGCTGCGCCCTTCACAACTAAGACTGAAAGGACAACAACTTGACTTGGAAAAAAGTCCTGGAAGTACATACTGTTCCCCAATAAAGTCCTCTTCCCTTTCCCCAATAAAAAAAAAACTTAAAAAAAAAATAAAAAAATAAAGCCAATGGGAAACTTTGCAGTGAGTCCGTTTTTCATCTCTGCCTGTTTTCATATTTTTAGTTGAGAAAAATTGTTTTGCCTTGTCTACTCTTCGATCCTCAAGATGTAAGCTAGGATTTGAGTTTTTTTGTCATCTCTACTCAAGAGACCCACCCAGACTAAACCAGGCAGTTTTAGTCCCAATTCAAAATTTTCTGGGCAAATTGATTGGCCTCAGTTGTGCCATGTGCCACTTCCCGGCCCAACTGGCTGTGTACCGGGGAGTGTCACGTAGTACAAACATGGCTATTGCGACCAGCACCTGCGAGATGAGGAAGGGAAGACAGCTGTGCCACCAGGAGCAGTTTCTGTGACACCTCCAAAGGCTGCTAGGAAAAGGCCACGTGATTCACTTCGGAGCCACTTGGCGGAGCCACCGGCTCAGCTGTCAAACAAGATTGTGACGAGAAGATAACATGGCAGGATGCAGGCGCGACGATTTTGGAGACCTCTGCTGGAAGTGCCATGGGGCTGGGAGTCAGTGGAAGGAAACCAGCCTCACCTTTGTCTGGGCCCTTCTTCCAAAGGACATGGGTTAAAAGAGGAAACTCTCCTGCGGTAAAGGCACCCACATGGGTGTAAGTTAAGGAGATGATGAAAATCACCCCAAGTTCTCCCAGGTTGTGTCCCCGCTGCCGAGAAGAGGAACAGAGCTGGACAGTGTGGGGAGGAGGCAATGGGAGGGCGGCAACATCCTGACGTTACAAGGAGAACAGCCAAGATATACTGTCCATAGTTGATGAAAGAGCTAGAGGTTGGACTACGTTATGGAACGTTACAACGATAACCAACAGAGGAATTAACAACCGTCTCCAACTATATTTGGGGTGAAGTGAGCTAAACGAAGACAGAAATGGCTCACTGGTTACCTCTGTGGAGAAGCGCTGCAGTGGGACCAGGTTTCCTGCTTTTCCCTTCGATCCTATTTGATTTTTAAAAACCTTGTGCAACTATACTTTGATAAATGTTTAAAGCCAATTAAAACATCAATGAAATCAGTAAGCAGCATGCCACCTGTCCATCTCCCCGAGCCCCGCCTGCTTTATCAGCACAGGTGTGTCCTATGAGTCATTCATTCCTGTGCCTGGAACCTCTTCCCTGAGAGATCCGTCTCAGGAAAAAAAAACCAAAAAACAACCCATGTATTTTGAAACAATTTCCCATTTACATAAAAGTGGCTGCCACCAGACGGTTCACTCCCTCATTTCGTTCATATCTCCGCTCGGTGTCCCCTTCTCAGAGAATCCTCCTTCAAACTGCCGGATCGAGGATCAGACTCGAGATCCAAGATGGCAGAGTAAGCGCTGCGGTCGCCAGCTCCCGTGAACACACCAAAATCACAACTAAATTATAGAACAAGCAACCTGGAGAGCCATCCGACGTCTGGCTGAACAGAACTCCTACAACTAAGGATACGAAGCAGCAGCCACATGGGGACAGGTAGGCGGGGTGGCGCCGGGGACCGGGCCCCACACCTGCGCGTGGCGGCTGAGAACCAGGAAGGGTGTTTCGGCCGCGGAGGTTCCCTCCGGAGAAAGGAAGGACCCCAGCCGCGAGTACTGGTGCCGAGAAGAGGAGCCCCCACAACACCTGGCTGTAAAAACAGGGTGGATTCCGGCTGCCCGGGTAGGACCGAAGGCGGCGGGAAGCGCAGACGACCTCTGAAACGGCCGGCGCACAGACTCGCTCGCTCGCAGGCACTCACCTTGGGCTCCCGCGGAGGGACGGTGACTGGGGGTGTCAGAGACACACGGGGGCAGGCGGAGTTGTGTGGCTTCGAGGCAAAGGCTGCAGGACGGTCACCACTTCCCCGTGAAGGGCACTTCTCTGGAGCAGCAGGGCAGCCGGCAGGCGGGCGCCATCTTTTCCGTGTTGAGCCCGCCCCCTCACGGGCCAAATCTGAATCTGATTGGTTGGCCTGGTGGGCTCATTCTCGAAACCGACTGGGCCCAGTGCCATTCCTTGACTAAGTTTTCAGTTTTCCCCATCATTTTGTATCTTACTCAGATCTTTTTATTCTTCTCGTGGAATCAACTTTTTCGCCCTATATATTTTCCTATAATATAAGCTATTTCATCAAAGTGTTCTAATGTATCAGTATGAAGTTATATGTAGTATTTTCTGCATTTTTAATTTATTTCTCCTTCACCACAATTCTGACTTCTCTTATTATTAATGGTGATGTGTCTTTCTTCCTCTCTCTGATGAGTTTAACTAAAGATTTCTTTTCTACCCAACCCCAACACCACCAAAGATCCACTTTTGAATTTTGTCTCATCCATATCATATTGGGTATAAATATTTTAAAGTTTCAAATTACATGGATGGCAGGTTTCTGTAATATCCAAAACAGATACCGCTTTACTCCTAGTTTTAAAAATATATATGTAAATATATGTACAGTATGTACACATATGTGCCTACATATATATTTTTTACAAAAAAATGCCTGTGGTCAGATCATCCAGTTGCCTTTTTCCCTAGAACATTGTCCAGGTTATTCGTTTTAATGAACTTGTAAATAATTTATACTCTTTAATCAATCTGGAATTTACACGGATGATAGTTTGAGATGAACATTTAATTTTGCTTTATTTATCCCCTCAAATAGTAATCAATTGTCTCAGTGTCATTTATTGAATATTTCTTTGCCACTTTTATTATCTAATAAAGTCAGGCTCATGAAAAATTATCTCAGAGCAGTCTGTTCTATTCCACTTACGTCTGTTTCAATACTTATGTGCTATGTTATTGTAATATCTGTATTCAGCACGTACTGCAATTATTCTTTACTTGCAAGTTGTTCTTGGCTATTTTGCCTATTTACTCTTCCAGTTGAATTTTAGAGTCACTCTGTCAAATTCTCCCCCTTCCCACCAAAGGGAAAGACATACAACAAACATAAAATCCATTGCACGGGGCTGTTTATTAGAAATGCATCAAGCCCATCTATTTATTTAGGAAGAACTGAGACTATTAAATCATCATTATTTAATTCCGTTCATCTGATTTTGTTGCAAACTCCCGTGATGAACTTTTGTCATTTCTTCCTGGACATTCTGAATACTTCTGCTTCTGTCTCTCTCTAGGCAGGGACATTTATCCTCGGTTTACAAGTGAAGAAACTGAGTGTTGCCCAAGGTCACACAATCAGGAAGCTCTGGAGACTGGATTCAAAACCACATCCACCTAAAAGCAGAGTCTACATTTAATCACTGCGCTGCTTACATTGTACTTGAAAGAATTTTAGCAATTATTTCCCAGAAGAGCATTCATTCCATCAAGACTTTCCTGTTTGCTGGCATCAAACTGTACCTTGGACTTTCACTTCCTTTTCTAACTTCTTGAGCGGGACGCTTGCTTCATTTCGTTTCCTTCTTCCTTTCGTTTCCTTCTTCCTTTCGTTTCCTTCTTCCTTTCGTTTCCTTCTTCCTTTGTCTTAATGAATGGAAACCGTCACGGCAGCCCTCTCCTTTCCCTGCCCCCGCCCACTCTCTCTCCCTGAACTCAGAACCTTGTCACTTGGGTTCTTCTGCCCACTGTCTTGTCATTGTCCTGTGGCTGGAGTACAGACGATCACTCTAGGGAGAGGCCAGCGGGTCCAATCCTGGACCCCCGTGTTTGATGTCCATTTCGATGCATGGCTGACTCCACAGTTTGCGTATCTACACCTCAGCCAACACGGAGTGGGGTCTCCTGTCTACTGTCTCCCCTTGGTTTGGTCCATGGAACCGCCAGAAGTGACTTTTTAAAAGCTGACTGCAGGATGTCATCACCTTATACATATTTGTAAAAACGTCCCCATTTCCCATTTTTCTTAAAATAGACCCAGGTTCTCTACCTGTGTGGCCTCCCTCCTTCTCTGCCCTCATCTCGTAGCCTGTTTTTCTTGTTCACTCCAAGGCGGCCCTCCTTTTGTTTCTTGAATGTGACAAGTCCATCCCCTAAGCCTGGCTTTGCCCTCAGTGTTTCTGTCACCCAGATGCTCTTTCTCCACGATCACATGACATAAGTGTCACGTGACGTTCCTCTCAGAGGGGACTGAAGGCAGCTCCGTAATGACTGCCAGGGTCACCATTTTCTTCACAGCAATGACCAGTCAGCAAAACTGTTGTCTATCTACTTGTTTGCTTGTTTGTCTTCTTAGCACCTGGTGGCCACACCAGAGCCTGGGTACAAGGACCTGATCTGTCTTCGCTCCATAGTGTCCCCAGGGTCTTGCCCAGGGGGTGGCACAGCGTAGGGGCTCGATAAACAGAGGTCACATCAGCGACCCCGTGACAACCCAGCCTAGCTGTGTGCTCTGGCCAACGAACTCCTTGAGCTCAGTTCCAAACCCGAAAG
Source organism: Rhinolophus ferrumequinum (assembly GCF_004115265.2). Taxonomy (NCBI): domain Eukaryota; kingdom Metazoa; phylum Chordata; class Mammalia; order Chiroptera; family Rhinolophidae; genus Rhinolophus; species Rhinolophus ferrumequinum. The sequence goes on along the minus strand of NW_022680357.1, from coordinate 17,888,727 downwards.
AAATGACACCACCACGGGGGTGTTTCGCACGAAACAATGAACTAACGTAGACAAAACCCTTTGCTCTGCGTGTCACCTCTGAAGCGCTCAAGTGGCAGGGTATGAATGGTCACCATCACCATCCCAGGGATTTAAACTTAAAAGCACCGTGAGGGAGGCGGGAGGGAGCTGCCAAGACGAGATTTTGTAGGGCTGGAGTCTTTTCAGTTTGGAGTCACATCACACGTCGAGCCGCTGATTTTTATGTTCTCTTTCATTGCCAGCGCCCAGGGATTGATCATTTTTTACAGGAACTAACTCACACCGGCTGTTCCTGACGCCAATCATTTGTTGTCTCTGGGCACTGACTGTGATGAGTGATGGGGTCCTCCTCCAGGTGCTCCCTCGCAGTTAGTTAGATGCTGGTTGGGGCTGGAGTCATCTGGAAGGCTTCCCCACTCACCCGGCTGCGGTTGATTCTGCCCGTGGGCTGGCACCTCTGCAGGGGGCACCCACACATGGCTTCTGTGGCCCAGGCTTCCCCACGGCGTGGCCGCTGGGTCCCAAGAGTGAAAATCTCAGGACATGGAGCCAGACGGAAGCCCTAGGGCTCTTCCTACCCTGGCCTTGGCCACCACAAGGCGTTAGGACGGCCACCTTCCGGGAGGTAGAAGCCAGCCCGCATTCAAGGTGGGGGTGGATTAGTTTCTACCTCTTGAGGGGATGGGTGTCAAAGAATCTGTTTAAGCCCAGAAAGCTGGTCATATTGAGAGAAGACTGATGGATGGATCAGGTGACTCTCTAACAATTAGCAAAAGTAAGTCCAGTAGTTGCCCAGGCGCTCAGCACGGCCGGCCACCGTGTCAGCTTGTGTCCACGTGTGCGTTCTCCATCCTGGTGGGCGCGACCTCGTGCTGATTAAGTTAGTGGGCGGGGCTTAGAGCCCCCGAGGCCGCCTAGTGTGGCTCTAGGCAAGTTTGCCAACCCCTCTGGGCTCCATTCCTATAAAGTGGGTTGATGGACATATAAGACATGGTGTGTGCTGGCCCGTGGGGAGCTGTCACTGTGTGGTGACGATGACAAAGCCCCAGCCCCTCCCCCACGTCCTTTACTGTCACAGACGCTCCAGCCCGACGCGAGACGCGCTCCTTTCATGAGTGAACAGGCGTGGGGACACCTTGCCCTCATCTGGGTGCTTTGGGACTTGAGTTCCACCCCCTTCCTAGTTCTCGCAGTTCTCAGTGAGCCCCCCAAAGGCTGGATTCCAGGCTGCTGGGGTGGGTGGGCATGGCAACAGCCCCATGCAGCCGGCAAGTGGCCAGGGACGCAGATCTGCCGTGTGGGCGCAGACACTCTCCCCAGAAAAGCTGCTCGAAGGCATGGACCAGGGGAAGGGAAGGGTAAAAATAAAGAGCGGTCATGCTCGGTTTGACAACGAGGGAGAACCCGGACTCAAAAACCCTCAGCGCCTCTTCCCCGGGAGGCGCAGGGTGTCCAGGCGGGGGCGTCTTTTGCCCAGAACCCGAAGTCATGGCAACACCCCGCCTCGGGCAACTGCCCTTCCCGGCTCACAGCTCGGGTTGCATCTGACACGGTCACGGTCCAATGGCTTTTCAGGGATTTTGAACGAGCAGCCCTCGTCCTTACGGCCAGAGGTAGGAGGTGGGTAGGGTAACAGCTCACGCTGGAATCCCTGGGTGGGGGTCCCCACCTGAACCATAGCGACTGGGAATGAGGGAGGCCTGGTATCCCCAGGAATGTTGGTACGCTCTTTCCAGAAGGGGAAATGTCCACGACATAGTCCAGCAAAGACAGCTACTGCGTTTCTCACTGGCTTCAGAGGCCTTGAGAAACTTCCATGAAGAGTCAGTAGGGAAATGCAGTAGGGTTTCCATGGATCTGTCCCTGTCACTTAGGACCCAGAAGAAGGTGAGACTCTAGAGTCTGAGCTTTTAGAAGACACCTGTTGTTCAAATCTCCCAGAACCCATTCTTTTTTTTCTCTGTAAAGAAATCACAGCTCCATTTTCCTTTGGGAAACCACGCATCACCATGTGACACAAGGGGACTGTCTCTTATCTCCACACTTCTCTGGGGTGACCATGTGATCCGGGCGTGGCAAACCTGATGTTCTGATATTTACACCCCCCGCCCTGACCCCCGCCTGAGCAAATCGAGAGGGCTATTCCAGCCAAGCCAGTAAAACTCAATCCCATAACTTTTATTGGGAAAAATAAGTTCTCCTTCCACTGGTATTGCTGAGCTCTGGGGACAGCGGTTGGAGCTTCTGGGGCCACCAAGAAAATGAAGCCACGGAAAACATGAGATGAAGGTAGAGAGGGTCAGCTTTGTGACATTGTATGAGTTCCTGGAGCCATCTGTGCCTGAAGCCGGACGACCCAAGACCTTTTTAGTTACCGGAACAAATACATGATCCTTTTTTTCTTTGAATTACTCCAGTGTGAGATGGGTTTTGCCACTTGTAACCGTAACAGGATCCAACATATAAGTTCAATACCCAGGCAGATGTTGGGCTCCAGGAGGGAACAAGGCAGAAAACCTCTCTTCACATTTAGCCAGAGGGCAGGGGAGGGTACCTGGTCCTCGCTTCAGGATGTGTGAGGGCTGGGACCTGTGGGTGTCAGAGAGACACCCCACGAGAGGGAGACACCCCTAAACCTTGACCCCTCAGGCCCTGCTCGGTCATGCGGCTTGTCTTGGGGACTTCCGGGACTTTACTCCATGGCCGATTAGCCACCAGTTCCTGTTCACGTTTATCCTACTGCTCTTAGCAGAAGCCATTCTGGAAGAAACAAGCTCCTGAACGTTCTAACATGGGCCTTCAACACGCAGGCTGAAGGGGCCGACAGACCTGTAGTCAGGCCCTCGCTTGACCACTTACCAGCTGTGTGACCTTATTCAAGTTACTTGGCATCTCTGAGACTCAGCTTTCTCATCTGTACAATGGGTTTAATAATATCCAGCACCTACTGTTTATACAAATCTAACATGAACTTAACACTAGGTTGGAACTGAGTAATAACTTAATAAAAGCTAGTATCGTTATCATTATAAAGCAAAGCTCATTTCCCCCAAAATGTTCAGTTGTGTCTGTAACTTAATTCGAACTCTCTCCCTTTGCTGTGTTCTTTCTTGCTCAAGAACATTTTTACAGTGGATAGAACCACAGATAATTGACCTCACCCATCGACTTATGAACACAGTGTCGTAGCTAAGAGCATAGACTTGGAAACTGGACTGCCTGGATTCAGAGCTCGCCCCCTGTGAGACTGTGTGGACTCAGACCCGTGGCTCCATCTCCCCGTGACTCGGTTTCCCCATAAAGTGGGGATGACAGAAATAGTACCTGACTCAGTGGGATGAAGTGAACTAATGTTTGTGGTGTGTGTGGCGTAGCGATTGGCAGATGATAAAGGTCAGCCATCATCTATGTGTTTAATCGAGTACCACGTCCACTACACATGGGGTCCAGGGGCCAAAGACTGACTTCTGGGAGAGACACGGACTCTGGAAGGGACATGGGCACATGTGCCAGGGTGCCATACTCGGCTTTCATGGTCACGTTGGCCAAGAGCGCTTGGCTATGGGTGCCTGGGGCCACGAGTTAGGTAATTTGCTGCCTCATTTCTCCCTGGTCCTCAGTACCACCAGAGCCATGTCTGAGACCCAAGGACAGCCCTACTTAGAACGTAAGCTCCTCCCGAAGCCATGGAATCGGAGTGAGAGTCTCTTCCCATCCTCGTGCCTGCCAACTGAGCCCGAGCTGCAGGCCGGGGGACAAAACCCAGCCCAGACGTCGGGACGTTCTGCTCGTCCGTTACAAACACAAACACACCCCTCCCTAGCTGGCTGCTCTCACTCTCCCAACGTGCTAAGAATCAAACCAAGGGGACACACCCCTATACCAAAGGGGTTGTCCTGCCTCCCTTTAAACCTGCAATCTCTTTTTTGATAAACACAAAACTCTCACGTGGCCAGGAAATTCCGGGAAGTCCCCACCTGCCAGCCTGTGATTCTTGAGGGAGAAATTCCTCCATTTTCTACACAGCCTTTCAAGCAAGATTTGGTCCAGCTTTCCTTCCTGAAGTCTGTATTATAAAAACAAGACATCTTATTTCCCTTTTTTTTTTGGCTATAAAATTATACGATAATATTTGAAGATGTTGTTTCAAAATACGACTCGCCCCTTATCCCAAACCCCGAAGAACCGCTCCTCTCTGAGTGATTCTTGTGGATTTTTAGGAGCACGTCTTTACCAAATGGTAGCTTTTGAGCTAATGCCTGACAACTGCTATCAAATGCTTAACATTTGAAAATAAATGCACAAAACACAGAGGATGAACAGATGGTCTGTGAGTTTTGTCCATTCTCTGTTGCTTTCTACCATTCTCGGCACCACCAGACAGAGGAGTCTGAGCCAACCCCAGGTGGGTGTATTGCGAGGGGGAGACGATCTGTCCCCAGGCCTGAGCGATCAGAGCAAAAGCTGTTTTCAGGGGCCCCGCAGGGAGGCTGCACCCCCAATGGGTCCTTGCTCCTAATTCCCCCTGCTGGGGACATCAGTAGGGAAAAGGCTTAAAGGGACCAGGGTCTGCTTATCCAGTTGACAAGCCTGGACTGTGGCACTAGGTCTTTGTATGTTGGGATGGAAGAGACAGGTAAGACTAACTTCCAGTGGTCCATGTGTCTCGAGAGGAACGCCCAGGAAGTGCCTGGCAATTTCTTCCCCATTTGTCTTATTTCTTTGATGCCCCTTAAGTTCATGAATGGTTCTACTCATGGACTGTGTGGTGGGTACAACTTGGCCACGCACATTCCTATCCCTGTGTCCATTCGCCCTTGCAATGTGTTTCTACGGTGCCTTCCTCCCAGGAGCAGGAGATACCTCTCCACCCCTTGGATTTGGCTTATGGGGAGGCAGCAAACATGACATAAGCAGAGGCGTGAGAAGCCCCGGGCACTGGGGTTTGCTCCCCATTATTATTCCTCGAAGTCCTTAAAACCGCCATGTGAAGAAACCTTTGCCCTCTCTGGAACACACAAGAAAAGCCAAGTCACCCACCGAGCTCACCCTAGACTAGTCAGCATGTCACAGACTGGGCGGGGAGTGAGGCCACCTTGGACCGTCTAGACCAGCGGACCTTCCAGGTGACTGAAGAGACACAGGCACGTGCCTCCGAGCTTAGCTGGGACGGCCAGCCCAGAAACAACACCACTGTGAGTTAAATAAAGGATTACTTTGAAAAGACACTAAGTTTTGAGGTGGTTAGTCACTTGGTATTAGATAATGGACGTGGACGTGTAGCGGGTATGTTTCCAACAACTCACCTTCTGGGTAGGTTTGGAGTCCCTAACGGCAAAGGACGATAGCTCATCAGAAAGCCAAGTTCAGCTCCTTGGCTTTGTGGGTGAGCTTGGCAGTGAAACGATGGGGACCCTCTGTGGACCAAGCGCAGTGACAAGTGAGTCACTCCTCTGTTTCTCAGTATTGGCCTGTCATGCATCACTAAACTTACAGAATCTTTGGGGAAGTCCCCCAACCCCCATCTGCAGAGAACCCGCCAAATTGTGGTTGGCTTCCTGAGTATATATCCCCCTTGGTCCAAGGACAGTTTCCGACTTTTGTTCGGGGAGCTGCCCCTTGCCCATCTCCACCCATGTGGTGGGGTGGCACTCTACCCATCGTCCCGGAGGCGCAGCTCGTGATGCACGTGGGAGATGCAATCTGTAAGAGGACGCTCACCGGCCCCCACCTCTCACCTTGTACAATCCCTCCCCTTGAGTGCAGGCTGGACTGATCGACTGGCTTCTAAAGAGCAGAAACCAGCAATGTGACGGGATGTCTCTCCTGAGATTGAGCTACTTCTGAGATGAGTGACTCTGGATGAGGCACTGTCACTTGACTCACCCACGCTGGGGGAAGCCAGCGGCCATGTCCAGTGACAATCCTGTGGAGAGAGGCCCGTCTGGGCAGGAACCGAGGCTGCCAACAGCCACGGCAGCAAGCTTCGACGGGAACCCCCTTGCCCCCTGCTGACCCTTCATTTGTGACTGGCCACCAGCTGACGGACCCACATGAAAGGTGTTACCTCCACTAAGCCACACCCACCTTCCTGCCTGCAGACTTTGAGACTAATAAGTACTTACTGTTTCAAAATTTCGGAGCAATTTGTTACACAGCACTAGATGCCCAATGCAGCCAATCAAAGCCCCTCACCCAGTGCCCCTCTGTACCTCAGCCACAGTGCTTGGTTCAGGAATGTACATGTGACCAGGCTGAGCCAATCAGAGTAAAGGCAGGGCTTTTACGGGACGAAGTCCCAGCAGATGAGAGGCTGGAACTCCAGTCTCCCTGTCCCTGTCAGTGGGAGGTCCTGACTATCTTGTGGGTCTCTGCCTCCCCAGCACCCAGAACCATACCTGGCTCAGAGGAGGTGCTCAGCATTTATGACATGAAAGACGGGTTTCTATCCAACAGAGGGCGAGAATATGAGGGACAGCAGCCACCGGAAGCAGCAGTAATAACCACTTCTACAATATGATCTTCAATGGAACACGTCACCAAACGTCTGTCGCTATCCACGCACTGTCGTTCTCTAGGTGTGATGCACTTTCAGCTGGCTTTACCCACTTTTAATGGGCAGAGTTTCTAAAATCCTGCAGAGTGCCCCGGGGCCGGGGTGTCACTGTCTCTGCTCAGCGCTCCACTTAGGGGGCGTCTTCCAAGGAGATGGAGACACTGGAGTCACAACAGACTTCGTGTATCAGGTCTGTTGTTTTCTGCTACGTACTGGCAGCTGCAAGGGCACTTGGCACAGATGGGTTCATTGCATCTTTCCAAAGTAAAATAGAAGCATGGCTTCATTCAGAGGAGAAGGTGTCAGGCTGACACCCGGTGACACAGTAACAGGCCGCTCTGACCTCAGAGGGCAGGGCTGCTTACCACACCCACAGCCATTAGAAGGGATGTCCCTTATTTTCCCCTCCTCTTCTGGCTTCCCTGCACAAGCATGGCTGTTGAAAAGGGGCACACACCTTTTGTTTTCCTCTTTTTGTAGACGCTACCTTAGGAGAAACTACTCAAAGGCAAGTAGTTTTACCAACTGGGACATCCTCATGGACCATGGAAACATGGCGTCTCTGGGCTGACACCGGCCTTTTGGTGCTGACTTTCGTCAGCACAGTTACGCTGGAGGGTTTCCTATGCAGATGACCGGATGACTAAGCAGAGAGCCTGACTAAAGGCACAGGGACAGACTGAGGTCACTAAGCGTGTGACGTGCAAATGTCAGAGGACTCAACCTCAGGCGGCCACCGCAACCAGGGAAGTGGATGAGCAGAGCCATGGTGCAGACTGTGGTGAAATGAGACCACACGTCACTCTGACAGGAGGCGGCCCTGGCTCACTTCTGTCCAATTATTCTCCCGGGGGAACCCAGGCCCAGTGCTGCTAGTCTTCTGGTTTTTTTCAAGCGCATCGGAAAGCCCGCACATTTAAGTAAAAGATCCCACTTTTAAAAACGTTGACCAGGATTTCGATTAAATAAAATTCCGTGCATGTGAAACAAAGCTCATCTTCCAGCCGCATCAGCCAATGGCTCTCCAGTTTGTAATCGCCGTACCACAGTCTATGTAAAAGCAGACATGTTAACAAGAGAGTTTGCATATATTAACTCAGTTTAATCATATCAATTCTTAAACAAAAAATTTCCTCCAAGAGACAAGAGTTCACAGTAACTGCAAAGCTTACTCACAAGTTTTAAAAATACCGGTCATGCTTAGCATTCAAAGAAGAGATTGTAGAATAACTGTAAAAACGTTTACCAGGGACATCAGCTTCCCACTTTAAAAATTACAAATATTGAAGCATTTTGGTATCAGACACAGTCGTTTTGACCTCGTCTGTTCCTTGGGTGAGTTTCTGGGAGTTTGGAAAATTGCTCCTCTATCGTTGGATATAGCGCCTACTCTAAACGAAACATTTTCAAATGTAGAAAACAAGCTCGCAAGCTACGCATACAAAGAAAAGCCCTCTAAGGACAAGCTCTCCACGCGTGGAATGCCGGCATATGCACCGTGAATCCTGGAAGACTAGAATTGATACATACACGGGGCCTGACGCTCCAGGCCCAGAGTGTGCGTGCCCCTACACGTTAATGACAAACTCTGGGTTCGTGTAGGAGAAGCCAGCGAATTCGTTTTGGTCCAAGTTCATGATGAAGAGCTTGTCAGTAGGCGTGAGTTCCACAGGTTGTCTGGTGAACTCTTTATCGAAGTTGCAGGTGTCCCGCTCGTCTCTCTGCCAAATGGAAAGCAGACACGTTAACACAGCAGAAGCAGAAGGACACACGGCCGAGACACGCCAGGCCCGGGAGGCTGAGGACACGTCACGGGCAGAGTCCGAAAGAGCCCTGTGCTGCCAGCGTTTAGCAGCTGCATTGCACATGCTACCCCTAGCTGTCCTGTCATGTCGTCGGTTGGCTTCAGGAGAGAACACTAGGTGGACATTTGCTAAGACAGGAAATGAGACACTGACTTGCTTTGAGGCTAGCCATAAAGCCTGGTGTGTGCTCTCTTTTCTTTGGCTTTGAGATGAACTGAGTTGGAAACCCCTTCTTACCGCTTGTAATGCCACAGAGTTAGTCACTGGGACAAGTGCCCGATAGCGACTCTTGTAGCGGGGATCCCCTCCCGTTCCTTCAAAGGGAGCATAGCTCCCCCAAAAGCAGAGGGTATGTGGGGGAATCAGATCAGTGCTTAGTGAAAGGGGCCGGCCACTGTCCAGCCCACATTCCCTGCTGCGATCCAGGCTTTCACGGGACACCCAGAAATCCAGCCACACCCTGGAATGTGGATTCTTGTCAGCCAGAGGGTCTCTCCAAGGATGTTTACAGCACGTAGCTAGTCAACAAACTGTAAGAAACAAAACCCAAAGCTTAAAGTAAGGTCTGGAAGGGCAGCCTTCAAACAAACAAGCAAAAATTCTATTCTCCTAGTTAGTCGTTGTGTGTGTGGGGGGGCAGGTATTAATCCCAGTTTACAGTTTTGGGTGAGTTTTACCAGGGGACGTCAGAATGTGGGCTAATACAAGCTCTCACGATGCCCTCAGCTCTTCAGGGTCTTTGTCAATCATCTCGTCACATCCTCACCACCCACTGGGCGACAGATACGGCCACAGTCCTGACCCCCCATGATCTGACATGAGAACACGGGGGCACAGAAAGGTGAAGTGACTTGCCCAAGCTCGCACAGCAGTTTCGTGGTTTTCACCTGACCACACCGCTCCCAATTACGCCTCGTCTCAGCCCCTCCGACGAGGAGGACAGCCTGATGGCTGAGTCGTTACAGGACAACCAAGGACAGCAGCTGGGTTTCATGGGTACCGGACAGCAGACGCCAGAGGTGGGTCAGATTGTAAAGAAAAGAGAATCGGGGAGACCTGGCTAACTTGCTAGAATTTGGCCAAAGCCCTCCAGGCTGTAGGTTTAGCCCCCAGTGGGCACTGACGGATGAGGGTTTCTCATCGCTGAGCTCACTTCCCTTTGCTACAAGCCTCACAGAAATTCCTTCCTTTTGGCTGTTCCCCAAAGATAGGGAAAATGTCCTCACGGAGTTCCCCACTTACTCCGGTGGTGCACGCGTAAAAGTGGTGAGACACCAGGAGCACCTCAGAAAGTGCAGCCCGACCGGAGCGGGCGGACGGAGCTGCTTCCTGGAGGGCAGGCCGCCTCCTGCCACGCCCCCCGCCCCCCCATTCCAGTGGTCTCGTCCTGTGTGCGGTCAGCTCGTCCTGCCGCCCCGGGCACTGCATGTGTTACTGCTTGTGCTCAGGGCAAAGCTCAAACGCCACCTCTTCCTTTCACAGTGTCTGCGCACACCTGGCTGGACCCCACGAGCCATCCCTGGCATCCTTTTAATGGACTTCCTCACTCTTGCTGTTATCAGACGCTGGCTTATTTACTGCCTGTCGCCAGGAAGGAAGGTCCTTGCCTATTTCTTCACTATTATAGTTCTGGAGCCACGTGCAGCGCTTGGCACGCAGCAGGCTGTCTGCCATTACTTGCTGAATGAATGAGAAGACCTGCCTCAGGGTGAACCTCCTTATTTTCCCCACTTTGAGCTTCTCCTGAGCCGGACGCCTCCCTTGGGAGCAAAACAATGAAAGTTGTTCCCGTTGATCCTAAGGGGCCTCTCACGTGTGGAGCCCCAGGAGGGACTGACCACGCTGGGCCCCTTCGAGGTCTGAGAGCTCCAGAGCTGTGGGTGGGTCCCCCATATTTGGGGATGGAAGGCAGGAGGCAGCCCCCTTGCAGGTGTCCCTGGTAACACTGACTCCACAAGGCCTGCCCTGGCTCTGGGCATCCGGCAGTTTCCTTTCCCACCAGTTGCCATGTCCAAGGCCCTTCTCCATCTGTTGTGCTGGGGCATGATGTGGCTTCGAACACCCACATGGTCCAATTAGAACGGGCCACTGTGCAGTCTGTCCTGTGGGGAGATCCCTGCAGTCATTACCCGAATTTTATCCTGGAAATAGGGAGAGCGTGGGCCTCTCTGTCGGGATAATTCCTTTGAGTTGAAAGCATCTGAAGCCCCATGAGAACAGTCTCACTCAGCCAAAGAGGGTTTGAACTCCACGGGCCTCGTATTCATGCCCCAAGGTCAGTGTGACCTTGGCCCATCCTCTTAGAAGAGGAACAGCTTAGAGAGACGTCTAAGAAGGGAAAAGAGGGACTCTTGGATCCTGGCAGAGAATCCGCCATGGCTAACGTGGATTGCAGTTAGGATTTTGGGGATGTTCTCACTTAGTTTCTTTTTTAGACAATCTCCCCTAATGTAAGTTCTTTTGGAAAATCTCAGGCTGTCTGATCTAGAAGCACCAGGACACCTCAAGCGGGGGCATCAGGCAGGGTGTCCCCAAGGGCCAGAGAAGGTAACGCCTGAGGGAATCTGAGTGACAAACGCCAAAAGGCAGGACTCAGGACAAGCAGTGTCCTCTCTGCATACAGGTACCTGTCTGTGCTCAGCCCATGGTGACGCTGAGGCCTGTCCAAGCATGGAGACCAAGGCTTTGGCCCTTCTAGGAGGAAACCCACCCCAGCTACCATGCTGCCCTCTCCTTCCCCACCCACCACACTATAGGATTTCTCCAGGAATCTGGGTTAAGAAAGCGCTGCTTATCCTTCTCCTTCAGCTCAAACTGTGGTCTGAAGATAGAAAGCAGAGCCCCGAAGACTTTTGAGGACTTTTTCTTTCTTGTAAGAAGCCTTCCCTGACTAACCCGGACACTAGTTATCGCTAGGTCACATCCTGCTTTGAGTTACTGGTTGGATGACTGCCCTTCTGGACTGCATCTTTACGGTGCCCCGCTGTGCTCTGGCACCCAACACAGAGCGTGGCACACATCAGTGCTCAGTAAACGCTGCCGGGTGGATGAATGGCGCGTGAAAGACATGCATGACGGCAAAAATCAATTAAACTCTTTCTTCCTGGATACACTGGCAGAGTATTCCCCCGAGACTGTGTGCGTTGAAAGCTGTGTCTTGGTCCCCTCTGCACTGGAAATGTTGATGGAAAAGGAAGCTGCAGGGACCCTGAGCCACGATCCCCTCCCTGAGGCTCCCCTGCCCACCCTCAGCGAGGTGTGGCAGGGGCTGCAACTTTGGCTTGTGGTCTTATCTCTGCAAACTATTCAACTTGTGGAAAACGATGGCAACAATTTGGAAAATGTAGAGTACAGTGTATATATACAGTATATTCTTCCTATCTCTATCCATCTATCTATCTATTTATCTATCTATCTATCCATCCATCTATCATCTATTTATCTTACATTGATCTCTAAAGTTGTCTCAAATCATGTGTCAGTGGCCCAATGTTCCTCCATGCTATTTACCTTCCTGACAGCATATCCAAGGAAAGACCTGGTCACCCGACAGCCAGACGAAGGCCCCCAAATAGCTCGCCTGCTGAGGGCACGGCTCAGAGATGCCAGGTATAGAGCAGAGAGGGTCCTGTGCTTTGCTTCCCAGCTGGCTGACCTTGGGCAAGTCACTTCCTCTCTCCAGTTCCCAGTTTCCCCAACAATTAAGTGAAGGGGTTCTGGCCCGATTTCTTTCCCTCTCTAGCCCCCTCGCTTATCAGCGAGGACTTCAGTTTTGCTTCTCCCGAGGTCTAGACCGTTACCATGAGACCAGCCGCGGGATGGTGGTGATGGTGGTGGTGGTGGTCGTGTCCCAAAGCCTGCAGCGAGGAGAAGCAAGCAGGCAGAAAGGAACGGACGGCAGGGCCCTTTGCCTGAGTGGAAATCCAAACCATGGATTCCTTCAAGACGAGAAGTCTTACTTCAAGGACATTTGTCAGGTTCGTAAAGTTCTCCTAGAGGCCCTGGAGCTTCTGGAAATCACTCAAGTCTGATAAACATTCTCTTTAGGGCTGCCTGAGAATAGCAGGAGGCCAGGATGGGGGCCCCTTGCTGTCTTCATTTGCTCAGACACAAATGGGGTTTCCCCCACCCCAGAGGATTCCTTGGGCTTCTGGGGTTCACAGAGCTGCTTGCTAGAAAGACTCCTGAGTCCAAGCTGGGAGGAGCAGTGGTTTTGATAAGAAAAGCAAGAGTCCTGGCTGTTCCTAGCTGACTCCCAAACCTGACTCCAGTGGGAACGTGGGCTTTGGGCTCTGAGATCGTGGGGGCCCCTGGTCGGCTCACCCCACCCCATGACGAGTCCCAGGGCTCCCCGAATGGTCCACAGCCTCAGCCTCTCTGACTAGCGGGACATGGGGCTACGATTAAGCTCTGAGTTTGGTTCTTTCTGTCCCAAAGCCTCGGGAGGCCCCCCCTTGCAGTTTGGGTCCACATTTTTCAAAGAGAGCTGTTTTCCTGGAAATAGCATTTCTTCTTCTTCCTTTTTTTTTTTTTAATTGCATCTCGATGCTAGAAGAAAAATGGCACATAACAGATATCCAGATACAAATGAACATTTCCACAAACATCTTGTAAAACAACATCAAAGCGAAGAATACAAGTCTGTATGTTTCCGGGATTGGCGTCATACCCAGAGCCCTGCATCCACCTTCCAAGGGCAGGAACAACCCGGCCTAGGCCATTGCCTCAGACGTGAGTCTGCTACAGGCTTGAGAACCACCTTCTTTGTAAGTCAAGGTGAGTCATTGCGGTTAATATTGTAACATTGGACACATATTTCAAAGCATGTGTGACAAAGTAATTTTTTTTTTTTTTTTTCATTTGAACAACAGAAATAAAACCCCAAAGCAAATAAAATTTGAAATGTAATGTAAGACCCCAGTCCTTTGGGACCTTGCTAGAGTGACCATGTATCTTCAGGAAGGAATGCCAAATGCTCTTCCCAGGTAGTTTGGGGATGGAGGTGACTGGGGACCTATAGGGTCCGAAGCCACGGCGCTGAGGGCGGACCCACGCTGGTTGCCTTTTGGCCTCTGGCGGTGCTTTCAGATCGAAGCGGAATTTTTAAAAGGGCACAGAGAATCTCCTTAACTTCGAGCCAAGAAAAACAACAAACAAAGTTTTATGGTTTTGCCTGTTCTTTTCAGAGCTCGTGGCGCCTCCAAGTCAGGCAGGATGGAGGCATTTCCGCTAAGGCAGAGCCACTGTGTGTATCTGGGCACCAGCCGAGCTCCAGGCCCGGAAGGAGCAGCACACCACTCGCATCCGACGACCCACCCTCAGGGGTGGGAAGCCTCTAGACTGGATGGCTGGCACTGGAAGACGTGAAAATGGCAATGCAGGAAAAAAGGGAAAGGAAGCAGGCATGCTATGTCCCCGCTGGTCCTCCTTAGCTGACGTGCTGGGGAAAATCAATGGTGAGAGGGCTTTGACAACGTGTGTTTTCCACACGCCATCTGCCTGATCCCGTCTCAGAGCGATGCTGCAAACTACCTGAGCACATTTGGATTCTGAAACATGGCCACTCTAGTGTCATCAGCAAATAAAAAAAACATGGCTGCAACTTTGGAATGAAAGAAAAAAAAAAAAAGATGTCACCGCCGTAGCCGTTGAGCTTGAATGACAGAAATGAAGGACGCAGATCTACACAGCTACTTAGCTCTTGAGTTCAGGTTTTAGGAATTCAGAGTTAACAAAGGAAAATCCTTCGAATTCTGATTGGTCAAGGTTCCTGATGACTTCCTGGTCGGGAGGGGTTAGGACGGGCGGGTGGCGGGTGAAAAACCGGTCGAAGTTTTCAGCATTTCGTCCACACTATGAGAGGGGAAGAAAAGAACTTGTGGTGGGTGGAAACAAAACCAAACAGAACAGAACAGAACCAAACAAAATCGGGTGTGTCTTTCCTTCTCCATCCCTTTTCTTGTACTGCCTCGGAGAGGCCGCTCCAATGACCAGAAATGAAAGCAACATAAAATGCAAAATTCTCATGACCTTGGGCTCCTGACCTTCAGTTTCTGTAGCTCGTGAGCTGCCCCTGGTGTCCTTCTGGGGCAGTCAGGAGCTGTATGGCAAAGGCATGAGATGGTGGGGCTGGTGGCACGTGGCATGTTCCCCTCCTCCCCGCACCCCCCCCAGGAGTTAGCCAAGCTCATCCGTTGAAAGACATGGAATTAGGTACCTGAGATGTTTCATGTAGCACAAGATACAAACGAACGACCCACATATACTTGACCTGGGAGGTCTCAATATTTAGCAGCAGACCCCTCAAAGAAAGCCGTCCGCTGGCTCTCGGTCAGGAACAGCTGACATTTCCCCGCTTCGCACACACACGAGTTTACAAACTGCAGCCAGTGGAGACAGACCTCAGGACCTGGGCTCGGTGCCTGCAATGCCTGCGCACCCACGAGGCCCTGGTTCGCTGGATAAGTCCCTGACCCTTAATTACAAGGTGCTAGGAGGTAAGCAGCCATTGTCGCTCCAAATGGGAAGGGTGTGGGGTGAAATACATAGGCCAGCGCGAGGGGACCATCAGGCTCCCGAGGGAAAGGTGCCGCCATTTCTCACCACCATTCTACGTGAAAGGGCAGAGTTACAACACAGGTGTGTGTGCGTGCGTGTGTGTACACGAGGGCACACCTACATGCACACACTTGTTCTCACCCAGCGAGGAGGGATGAGTCGGCAACCCCCATGTGCTTTCACATCCCCCAGCAAAGCCCGTGGGGACTGCGTTTCAGACGCAGTGTGTGCAGGAGGGAAGCACACACCGTCACACACACAGCAGCCCTGAGGACAGCTGGCGCCGTCACACGTCTGCTGTTGGCCAGGCACCCGGAACCCTCTTCACGGGCGGCATGGATGACGCCCGTGAAGTGGGTTTCATTATCAGCCTGTGGGACAGGTGGGGAAACCGAGGCCAGGGAGACCATGCGGTTGGTTCAAGGTCACACAGCGAACGAGCAGCAAACCTGCCAGAGGAGCCCAAGCTCCTGGCTCCACTTCACAAGCACGCGTGACAGGCTGGTGGCTGGCTGACCAGCGGAGGGGGCAGGATGGCGGGGGCGGGGGGAGGAGTCGGGGGGGACAAGGCCTCTGAGTCACGAGACAAAGCAAGTGGGTGAATTCAGAAGGACGACTGTTTCCGGTGGGTGTAATGACCTGGAGGGACCCGTGAGCTCCGAGGAGGTGACTGGACGGCGTCAGACGTTTGGATTCTGGAGCTCAGGGGATAGACCTTGAAGAAGAAAGTACGGACTGAATGTGGAGGGTGGAAGAGAGAGAATAACGCCAGGAATAAAAACCACTGACTACTTTCCAGGCAACTGACATTTGCGAAGTGGCTCACACACCACCTGTGAGGCAGGCAGCTGGTCCCCGTTTGCCAGTGACAAGGAGAAAAGTGTCCCCAGAACTTGGAGACGTAAGAGAAGAACCAAGAGAGAGACCATCGGACAAGCCGGGGACTGAGAGGAACCGAAGGAGAAGGGTCCTGTAACAGCAGAAGTACCTCGGCGAGGCCAGGCGGGAAAGGCGCAGCAAGTGGGCCAAGCCATTTGGCAACAGGGAGGGGACAGATGAGAACACGGTGGGGGCTCCCAACTGCAGCTCCTGGAGCCGGGAGGTAAGCAGTACAGGCCCCTTTGTCAAGCCCTGTGGTCACGGCAGCAGGTCTGCGGGGGACTGGCTCTCAGGGAGCCCCCACTGCTCTGGGCAGAAGGAAGCAATGCAGTGTAAGCCCGAGATGTGGGTTCGAATCCAGACATCGCCACCCACTAGCTATGTGACCGACTCTAGGTGAGTTTTTTAACGTCTCTATTGTGAATTGGGGACACTTCTCGTTCCTCCCGTGGGGTTGTGGTGAGAATAACATGAAACAGACAATGTGCCCGCACAGGACGGGGCTCTCAGCACCTCCTCGCTGTAAGCGAGCGTTTCTTTGTTCTCGTTCCCTTGTTTCTACTCCACATCCATGCAGACAGCATATGTGTCCTACGACGGGGTGTTTTCAGGATGTTTAAGTTGTAAACACTGAGGAAAGAGTCTTCATCTTTAACAGGCTCATGTTAGACTTAGAGAAATATATTTGTTATTCCAACCTACACTGTTTCGGCTGTTTTGACAGCCTGGCTGCAGGTCTCAGGAAATGAGAAGGGACGCCCTCCCCCCCCGCTCCACGCCCTCGGCGACACTCCGCTGGCCGGTGGGGGACAGGCCCCGGAGAAAACTGGACGCTCAGGGTCAAGGCGGTGTGCTTAGGCCTGGTGACCAGATTCTTTCATTACTTATTCAGTTTCTCAGTCAACAAATATTTATTGAGTCTCTGCTGTGTGCCAGGCCCTGTGCTAAGAGTAAATTCTACAAAACCCGTATCTCATGGGACCTACATTCTACTCGGGAAGAGAGGTAACAAACACATAAAAATGTAACTGTGAATGTGAGTGTATATTTAATGCTGGACAGAGACAAGCGCTACTGAGAAAAACAAAGCCAGGTCAGGATAAAGAGGGGAGACCACGCCACTTCCAACAAGGCGGTCAGCTCCGGGGAGCCGACCTGTCCACAGGCCCTCAGTGGTGAGGGAGGGACCCTTGGATCGTCCGCAGGAAACGCGGTCTAGACGGAAGGAACTGCCAGTGCAAAGGCCCTGAGACAGAACTCCATCCGGCAGAGTCACCAAAGCACAGTGAGGGCAGGGAAGCCAGCGCAGTGACCAAGGGACAGGCTCAGACAGGGCACCAGGAGCCAGACGGTGGACCACACTAGCCGCGCGAGGATAGAGGGTTTTCCCATCAGCTTGAGGAGAAGCGCTGGAGCGTTCTCAGAGCGACCGGGCACGCTCTGAGGTACCAGCGGGTCATGGGAGCCGGGCACAGAACAGAGGGGCCGGGGGCCAGGGTGGGGACAGGGTGGCACTCAGGGAGCTGCTGCAGTAGCCTGGGCCAGCGATGACGGCCTGGAGGAAGGGGGCAGTGGGGGACCCGAAAGCCACATTTGGAATTTGGGCTTCACAGGATCTGTGGATGGATCGGATGTGGGGGGAACGGAAGAGAGGGAGGGGGCCCTGGTTGGTGACCCCAAGACCTTTGGCTGGAGCTCCTGGTGAGTGGGGCACGAGAGGGGAAAAGCAGCATGGGTTTCGTTTACGATACGTCTGAGAGCCCAGTGGAGATGTCACGGATGGAGCGGGAGTCCCCAGGCTGTGCCATGGGGACTGAAGAGAAGTGGGAGCCAGACTGGTGGCAGAGGCCCTGCGGCAGGCAGGAGCCGGCTGCCGTCCTCCACAGGAGAGAGAGAGAGAGAGACGGGGGACTGGGCTGAGGGGAAGGGGGTGCACAGGCCATGCAGTTAGGAAAACTGAAGGGGTGCCCGGGGGAGATGGCACGTCCCGAGGCAGACCCTGCAGGTTTTCTCTCTGGCCTTGAGACCCAAGCCAGCCAGCCAGCCTAGGAAGCACGGGAGCGGAGACACAGAGAGTCTTCAGGGGCCATTTTTCTTTAAAAACCATCCGTTTCCCAGCCACAGCAGAAAGCTGTTGCTGTGCCGGGGCTCCCCAGAGGCAGTGATGGGAAACAGAAAAACAGCTTCTGGCAGCTGGCAGCCTCCTCTGCCATCCCTCCCCCACGGCCTCGGAGAACAATGAGACCTGTGAGCGAGAGAGCAGAGAGGAGGTGCAGGGGGGGGGGGCTCAGCGAGGGACAGGGACGGCCGGAGCATGATTTCCCTAAGAACACGCAGCTTAGGGCTGGCTGACCACAGCCCCCGAAGCACTTCTGGGTTTTCAAAGGGCCCTGTCGCGGCCCATTAGCGTGGGGGCGGGAGGGCACAGCCCCCATCAGCTCTGGGGAGTGGGCAGCTCGGTGGCTGGCATCGAACGCCAAACGCACAGTGGACCTGCTTGTCCGGCTGTCCCGGGCAGGACGTCAGCCCTCGCCGAGCTGCTGAAAGAAAACCCAGTCCCCTCCCTGGCATCAGGCTGGGACTCCTGGAACCGGGAAGGGGGCCCAAACCACCCAGGTCCTTTCAATCAGACGGCACGTCCTCCAGGGTTGGAGAGGCGGGTAAGGACGGTGAGTTGTTGCTCCGTTGTGCCCCTGAATGGAAGAACCTAGGCAGTTGGAAACGCTGATCCGTGAGCTGTGACCTGTGAGCTGTTTTTTCGTTGTCTCCTCTTCTCTCTAATTTCTCTTTCATTGTGTTAATCACAGCTCCGAGTCTAGCTGTCAAACGTGGAGCTGGCTCCGACACAGCAGCCTCCGGGATCTTTCAGAGACGCCAACCTGAATCCGTCCCTCTCCTGCTCTGATGGGCGACAATGGCCTGTACCCAAACCCCACGCCCTGGTCAGCATGGCTGACAGGGATCGCAGGACTTGCCTCTGGTGGCCTGGTCATCGGTCCCTTCAGGGGCCGCCTCCTCCAGCCCAAGTCCCCCCACCCCTGCACGCCCTGCAGCTGTAACGTACTCCCAGGTCCTGGCACACGCTTGCACGCACGCCCTCCGCTCCCAGCCTTGGCACAGGCTCCTCTCTGCCAGCGACACCTGCCTCCCAGCCCCGCCTCACCTGGCTGACTCCTCCACATCCTCTCTGTCTCAGCAGATGTCACTTCCTCCAGGAGGCTTTTCCTGGACTGTCCCCATCCCCCGCCGCCCCACACACCTGTGTTTATCCCATCAAGACACAGGACGTTCAGCAAAGAATTGTGAGAGGGGCAGAAAAAGTTTGAATTCCACTATCAACCAAGAGGGAAAAAGAGCTAAATAAATAATGACGCATCTATTTGACGTATCGCTACGCAAAACCCCTTTAAACATTAAAAGAAGATGCAGAAGAATATCAAATGCCAGAGCTCCACATCAGTACCAACTGTGGACGCTCTGCTCCCATTCTATAAATTATGTACACAAATGTGCACGTAACATCTGTGTGCCTACGACACGTGCTGGTAGACACTGGGGACAGTGACAGATTATTTCATTTCCTCCTGGACCTTCTCTGCTTGATTGTGCTTTAAAAATTTAAATAAAATAAGGTGGGTGTTTGTTTTTTTTGTTGTTGGTTGTACTAAGCAAAACAAGCCATTTCAAATGAGGAAGCTGTTGCAGTAGAAGAAAGGGGGAAAATAGAGATACAGAGCATGGGACACTCAGCGCAGCTGTGAAGGTCTGCCCGATGCTGTCAAATGTCCTTCATCTCAGTTAGAAACGCTCAGGTCTCCCAAGTGGCTGCCCTTGTGTGTATTTCAGCGCCAGGGGAGGGTGACAAAGGTGAATGTTTAGGAGGTCTGGCCCCTTCGGCCCAGCGGCATGCTGGGTACTGGAAATGCGATGACACAGAGGCCATGTGTCCTGCCATGACGGAGCTTACGGTCTAGCAGAGGGGCCAGGCACAGGCGACAAGTGCTGCCACAGAGCTCAGAGGCGAGGAAGCTAAGAAGGGCAGGGAGACTTCCTGGAGGAGGTGACATCTGAGCTGAGTGAGAGCAGAAGGAAGGGCAGTGCTTCTTTGAAGGAGGGAAGGGAAGCGCTCCTGACCCTTCTACGACGCTCCCGCCTTTATCGCCAAAACAAACACACAAGTTGCTCGAGAGCGCCAAGAGAAATAAACAGCACAGCCCTTTGTAACTGCAACACCCCGCTATCTTTCGGACGGTAACATTTTGGTTTGCACCCAGGATGGCTCGGTGAATAGATGGATGGGTGCGTTTTACTCTTTAAACCAAGGTGGACTCGTGATTCCTCTGCCTGCTTTTGAAAACACAGTCGAAACACAGGGTAACCATTTTCCCATGTCAACCAAGTTTTACATTTTTCTGATCTATTCCTCACGATTCATCTGGAGCCCACGGGGCTGGTTTCAAATCAACGAGCTCACACAGAGGAAGGACCCTTGACTTGGCCTGTGTTTTCCCAGCTGTGATTGTCACAGGTCTGACAGTGAGGCAGGACAAGGATTATCTGCACCTAACGTAATTTGAAAAGTGAACAGTGAACAGGTCAGGGTCGTACAGGGCAGAGGAGACGAGCCAAGATGCAGAGTCTGGCTTTCCATGACGTCCCACTGCCTCGTGAACTATCCTTCACCGGGTGGCGTGGATTTTAAAGTTAAGCTGAGCTGGGTGCCGAATGTGGCACCAGCAGCCCCCAGCCATACAACCTGTAGCTAAGCTCCCTACGCCATTTCCTGTCACGGCCAACGGACTTGCCTTGTGGGGTGCGGTGACAGTGACGTGATAAAACGCACAGAAAATATCGGACGTGGCAGCTGGTAGCTGGTGCCTGGGTGCCACCTGGGTGCCACCCCGCCCATCCCTATCCAGTGAGCTAGACTAATGGGTGCGGCCGAGCTCTGGGGACAGAGGGGACCTGCAGGCTCGGTGACACCCCCACCTACCCTAGACTATGACCGCTGTCATTACGGCACACAAAACAAAACCTTTCCACCAAGGTGGTGCGACAGTGAGGGAGCTGGAAGGGGAAGCCAGCCCCCGGGTCTCCCCATTACAGGAAGAGAGGAAAAGATGCGTGTCCAGGGGCAAAAGGGACACCTTTCCACTCCCACCCAAGCCTCACTCTTTGGAAAGACATTTCAAGCAGACTCACATACCGCCTATGATTTGCTGTTTTTCATACCCTGGTTGGGAGCATTGTGTGGTTGTTTTAAGAAACTGCACCTGTAAATATACAAGGAATATGCTTTTTTCTCTCCCTTTCTAGGTCATGGACGTGTCTCCACCCTCCAAATTCCACTGACATCAGAAGTCTCCATGGAGTGGGTCTTCCCACCGGGAGCGGCTGTGGAGGTCGAAGGAACATCAGCGAGTGCAATGCCAGCAAAACAAGGGAGAAAAGGGGCTTAAAAACGAGGGCAGGAGTCTGAACTTCTCCTCCAGATACGCGCACATGTCCAGGAACCCAGGAAGCTATTCAACGAACGGAGCCGATTTCGACGTGCTGATAAAAACAACGCCTGAGATGGAAGGGAGAGAGCAAAGCACAGAAATGAAAGCATGCTCCCTCCGAGCACGGGAAGTGCTGCGGACGTTTCTGTGCTCGGACACGTCTCTGAAGGTCGCACCAGAACGTGGGCTCAGTGGGTCGGTGCGGGAAGAACCAAGGAGCCAAGCCAGGGGCTCAGGGGGCCTTCACGTCACTGCACAGCTTCTGCTGCCGCTTAAATATTTCACTTTTTCAGATGTTTGTTTTTCAGGAGGGAAGATCAAAGCACCCAACGACATGGGAAGGTCAAGAAAGACAAGACACGTCTAGGAGAGGAGGCTAGTTTTGGTCACAGCTGACTCAGTGAGGGAAACTGCAGTGGCGTGGTGGGGGCGGAAGCCCGATGGCAATGGCCTGAGGACAGATTGGATACGTGTCATAATGAAGTGGGGGTAGCAAACACCGGCGACTCTTTCAGAAGCGTGCACGAGCATCTGGGGCAGCAGCCCGGTAGTAGGAGGAGGGACCCCACGTCGGAGGGCAGGGATTTTTAAGAAGACAAAGACGTCACGCTTCCGTGTTGAGGTGTCCCCTTCCGTCAGAGGGGACATCTGCTGGTGTGGCCACTCAGTGGGCCCTGCCTCTTTTTCTGGCACTCCTCCTCCTCCTCCCTCGAGGCGTCTGGTTTAGACGGGGGAGAGCCAGTCCTTTGGCTGGTGACCCAGGCCTGGCCAGTCAGCACGTCTCCTCCCCCTGGCATTTGACGGCTTTCGAGATGCCCACATGGCCCCGTATCGTCCAGTAAGACTGAGCCCCAGGCTGCTGGGAGTTTTAGGACAAGAAAGCTCTTTTTGGCAAACGTTGCTAAGATAAGTAAGTCTGGAGTAGCCACGTGCCTGAGAAAGCCTTCTGAGAATGAAGAATGAAATCCACACAGAGGAAAGCAAGCCCAAGGGGAAAGAGAAAACGGGTTCCTTTGGACATTACTGAGACCCTGCATCCAGCCACAACCGAACACCCCGAAAAACTGTTGTTGTTTAAATGGCAGTTGGCATCAGGCTCCTATCTGTCACTATACGAGCTTTGGTTAACATAGAGGGGGGCTGAAGGCAGAGCGGACAGAGGACATATGCAGAGGGAAGGGGAAAACAGGGGTTCGGAGCAGGAGGGGAGGGGGGACACACAGAAGGAAGGGGACCAAGGAGGCCCTGATGACACACAGGGACAGGGAGGGTGCAGGAAGCTGGGACCCCCCACCCATGCACCCAGGGGTACCCACTGGCCTTAATTTCCCGACCAGTTGGGACCGGACCTGCGATGGGACAGCCTGCTTTTGTGGGGACACAGAGGGGCCAAGTGACTCGCCCGTCTTCACTCAGCTGCTGAACTGCAAGGCTGGTGTTTGCATCCTGGGTCCATTTGACTCTCGATTCACATTCTTTCTGCACGACTCAGTCTCCCTGGGTCCACGTGCTCGTCTCCTCAAGTCCCCTGCCTCCGCTTTTGGCCAACAGCTTTCTGGGGCATTGTGGTAAGAATTACACCCTGGACAGGGTTGGACGGCAGAATCCTTCATGGACGTTCACTCCACAGAGCACATCCCCCAGGAAAGTATCTAAACTCAGGACTGGACCCGGAGAAGTTCAAACCCCACGCAACGAGACGAGAGGAGAAGCCGAGAGGCCGTAGGGGCCGAGAGGAAGGGCTTTGGAGGTAAAGAAATAGGACTTTCAATTAAAGGGGCACTCGGACTTCCTAGCTGTGTGACCTCGGGCAGGTTACTTAACCTTGCTGGGCCTGTTTCCTCAAGTGAACAGAGGAGGCAACAGCAGCACTGGTTTCCTGGGGTTGTTGTGAAGGCCCTGAAAGAGAGCGTGCTCTGCTCGCTAGTAAAACCGAGGGACTTCACAGCATGCGTCGGACTGTCGTCCTGGGACGGCCGTAGGCAGCATTATGGGAAGTCCCGCGTCCACTGAATGCAGTGAGCTTTCCTGGCCCTGCTCCGAGGAGTCTCGTAGGCGAAACTCCGGACCCCTTTTTGCTCATCCATAGAATGGGGGGGCGGGGGGGCGTGGAACCACACTTCTGAAGTGTGTTTCGATTCTCAGCTTCGACTACATTCCAGCAGTTCCTGCCAGACGCAGCCTAAGAATCCGCGCTCTCCCCAGCACGGGACCGTTTGGTCTGCGAGTTCGGTGTGACCTGCTGGCTTCTGTGCGGCGGAGGGAGGCAGGGACACAGCTCAAAGCCATGTACCTGGCAGGGCATGTGGGAATGTCACGGCCCAGAAACCTGCCCCTTCAGAGCACCCCAAGGGAGCCGGGTTGGATCTGTGGTTTCCACGGGTGGGTGGGTGGATGGATGGACAGAGACAAGCAGACGCACGCCAGGTGTTGTGTCCTGAACGACGCCTGGCTATTTGTCAGTCAGGGTGCACCTGCAGCCGACTATTTCTGCAAACCCCCCACGCGGGGGCCCCAGAAGAACAAACAGCCCCGAGTGGGGACGTGGCCATTCCTTGGTGAGCCTGTCGGGAGGACGTCTTTCCTGACGCTGTCAGACGCCACTCAATGGCGGCTGTGTTTGTCAGCCTCGAAATGAGAGCCTCAAGGAAACAAGTGAGGTGGACGGACGTCTTTTAACAGCCTGCCAGTGATTGTACAGGTGTGACAAGGCTCCTGGTTGGGGGCAATGTGTTAAAATAAACCTAAGATCATTTGAGTCGTGAGAATACTGAGTCTCTGGCGATTACATAAGAGACACCATTGGAGGGTGTTATCCTACCTCGGACACTGGTGTTTAGGTGCAATCAAAACCTCAAGGGGGGCTCTGTGTGCTTCTAACAATCTTGCCAAGGACTCTGGGCAGCCTGGCCGCCACACGTCCAGTCTTGGCTCTGCCCCCTGCCAGCGGCTGACCTTCAGCAGAAGTCCTAACTAACCTTTGCGAGCTCCCCGCACTCACCCGCTCTGTGGTGACGACACCCACCTCATGGAAAATTAGGTGAGGTGACGTCTGGAAGGCACTGAAAACAACCCGACGTCTCTTCCTGTTTATCTGAATCACACAGTTTTTAGGAGACTTGTTAAACCCCGATTTCCCAAAAGGGACTGTCCTCTCGAGCATTTGGTCCTTTGGGGGAGCGAGGTTCTATTCTGAAAGAAATCACCGTAGGTAAAAGGGAGATCCCGCTCTGAAGCCTTGGATGTGGAGATTTAATAGCCGACACACAAAGGTTACACGTGTGCGGTTTCCATTCAGAAATGCCAGCTCATCAAACGCACTTCCCGACACAGACACACGAACACGCACGCGCACGGTGCAAAGGACAGTTGGGTGAGTTGGGTGTGGAGGAGTCCATCACATGGACAGAACTGCAGCTCACTAAAGCCCCACCTGCCATGTCTGACTGTAGCTCCACGAACGATGTTTCCGGGTGACAGAATTACCCAGAAACCAAGTCCTGGGCTGCGAGCGTTGTGACCCAGCTTCTGAAGCCGAGCGGCACTTAACTCCCAGAGGGTGCGGGTGGTGGGATGTCGTCAGATAAGCTGCCAGGATTTTGGAAACGACGTGAAAGGAAAGGCTGGGACCCGGGAGAGTGGGGACAAGGGGCCCTGCCTTTTCAGGTCGTCAGGCTCTGAGGCTTTCCCGACAGGCAGATGCCTCAGAGCCCGACGGGCTCCAGGCAAAGTGAAGACGAGGATGGGTCAGAAGCGGCCACCTGTTGTGCTGGGAGTTGCAGAGTGTGAGGCCTGACAACCAGGCTGCACAGAAGGAGGGCGGGAGGGCACTGATGACGCCCACATACTGGTGCCCGTGACGCCCACGTAGTGCCAATGGCTGCCCGTGACGAAGGACGTGCCCGTCCTTACTCCCTGCCCGGAGGAAGCTGACAACCAGACCTAGAGCCGTAACAGCCACGTGCACTGGCGGGCGGGTGGCCGTCACCCCGCGGCGTGCAGCCCTCCGTGACTATAACGAAGCAGGGCGTCTGGCCGCCTGCTGACTTTCCTCCCACTTTTCAATTTGCTGCATCTGTGCTCCAGCCAGGAAAGCTGACGCAGAGTCTGCCTCCTGCGGGGGGCCGCTGCCGCCTTGAGCCCAAGCTCGGTGTCCCCACCTCGCTATCCCCATAGGGAGCCCTGCGTTACGGGTAACGGACATGACTGGCTTCACCAAGGCAGTTTATAGGGATACGCGAAGGCCGTCGGAATCTGTCAGGCTTTCCGGTTTAAATAGACCGCTGGGAGGTTACATAGCACCACACAGGACACGTCCCCCAATAAAACCAGCCCTCCCGCCCGCCGTGGGGTGGCCTCAGTGCACCCTTGACGAGGGCACGGCCACACTCCGGGAACCGCCCGGCTCCAGCCCTCAGCCCCGGGACCCTTCCGACTGCCTGTGATTTACTCGGACAGAAGTACAGCTGTGCCCTGTGCTCGGCAAAGCCGCTCTCCGAACTCCAGCCGCTTTCCCGACGACCTGTTTCCTTAGCTTTTCCTGCTTTCCACCAGCACCCACACCTGGCGACCCCACGTCACACCAGAGGGGCAATTATGAGGGGCTGAAGGGACTCTCCTTCATCCACCCCTCGGGTCCTACAAAGTGCCAGGAACGGGGCGGGGGCTGGGGGTCCAAGACGAACACCCCCCGGCTGCGCTGTCCTGTCCCAGGGCCATCGCCGCTGCCTGAATTACTGCAAGAGCCTCACAGCTGGTCTCCTGCTTCACCCCTGCGTCTCTGGGAGTCAGAGCGATCCTTTAAAATCCCACAGTCAGATCCTGCTAGTTCTCTGCTCACAGCCCTGCGACAGCCACCCGTCTGGCTGGAGGAGAAGCCAGACACCCGTCGGTGGCTGGCGCCGTCGGCTCCACCGCGGCCACGCTGGTCTCTTCCCCTTTCACTCTCCCCCATCCACTCCGGGCCTGTGCACCTGCTGCCCCCACTCGCACGACTCCCACGCCCCCAGGTACACACATGCTCACTCATTCCCTCACTGTCTTCCCATCTTTGCTGGAGTGTCCCTTTCTTGGTGAGGCTCTCGGACGGGCCTGTTTAAGACTGCCCTCTCCCTGACACGGCTCTCCCAACACCCCCTGCCCCCCAATAAACGCTCATCGACTTCTAACATATCCACTGACCTCCGTAATTATTACTGCCCGCCCACTCTGAATACAAGGTCCACGAGGGCAGGATTCTGTGTGTTTACTGCCACTGTCTCCAGCACCTGGCACAGTACTTACCGTCAGTCAATGCCCGCTGGATGGATGACCTGGGGCGCCTGGCAACGTCTCTCCAGAGCCAGGGCACACTGGTGACCGGCCACCGCCCCACCACGCACCCAGCCACACTCTCTGCCCCCAGCACACGCTGCCATGGGGCAGCCTGCCGTGTACCCCGGGCCACCGTTACCAGCACTGACGTGTATGCACCCCAGTGCAACCCTCCCTGTGCCACACGGCTCTCCAATGACAACAGGCCCTGCCACCTGGCTCCTGGGCCGGTGGTTCCCATGGAACCACGTTCCAGCCCCTGCTACACAAAGCCCGTGGCCAGCAGCCTCCGCTCCCCTGTGAGTGTGCGAGACACGCGGCACCTCAGGCTGTCCCCAGACCAGCGGAGTCAGAAGCCACATTTTAATCAGATACCTAAGAGTAAGAAGCTCTGCTAGGCACCCGGGCAGCGGCCTGAACGACGACAGACGAGGAGTGACCGTCTCGCCATCCTGAGCCCAACAACCAGGCACTGTGCCAGCGGATCCTTCCCCAGCTCCTCAGTGCACGGCCACACGATACCACGCCAGGGGCACTTCAAATGACAGCTCTGTACAAACAGGGTGGCACCTTCCACAACAGCCAATTCATCGGAGATACCCTGCTGAGCATGAGAAAACACCTGTACACTGATGCAGGCCCCGGGGACCCCTGTGTCCTAGTACAGGGCAGGGTGGTACCCTATGTTAGAGCCACTCATTCATTCATTCATTCATTCATTCATTCATTCATTCATTCATTTATTCAGTAAAGCGACAGAGCACCTGTTATCACTGAGCCGTAGGCTAAGCACTGGTGTTCGGCAGGGAAAAGGACGTCACAATCCTTTAATCTCATCAGAAAGACAGGCCTGATGCTGAACGAGAAGTCACGACAAAGTCTGATGAGTCTGTTGACAGGACATTACCGTGGCCCATGTTTCCTATTGGGAACAAGAGCCTCTGAGCGGGTGACATTCTGCTGATTTGATGAGGGGAGAGGAGGGAGGCCCAGCAGGGGTGGGGGCTGGAGAAGGACGGGGATGGCTCAGCTCCCCCACGCGTGAGGCACTGAAAGCTCAGAAACGCTGCTTCTTGTCAGGAGCTGAAGTTGGGGCAGAGGTTGGACCTTGGAAACCCCCCCAAAGCCACGTATGCTAAGGAACAGGCATTATTCAGGGGCAGCAGAAAGCCATGGGGCGGGGGGGGGGTGGCTGAGAGCAAAAGTGGGACATAATAGACGCACATTAAACAGAAAATGTCCTCAGGACCCGGAAACAGCCCACCGAAGCTAGTACATATGCCAGTACCTCCGAACACCGCGCGGCGAACGGCTCCTTGCCGCCACGAACGACGGCACCGAGAGCAACTTGTAAAACCCACTTCCAGGGATTTTAAAGCACCTGCTCTAACAGCAGCCTCCGCGGACGTCAGAATAAACCCCTCGATTACTGCCGCGCGTCTCCATCTAATGGCCCGCGTGGATCAGGCCCCGGCAGACACACACGTGCCCCACAGGGCACCTGGAAGTCCACGTCGGGGACAGCGCACCCCACGCACGCACGCACACCCGCTGGAGATTCCTGCTAATCTCTGTAATCTTTTTATGTTTCCACGGGAAGCAAGCTGCCTCGTCCTAAGCACCTCCTGGAGCCAGACACTGGGCTTTCTGGTCATTATCGCTTAGCTGGAACATTCGGAAGATCGGACCAGTCCCAGGCAAGGTGGCGGCCAATGACCAGAACTCATGGCAGCTGGCTGAATGCCAACGTGACTTTGAGTGCTCACGACCCCAGAGGTTACACACTGACAATGCTCGGCCACCGATGACGCGTGGATCTGTTTTTATTTGGTCTGATTTGCGTTTACGAGTTTGTGGCCAATATAACAAAAACTAGTGCGAGTTCACATAAAAATCCTGATGAGGACGGGCCAGGGCGGATCCGGCTCGCGGAAGGCGCTTCTGAGCCGGGAGCGGGCGGGTACCTGAGTCCCCTGGAGGCCGCCCTCTGAGCTTCTGATGTCCCCAGGAGATGCTGACCCAGCGGGTCAGGGGACCACACGTTGGAAACCACTGCCCTACAACGAAAGCACGAACCCCAAATGTCACTCACTGGGTTCAGTGCTGGTGGGGACGGGAGCGTTTGCATGTTTCCGCTGGCTGAGTGAGGCGCAGTGGGGTCCACGTTTGGAGACATCACGTTTGGAGACATCACAAAACCCACAGGAGCTGTGCCCACCTCCAAGCTCCCAGTTTCCAGAACGGACAACCTGGTCTTCTCTTCTAGGCTGTCGTCGGACCTTTTGCCAAATGGTTCAACAAACCTGACGATGCTGCATCTGCCGGCAGGGCCCCACCCAGCCCCGTGTGGACACACGGACGGGGCCTTCAGAAACCGCTTCA
This sequence comes from Rhinolophus ferrumequinum, assembly GCF_004115265.2. NCBI lineage: Eukaryota > Metazoa > Chordata > Mammalia > Chiroptera > Rhinolophidae > Rhinolophus > Rhinolophus ferrumequinum. The sequence continues at coordinate 17,859,712 of NW_022680357.1, read as the reverse complement.
GCAGGACTGACACTGCCCGTCAGAGACGCCGCACCCCGGACAGCGACCAACGTGACACCGCAAATCCCCCTCAACTCTCTCGGCGTGCCTACTATGTACCAGGCACGTACTGAGGGCTTTCTGCATATAACGGCCCTCTGAGGGAGAAACCGGGACCATCACGGGATTACAGACGATGAAACCAAGGAGCAGAGAGGGGAACTGACTCGTCCAAGCCCCCAGCTCCAGAAAATATCAAGAGATTGTTTGTTGGACCCCCTGTGTCCACTGAGGGAGCACTGGGCTCAACCTTGTATCTGCATTTTAAGATAGACGCTGATGACCTGGAGAAAACAGGCCCGCGGGAGGTGACGGCATATGGGACATGTCTGCAGGTGTGTGTGCACATGTGGGGCGGGGGGCGGTTACCTTGGAAATTACAGGATGTGGGAGCAGAGGGCCAGCAACGCCGGAAGGATGACAGAACAGGCCCTAGGGGTGGCAGTCCTGGGGATGCTGAAAAGTTTGCAACAATTGGAAAGGCCACGAGTGGAACTGGCTTCCTAACACCAGGAAGTGTCCGGGGAGAAACGGGACCCCCAGGGGTGCTGCGTTCTAATCCTTTGGGGTGCGCAGGTCCGGGGAGATGGGAGAATCAGCGGGAGGCTTTCTACCTGCTCGTTGCCCGGGTGCCTCTGATAGAGTCGGACGGTCTGTATCCTTGCTCCATCACAGACTGGCTGAGTGATCGCAGACCGAGCACTTCACCTCTCTGAACCTCCATTTCCTCTCCCATTACGAGGAATAACAGCACCGGCATAGTAGGTCATCATGAGGATTTAATTAGATGCTACATGTGAAAGGCTTAATATGGTGCCTGGCGCATAATGAGTGGCCACGAAATTAATCTGAAATAACTACCACTATCATTTTCTTCATCCTAACACCCGAGACCCTTACAACTTCCGATGTCAGTGACGATATTTACGCTCACGGTTCAGTTTCAGTCGGCAGCTTTATAGCCCATCACAAAGCCACCAGGTCTCCACTCCACTTAATCTAACAGAGAAAACCCTTGAAGCAGAATCGCAGTTCTGATTCATTGGGGGCTGACAAGTACTCCCTGCCGAGTGTTTGGGGATGGAAATCCCTCCCTCGGCGCCCGATGGTGGGAACGTGACACTTTCATTGTTACGTTATGAAAGTTATATCAAAGCCATAGCTGTACCCACAGCCTCCCGGAGGTCTGTGAGCCGTGGCTTCTGCCTGCCTCTCTTGCGCAGCTTGGGGGAGCCAGCTGGGGGTGCCGTCTTTACTGAGTTAGACGTAGTGTATGCTTCAGAATCGAATTTAAATACTGTTGAGATAAACAACACGACCTTTTCAGGGTCAGTATGAAGAGAGAATGACACAGTTGAACCAAGGAAAGCACGAGATGAGATGCTTTGTCACAGTCCGAAAACGGACCTGCACACTGCTCACCAAAGGACCATTCCCCAAAAGTTGCCAGCGAAGCCAGTTACGATAACTGGATCGATAAAACAGAAACTCGGCCTCTGTCGTCACTCCCGCATGTACAGAGGCCGGGCTGCGTGGATGGAAATCTCCATTTCTGTACCCAGTGACTTTGTGCAGACATGTGAGACACTCCAGGGGCCGCCTCCAATCGGCCCCCCTGAGAGCAGCGAGCGAGCACCACCGCCCAGGCAGGGAGACTCGGTGGGGCCCGTGGGGCCGACGGCCAGAGGGTTACTTACGGCTTTCGGCTTGTATGGTGGCTGAATCTCCTTGCGCTCGAGTTTCTCCCAATCGATGTACCGGAAGAAAGCGTGCTCTTTGACGTCTCGTTCGCCTTCAGGTCCACAGCCCAGGCGTTTGCCGGGGTGTTTGGTCATCAGCTGGGAGAGAGAGAGAGAGAAACGTTATGTCTAATGAAGAAGAAGAAGCCGCGTGAGACGTGCAGCAATGATTCCTCTAGTGCGTTAGGGACGAAAGTGCCCTGAAGAGCCCTAGTTCATTTCTACTTTTTGCTTTTCCTCCCAGCAATCATTTCCTGGCCAGGCCTTTATGGCAGGAGGACCAGAGCAAGCTCTCTCACGGTTAATCAAACCTAAGCTTGAAGGAGGGGGGCCCGAATTTCACGTTAGAAATGGCACACGATGTCTTTTGGCTGAAGAAGGAGTTTTATGCAATTACAGGCACATTGAAAGAGAAGGGTGTCGACCTGTTCAACTTCTCCTCCCCCCACGAGGAAATTGGAGTCTGACTAAGGCTATGGCACATGCATTCAGATAATACTGGCATTTCTCAGTAAAGCCCTTGTGAAAATGATAAAACAGAAGAAAAAATATTAGTCCCCTGGGCCCAAGTTTCAAGTAATTACTTTCTGAAAGCTCATTAAATAGCCCAAACCTAGCCCAGCTCATTTCTCTTGTGTCACACATGATACTCAACTCCGCTGAGGTTTCTTTGGGGTTCAATTTATATTACTTAATCATCAAAGGCCTCCATCTCTGGGTCTCTGAGCCCGTGCTACGTAACAGTATGAATAGATGCTCCACAATGAAACCAGACAGACTTCCTCTCGCAAACAAATCTTAAAGTGGCTTGAAAATATCTCCATCTCAAGACTTCAGCAAATGCACGTAGTGAAGCCAGAGGAGTTGGTGATTGGAAAAAAAAAAAAAAATGCCGACAAGAGGGCATCAAAAGGGGAAACAAAAGCAATCGGGACAGAGGAGTCCAAGGGCATTCCCAGACAAGAGGCCGTGGCGTCAGAAGCCTTAGATGTGGGCCCAGGATTTGTGGATGATGGAAGGGAGGGTCCCCGCAAGTGACACCGACTCTGCTGGACGTTCAGCTCAGCGTGATTCCTGCTTACAAGATCCCTGGTCGTCAGAAACCAGCCCACCCCCCGTACACACATACGGACAAGCACATTCGTTCCACATATGCTTCATCTTCTAGGAGAAAAATACTCGGGCACTTAGGTTCTAAGCTCCTTTTTCAGTCACAGGCCCGATCTTGCCCGATTTCCACAAGAACCCAGTGCGTTGGGTAGATTCCTTTTCCCATTTGAAGGACGGGGCAGTGGACACTCAGAGAAGTGGGGAGGCGTCAGAGGAAGCAAGTGGCACAGCTGGGATTGGATTCCGCCTCTAACTCCAAAACCTGGGCTTCGAAGCGCAACGGGGGAGCTCTTGGCATGTGTTCCTGGCTTGGCGTGGTCGCGAAAGGTTAAGGGAGGGTGGGAAGATTGAGCCACGCCTTGACATTTGTGCAGGATTAGGGTGGAGGAGGGAAGGGCTGGGACATCCTGGCTACGAATGCCACAAATACTATCACATCAGGAATGTCTGCGCTGCCCTGAGCGCGCTCCAACCCACCGCCCTCCTCCCTCACAACACTCTGGGGTCTCAGCAACCACAGCCCTCATCCCACAGAGAAAGTGAAGGAGTCACCTGTCCTGCGTCAGAGCTGCCTGAGCCCACGTGCCTGCAGGCCCCTCCTCTACTCTCTACTTGTTTTCACGCCGACGTGCGGCCCAGGTGGGCTTCTGTCTGCTTTGCGTTTGTTCAAAGTGGGAGTGGCAATCTGAGCAAGGACGTACTGACTGTTTGGGGGGGGGTGGGGGGTCTTTCGTGGGCTGAATACAGAAAGGGCATGCTCAGTTAGAATGGGAGTGTTTTCAAAAGCCTCGCTCAATTTTCCTGTGAGCAGGAGGACGCCATGGAAGAAAAGGCACTGCAGGCAGCAAGCCGCGTCTGCCCGGCTCCGGCTCTGCCCGACGTGCCTGAAGCCATGCAGACAGCTGGATCTATCAGTGTTCCCGGCTCTGATCGACGCCCGGACGCGTCCCCTGGGGCTGCTGCGCAGGAGGAAGGGTGGGGATGTCGGCTTGAGCATCACGTCAGTCCTTCTTTGGAGGCTCAGCCTTGAGGAAAGAGCCCACACTGGACTCAGAAAGGTCCCCAAACCCAATCGTCAGAAAGTCACCCCACTTAACCCTGAAGGTTATGGGTCCTACACGAACAGAAATGTGCTCCATCACGGAAACTGCTAATTGGAGTGGAAGCTGAATGCAGCTGACCTGGAAACCCGCTCTTCTCCGTGACCCACTTTGAACCCCCGGCTGCCCAGCTCCCGAGGAGCTGTGCGGGGGAAGGTCCTGAGCATGTGCTAAGCACCCACTGTGTGCCCACACCACACACGGAGCTTTCTCATACGTCACCTCATTGAACGCTCTCGAAAACTCTGCTCGATGCCTGTCATTATTCCACTTTTAGAGATAAAGAAACGAAAGCCATAGAGTCAATAATACAGTAACAACTATGTATGGTGCCAGCTGGGTTCTCGACATTATAGAAATGTCTAACCACGAATGCTGTACACCTGAAACTAAGATAAAATAATATTGAATGTCAACAATAAAATTTAAAAAATTAAAAAGAAACAAGATACTTAAAGAAAAAAAAGAAAGAGAGAGAGAAGAAGAAACAAAAGCCTGGAGATGCAAAGTAACTCGCTCAAGACTACACTCCGAGGAAGTGAAGGGGCGGAGGTTTGCAAATCCTCTCTTGAGCTCCCGAAGCCCCCACGTGAAAACGTCCTCTCGCGGGGGATGCACTCAAATGCCAGAAGGAGCCCGGGAGGTAACACGGTGGTGCCAGCATTAGAAACAGCACCAGTCGTAGCCCAGCGGTTCTGCAGCTGAGCACTGCGTTCTGTCCTAAGTGGTTCAAGAGGCGAACCCCTCTGCTCACCCAGGACCCCACGTGCACGCTGGCCATTGTCCCCCTTCTCGAGAACTCCCCGGCAGTCACAGGGCTGATGACGCCGGGATCGGGATTGGAGCCCAGATGGAACGGGGCCAGAGGGGGATTTCTGTGGATGGGAGAGGGCCCGGCCTCCCTAAAGGGTGCACTGGCTCCATCCAGGTGATGTACTTGGCAGGGATGCCACATCAGTCTGGCGAGATCGCACGTTTGAAGAGAAACTGGAAGGCTGAATGTTTATGGGAAACCTCCTGATTTTTAAATGCTGGCAATCACTAAACTAAAAGGTCAGGGGATGACCTCCTCCCTCTCCCTCCCTGCATGAAATGTCCATAGGGCTCCAGCCTGACCTTTCTCCGTGCCCTCTTTTCCTATAAGCCGTAATCTCCTACTCAACCTGGAGGTCTCAGCTCTCTGCTTCTGCCTCACACCCTCAAAGAAAACATTTCCCACCAATTCAGTGGAAGACGTTAGAGGCCGAGACTAACTCTCGCATGGTTTCCCCAGGATATTTGCATCTGAACCTAGGCGGCCAAAACCCGAAGCTTAGGTGATTCGCGAGGAGTGGGGATTCTAGCCAAGGGGTGAGGTGCTTGTAGACTGAGCGGCTGGCCCAAGCTGCCTGAGTTGTCCTGTGTTCTTTCACCCCAGCTCACACGGCTTCTGACAGGAAGAACAGTGCTGGTCGGGCAATGGGAGATCTGCATACACCCTGGATCCGGGACCGGCAGCCGGGCTGACGCAGACACACAGGTGGGACCCACACGCAGGCAGAGCCACGCTCTAACTTTGAGGAGCGGCCCGCCCCACGGCCTGCTGGGAGGTGAATGCCTGGAAAAGGCAGCATTTCTGGGCCACGTTCTCCGGGGATCTCACAGTGTTGCTTTCACACTTCCATCAGAGTTGAAAAGTTACCACACTCGGATAATAGGTTTAAAGGCATAAGGTTTTCAAGCCACATGGGGACCTTTTCAAAATGCACATGCCCAGGCTTGACCTCTGGGCTGAGGCGGAGGTTTGTGCGTGCTGAAAAAGCACGTCAGGTCATCCCGATGGCCCCAAAGGTGAGGCCACTGACCTCCAGGGACCTGCCCCGGTCCTGGCCTGACAACAGGGCACCACAAACAATCCTTCCTTGGTATGAGCCACATGCCCCTGCAGCAGAGGGCACGCTGACGGCTGAGCCGTGGCACGCCTTCCGGTGCGTTCCATTCTCAGGCGACATCTCTGCGCTTCCTACCTCATGGATTCCATCGGTGTTCCCTGAGCTGGACAGAGGCTGGGGCCTGAGCGGGAGGGGCGGGAGGGGGCCCACCAGCATCCAGACGCTGCTGCGGGCAGACCTCCAGGGTGGCGCTTTTGTGCCAACAAGCCCTTTGCTCTGGGAGGAAGCAGGTCCAAGCCAGGGCTTGGGGTTGGCGAGTGCGGGGAGGGGTGTCCTGGTAGGTGGGGTCCTGGCCCCCGAGCTCTGAGGGCTCACTCACCCCTTTGCAAATGGCCACGGCTTCTTTGGACATCGACTTCGGATAAGCCACGTTGTGTTCCATGATGGACTGGAAGAGTTCGTCCTCGTCCTCCCCTTCGAAGGGCGCCTGTGGGACAGAGGGCACGGTGGAGGGAGGGGGACTCCTGCCCGAACCTCCCCGGCTGCCCCCACCCGCAGGGCCTCCTCCCTGGGGCCGAGGGAAACGGGTCAACAGACGCGGGTAAGCCACGGCCGTGCACGTCAGAGCGGTTCAGATGTGCGAACGTGGTACGAAGCCGAGACTTGCTTCACAAGAGAGCACACAAATGGAGCTCGGGGAGGCCTGTTCTCACAGATCGCTTACGAGTCGCTTACCTGCCCGGCCAGCATTTCATAGAGCAGGACCCCGAACGCCCACCAGTCCACTGACTTCCCATAGGGCTGATAAGCAATTATCTGGAAAACAGAGGCATTCCATCAGGGAGGCGTGCGCGTTCCTGAACACACACCTCCGTGACGTGACAGTGGACCACCAGTGGGGGCGGGGGTTGGGGGGGGGCGGCCTTTGCCTGTCACAGTCCCAGACGTGGGCCCCTGGCTAAAGGAGTGGACAGGGAGCCTGGAGTCCACCCACGCGGTTTCTTTACCTTCCGGAGACGGATAACCTTTACAGAGGTACCTGCAGAAGAAAAACCATCTGTGCATGTCACATTGCCTTTCCGAAGCGCTTAGTGTGGGTGTTATTTTTAATGTTAACAGCGAGTGTGGCCTTTTTAAGGGGAAATGCTGTCTGCTGCTCAGCACAAAAGTGAGATCACTTACACAACAGTGTGGACGTACTTAACACAACTGCACTGTGCACTGAGAAAGGGCCACGACGGTCCATTTCGCACGCTTTCATTTCCCAAAGCGAAACTTCTTCAACTTCAAAAAGGTAATCGCATATATTCAGATTTTACTATTTAAAAAACTCAGATAAGCTTAGAAACTACAGTGAAAATCACCCATAATGCTTTACCAAGAGAAAAATGGCGACTGACAACTTGGTCCATTTCTTTCTAGGTTCCTTTCTATTCGCACACACTGAATTCTGTGCGTACGTATGTGTTTTACATAAAGAAACACTTTAATATGTGAAATTTTAATAAAGTGTTTGTCACTTAAAATTTCTGGGCTAATGTTTAGGCACCGATGTAATCAGTGTTTGCCTCTGCACCGCACTCCACCAAAACCTATTTGGTCGATTCCCAATTGGTTAGGTTTCTTCTGATGTTCCAGTCCAGATCCTTGCAATTAGATGCTTGGATGTTTGTCCAATTATTTTCGTAAGATAAATTCCTAGAAGTAGAGTTGGTGGATCGAATGGTATGTACAGTTTTCAGGATTTTTGATATACTTATTACCAAAGTGCCAGGGCACGGCAGAGTCTAGGGTAGCTGCGACCACCCGGGTTTTAGAATGTAGGGTGTAAAACTATCGAAGGGGTTAGGAGGTGACAGGGCAAAGGTGAAAGGCCGGGGTTCGAGGGTAAATAGTCCAGATTGGGGATCCTGCCTGCTGTTTTCCAGTGTGGGACCTTGAGAGAGGTCACTGGACTTCGGTAGATCTCAGTTTCCTCAAACACCAAAGGAAGTTTATCGTAGTATTTATGTCATAGGGTTTTGTGAGGATGGAAGAGAAACATGTGCCTCTCCCTGGGTATGCCATCAGACTGTCTGCTGTGACTAGAAGATTCTCCAGCTCAGTGATGGCTGGTTTTGCTCAGTAAGTGTGCCTCACAGGCTGGGTCCGTCTATCAAATGCCATCTCCCCACTCGGCTTCCGCTCTGAGAGCAGGAACGCCCTCCGAGAAGAAATAACTGCCCGAGGCTGGAGGGAGAGCTTTCTGTGAGAACCCTTCTCATCGATAGTGTTTTCACGCATACAAAGTACTTCATGTCTTATTTGATCCTCGTGACAAGCTAATCCTTTTACAAAGGAAACAGAGCCTGGGGAAGGGAAAGAAGTTGCCAGGGGTGATGTGGTGAGCTGACGGCAAAGCCAGAATGAAGGACGGGAATCATATCATTCCATCACAGGCTGGAGGTGGGGTGGCTCCGCGGGACTGGCTCGGGGCCCCACCCGACATGGCCTGGATCCACGTAGGACAACGCGTGGGCAGCAAGAGCTGAGAACTAGACGTTACTGAACTCATGGCAGTTCAAGGACCAGTATCTGAGGTCCTGACTCATTAAACAAGTCATGATACCGAGGTATGCCACGTCGGGAGAACTCCCAGAAAGGGTTAACCTTTTTAAAGGATGACTTTTCAATTAAGTGATACAACACTACCCTGACATTGTGAAAATTTTAAACCAATTAGGCTCAATTTCCCTTTCCCAGGCCGGTTTCCTCGGAAACAGCCAAAGTTATAACATCTGTGATCTTACAGATTTCCTATGCTCTTACACACCTTCATACACACTCAGGAAAGATGCAGCAGTGTTCTGTGTGGAGTTTTCTTTGCCACAGATGGTATCATATTGCACTTGGCAGTCTGCACCTTGACTTTTTTTCTCTTAACATTATGTCTCAGCGATCTTTCCATCTCTCTCTCTCTACACATGTATCTAACTCACTCTTTTGAGTCAGTGGCTAGCAGTTCCCTACTATGAATAATTCTGTCTGTTGGCCCGTCCCCGACCAATGGCCACTGGTCAGGTGAGCACATACGATGTACTGCCCTTCGTAAGACTGCATACCGCAATCTTTCCCAACATAAACGTAGCACATTGATGGTAACCATTCCTTGAGCCTGTCTCCTATTGTTCATTATTTAAAAGCAGTGCTGCAATGAAGAAAGGACTTTAAACACATACCCTTCGACCGTGTGTGTGTGTGTGTGTGTGTGAGTGTGTGTGTAACCAGGTTCCTACAAGGGGAACTGCTTTGGCTGAAGAGAATGCAGGTTTGAAGTTTTGTGCCAAGTGCTTTAGTTACAGGGGGCCTCCCACTGCTATTGTTACACATCAAGTGATGGACAGTCAAGAGGAATTCTAGAATGTCCACTTCCAAGCCTCTGCCGCACGCTCAGTTCCTTAAAAAGCCTAGTCACACATCACATAGCAAGTAACCTTTCTGCACCAATCCCGGGAAAAAGGAAAGCTATCTTTTGGCACAAATTTTTGTACCACGACGTGTTGGGCAAACCCACTCTGCGACTGACCACTTCCTTTTAGAAGGGAGGGGCACCCAAATGAAACCTTCACCCTTTCATTTATTTCTGTGGCGCAAGAAGAACTGTGCATCTTCCAGGGTTCAGCACGACTGCCACATACCTATGAACACACAGATTCTGCATCATATGTCAGCCCAGGACCTCTCTCTCTCTCTCTCTCTCTCTCCTTCCCTCCTCTTAACAAACATTTCCATGTCATAATTAGGTGGGATCAGATGGCCACAAGCCAGAGCAGCTTGATGAAGGATTTCACTGATGTACGGTGGATGGTTCTTTTGAGTTTTATTTAAAATCTCTCCCAAACCTTGATGTATTTTGGGCCTGAGCTTCTGGATGCGTGCTGAGTTGATTTGCATGTGTGATCTGAAAGGAATGTTCTAGAGAAGAGAAGAAGGGCCAGCCTGAGGTGTGCTTGGCAGGTATCTCCCTGGACCCTGCCCAGCTCTGCCGCGGCCGTCGAGGGGGCCGGGGGCCCTCGACACCACATGGACACGTGTTAGGTGTCCCGTCACCTCTCACCTCTGGGGCGATGTAGTCTGGCGTGCCGCAGAAGGTCTTGGTTGTCACGCCATCCCAGATGTTCTCCTTACACATGCCAAAATCAGCGATCTTGATGTGGCCCTCAGAATCCAGCATCACATTGTCAAGTTTTAGGTCACTGTGGTGGACACAAGAATTGAGGGACGTCATTAAAAGCTATTTATTTCAAGCCGACCGACAGCCACACATCGATGTACAAAACAGGGTGCTAGGGGTTGTGGGGCCACCGAGGTGTGTATGAGGCAGCCCTTGTCCTCCAACAGCTTATGATCTGCCAGGGAGACGCAGAAGGGTCCACACACACCCGTGGTTTTCTTTTTCTACGAAGCCAGCTGTGCCAAGTAGCTCACCGGGGCACAGTGAGACCCCAGCTCTGGGAAGAGAGCTCCATAAAAAGCCAAGTGAAGGGCAGAGGATCCAGAGAGGCTTCTTGCATCCAGAAGCATGTCATAAGCTGACATGCAGCACTGAGGGACCCCTTATATTGCATAGGCAGACATATTTTTCAAGAATTTTATTTATTTATTTATTTATTTACATCTGAGGTTCGTGGAGGAAAAAAACCGGTTGAGGGAACTTTATTTAAGGCCAAGTGCTCCGAGCCCTCCCAGGCCAGTTTCTAGGACAGGACCAGCAGTTTCCAGGAATTCTCTCAATCCAAAAGTATTTGTTGCGCACCTACTCTGTGACAGGCCCTCTGCTTGGAGCTGGACACACGCTGTGGACGAGATAAACAAGCATCCTGCTCTTGTTCAGATTAAATTCCACTACAGAGAGAAAGGCAGCAAGGAGCCAAATCTGTAGGCATGATTCGTATAGGTTTGGATGAGTGGTATGAAGAAAATAAAGAGGCTGATGAGACAGTCACTGGGGGAGGTCACCTTACACAGGTGTCACCGAGAACCTAAGGAGGTGACATGTGAGCTTTAACCGAAAGGACATGAGCTGCAGTCTCATTCTTTTATTTCATCTGTGCTGATGAGAAGAGCCCGATATTTCAGGGATCCCTTGCACAGTCCCAGCATGTAGGAGGACTCCAATATCAACACACTTTCCTCCTCCCCAAACACTTTCTTCCAGTCAATACCAATGGGTATGGAAGATCTACGGGCCAGACTCCCTCAATCCCAACAGAAGCCCAACTTCCTGAAGGGTAAAGGGATCTGTGTTCATTTCAGATCTCCACCCATAGTCATTTGCATTGGGTACGGACACCTGTGGTTTCTGCCTATTCGAGCATCTTGGGATGAGGGCATCTGATATTCCTTTGAAGAAACCTCCTCCGCTGGCTCTCAAGCCACGTCAGGTCGGTGGTGGTCAGGTGGCCTGTCCTGGCCAGTGGATGCTTTAGGAATGACCTTGCGACCCAACAGGAGCTCGTCAAAGCCATCGAGCGTTAGCCCTGGCACTTTTGCTGGTACCGTCAGGAAAGACACGAGCTCTTCTTACACTGGGATTGCTCAGGTGGCAGAACGTTAAGTCTCGAAGAGCCACAGGTCACCAGATGGAGAGAAGAAAGCTAGTATAGACCAAGCAAAGCCTAAGGGCTGGTGACGAAGCGAACGCGGGTGAAATCATTTGATCTCTTCAGGCCTGAAGTCAGATCTGTCCCCGGGACTTAGCAGTTATGTCAGCCCCCAAATGCCTCTCTTCACTTAAGTTAGCTTGAGTTGCTGTCATCTTTTTCAACTATGAGGATACAACCTGCAACGCACCCTGCCGTCTCCTGTCTGTGTCTGTGAGGTCTCGTCTTCCAAAGGGAGGTTCGTTTACACCCGACCGCTGCATTCCACCATCGTTGGCGCTGTCCATGGTGTTGCCCGCGTCCAGCCCTCAGGCTTATCTACAGGCCACGGGGGTCTCTGAATGCCAGCTTGGAACTTAGAAATACTGGGCATTGCAGCAACTTGCTTCACCTAAACATACCAGGTCCGTATGTGATTTGACTAACAGGCACTGATGACCTTCCCAACTTGACCACGTGCCCTCAAACAAGTGGCTGGGGCAACTAGGGAAGTCATAAAAGCTGCATCTGTTCCAGAAACGCAGCTTCTGGTGTCAAGAGCCAGCAGGTGTTGGAGTTGGAGGATACCCCACTCATATTCACTGTATTCTATTTTTATTTTTATTTTTAAGAAGGGTGCAGCTCACGGTGGCCCATGCGGGGACCGAACTAGCAACCTTGGTGCTACCAGCACTATGTTCCAACCGAGCTAACCAGCCACACCCTTCACTGCATTCTTTTGTTCAATGTAATAAACCCTCATTTATGCTTCAAAAGGGGGCTGGGGCATTGTCTTCACTTTCAGAAATTCATCAAAGGCAAAACGAACACATATTCCAAGATGGTAATCAGTAAATCAGACACTAAGTTTGGCAGGAAGGGTCTTCTGTCTTCCTCCCACCCCGTATCCCCGGCCATGGTCCCCAGAGAGGACAGGTCTGACATAACTCCTCCTTCTCTTCTTTACTCAAGAACTGTCCCATTAACTAGAGATCTAAATGAAAAAGAAGGAAGGGGTGTGTAACGTTTCAAAAGACGTTACCATCATGAAGGCAATCTCGATGGAATGAAAAAGCCATACGTCTTCTGTCATGTAGTTTGTTTACGGTTTTCATTTGATTATCAATTTCAAAAAAAAAGCTTGTATCAATGGAGGATCTTTACTGTGAGCAACAAAAAAGCAACTCTGATGATTTCAACCGAAAAGGGAATTTGGAAAATGGAACAGGGAGCTCTTGGAATTGCTAAGGAGGCTGAGAACCCGGTTTGGAAGCTCCACAGCCAGGAATAAGCCCTAATTGCAACTCAGAGCTAATCCAGTGGAGGTGGCCCCAACGCCACCACTGGGCACAGACATGGCCGCTTGTCCCCTGGAGCCCTGACGCTGGACTCTGGGTGTTGCTGTGAAGAACCACCTCCCGTCTCATGTCTGGGAACTCGATGGAGCTCACTGCTATGGTTGGTCTGGATTCTCAGTCTCTGCTTCTTTGGTCACTAACTTCTGACTCAAGGTCTTGGGTGAGTGTGACACGTGTCCGAGCCAGGGTTGTGGGCCTGCCCTGCCCACGGGGAGTCTGTGACCATATCTGGCCTTTTCAGTCTGTGCCTAGGTTCCGACTCACAGATGAAAGGGGTTCAGATGCTGAGCGGCTTAAACGAGTGACAAGTATCCCCTTAAAAACCCCGTAACAAGTGGAGGAAGAAGGGAGGCATGTGTAGTTTGGAGAAGACGCTTCGGAGTCAGGTCTGTTCTTAGCACCTGAAAGGCTAATCTTTGGGTTTGACGTCCTGAAGGGCCGACATCCTGGACCCCGTTCCCTGCTGGATTGAAAACCGCCTTGCTCCCCCGCCAGGTGCCGAGGACTCGGTTTCCGCTCCTGGTTGCGAGACTAGAACTTCCCCTAAAGAACGCGCTGTCGCACGAGTCACCTCCTCGGCAACCCTGACAAGCGGTTTCTATGCTTGTGGAGACCCCGTCCCCTACAGGACGTGGCTTCTCACGTCCGGTGAAAAATCACGCAGAGTGAACAATGACCCATAATCCCCGTGTCCCTGCAGAGTCATTGGCTGGAGTCCCCGCCACACAGAAGACAGCGTGCACCTGTCACCGCCAGAATTAGGCTCTGCACAAGGTGCTCCCCCCACGACAAAGGGTAAACCGCGGGGGTTGGAGGTCCCGTCTACGCTCACACGGTGACGTGGGGTCACACTGTGCAGTTTAAATTGCTATTGCTCTCTCTGCTCCTGTTTCTCCTCTGAGATCACCCCCGTGCCACGTAAACCTGCCTTCATCCTTCCATTATCAGGAGTAAAAGGGAGTGGGGACTGTGCATTCAGGATAAGACCGTCCTTCCCGGATTAGATTTCGTGTCACCACTTTAAGGAGTGAATAAAACAGCCCCAGGATGCCGCAGGCTCTGGCGAGCCCCCACCTTCCATCCTGCACCCCAGCAGCACCCACAGACTCACCTCCCTGTCTGCGCTGAGACCCAGGATCGATCCCTGTATGCCTGTCGGCCCCACGTCCTGGACTTGTGTTCAGAGGCCCAGGGCCCTGAGGCCACCCGAGCTCTTCAGACACGGATCCCACGCCCTTTGCAGAATGACAGGCCACCCATCACCACCCACCACCCTTCCCCCTGCTCGATTTCTCTCCAAACCACTGACCACTACTTGACAGACTGTAGCTGTGAGATTTCCGTCCCTACCCGCCACCACTAGAATATACATCCTACAGAGGCAGGTGGGCTTGTCTATTTTCTCCACAGCTGTATCCCTACCACCTAGCATAGAACCTAGCACATAGTAGGCTTTTGATAAGTGTTTGTCAGATGAATGAATGAAGTGGACTCGCACGGCTCGTCATGATGGTTTAAACAGACCCTCGCTCGTGCCAAGTGTACTTCAGAAGCCCCGAGTGCCTGCCGGCCTCTCTTGCGGCAACAAACCAGCCTCAGCCGGCACGGTCTCTGCCATTTGCACTCATGTGGTGGAAGGAGAATTGCACACCACGGACTCGCTGACAAATATCAGCCTCAAGCCCGACAGTCTGCCTGGCACAAAATATAAAATGTATGACTCATACAGCTGCGATGACATACTTGTTCCCCCAAATACGGGCAAATGCCAAACACTGAACTTAATCCTGCCTTTCAGGGCAAGCTACGCAGAGATCCATTTCTGAATCGCAGTTACGCAGCCACACAACACGAATTATTTCAGAATAACATGATCCATCACATCCCGCCAGCTGAGACGCTCTGCTCGCTCCCCAAACCCAAATGTGGGGCCTTGGTGCAAGAGACAGACGTGCTGTGCCCTGTCGGGGGGCCTCCTCCCCCCAGAACGGACGGTCTCACGCCCGAGTTCCGAGCCGGCACGGGGGGCAGAGTCCGAGGAGCTCTCCTCGCACCCCACAGAGCTGCCCAAACTCTGCCAGGGCGGTGGGCGACGCTGCCCGGCAGAACACATGCCCAAGTTAGCAGTGGAGACTCCGCCCCCACTGTGGCGTCGAGCTCCCAAAGCAGCGAAAGGAAGAGGCAGGGGAGGGAGGCGCTGGAGCCGAGATGGGCGCGTGGCAGCGTCCACGTACCGGTAAATGATGCCTTTGCTTTGCAGGAAGAACAGACCGATGGCAATTTCTGCCGCGTAAAACCTGAAATTAAAAAAAAAAAAAAAAAAAAAAGCGATGGAGAAATTCAAGGACATCATTTGCTTGGCAGCTCTGCAAACTCCGTATAATATTGACCTGGGTGTAAGACATGGATGCATGCGTGTCCCACCACGAACCGTCAGCCACGCGTGCCGTGCGGGTGGGTGAGCGGGCTCTGGACGGCCACGAGCCGCCATAAGGACACCGGGGCTGGGACACGGTTCAGCGCTGCGTAAGGGAGGGGGCTGTGGGGCAGGTGGTGTGGCCGGAGGGTGACAGTCTCACACCAGACAAGGTAAACTATCTTAAGAACAGCCTCCACGTGTGGAAGTCTGATCACCCGCCAACGAGCCTTACAGGTTATTATCTGACTTCAAAACAGTCCTGTGAGGGGGCTCCTTACATGACGAAACTTAGGCTTCGTGCCGGGAAATGACTTGGCAGAGCTCTACAGCTAATGGATGACACAGCCGGACCGGAAAGGGTGTCTGTCTCACGTGCACGCTCTAAGAAAGCCCAGGAGGAAACGAGAGAACCAGGAAGCCCAGTTACACCACGAGGGCTGCGCGGGGCTTTGGGGCATTCGGGTAAGAGTCCTGATAACGTCCATGGTGTGAGACAATGGGATAAGGCCTGGGGGCCAAGAGCTGTTGGAAGGAAAAGAGACACAACCCTGTGGCCCTGTTAGAATTGTGCCAAGATGGACCGATGGCAAGATTTGGAAGCATGAGAATGTGAACCCGACCAGAACGCAGGGCTCACCACCCGGCAGGTGCCAGGAACCAGCAAGCCCCTGGGATGACAGGATGGGGCCCTCGGGGAGCCCTGGGGGCCTGCGAGAGGGACAGTAAGACCTTAGCAGACTCCCTAGGCGAGGGGATGGGTGCTAACCTCAGGACTCACCGACAGCAGGGGAGAACCAGGATGACATCTGTGCCCTAACAGGAGGGGATGGCTGCCCCGTGGACTGAGGGAGCCCCACATTTCCAGAGACCTGGACTCAGTCTCCCCACCCCAGGAGCCCCAACACATAACCACGTTGGTGGGGGCATCCGTCCCCTGCAGCGAGGGTATCTAAGGGGACAGTGGGGAAGGGCAGAGAACGTGAGCCCAGATCTAAATTCCCTATTTAGCCACAAATCCAAAGGGACTGACTACCCCGCCCCCGGTGGACCCGAAGGGACTAGCACGGCACACGTTGTCACTTACACAGCGTGAGGCTCCTTAAAGCGGCCGACCTGCTGGATGTGATACATGAGGTCCCCGCCGTTCACATACTCCATCACGAAGTACAGGCGGTCCTGAAGAAAGCAAAGCAGACGGCACGTCAGCATCCTGCAGGTTCTCGGGTCCGTGAGCAGAACGGGGAGGAGCTGGGATTTGTGACCAAAACCGCCAGGACGCTATGACAGGCCCATGGTGTCCCCAAGCGCAGTATTTGTGCCACTAGAAGTATGCGAGTGACCATCGCTGGTACATGAGTTTGCTTTTGAATTATTCATTTGTACTGGAAAGTGTAATTAGTGCATGAATCTTGTGATTTAACAGACATGTTGTTTAGGATAAAGCTAAGTTTAGTAAAAAGTGGAAAATATTAAGTAATTTCCCACTGTAAGTAATAGGTGGCTGCGGTAGCCAGCCTTCATGGTGTATGCTAACCACCCAGAATCTAGTCTCCTTCTGTCATCATGTTTTTGACCCCCTGTACCCGCTTCGCCCTCCCCTGCTGATAACCACCCTTCTGTTGTCTGTGTCTACGCATTTGTTTTGTTTATTTGTTGCCTTCTGTTTTATACCCCACATATGAGTGAAATCATATGGTTATAGTCCTTTTCCATCTGACTTATTTCACTTAGCAGGATAAAGACCTAAACGTAAGACCTGAAACAATAAACTCCATAGAAGAAAACATAGGTACCAAAATTATGGACTTTGGGCTCAAGAGTCGATTTTATGAATTTGACCCTCAAAGGCCAGGGAAGTAAAAGCAAAAATAAATGAACGGGACTATATCAAACTAAAATGCTTCTGCACAGCAAGAGAAACCCTCAACAAAATACAGAGGCAACCAACCGAATGGGAGAAGATCTTTGCAAACAGTGCCTCCAACAGGAGGCTAATATCCAAAATACACGAAGAACTCATACAACTCAACAAAAACAAAAAGCAAACAATCCAATCAAAAAGTGGCCACAGGCCCTGAACAGACATTTCCCCCAGGAAGACACACAACTTTCATGTGCGACCCCAAAGCCAGAACCAGCCATTCCTGAACTCCCAGCCCACAGACACGGAGACAGTGGATGTTTATCTTGGTTCTGAGGCCCTGAGCCTTGAGGTGCTCAGAACATAATACAGTCAGGAGGGGGGAAAAAAACAAATGATTACAGTTTGCAAAACAGTGGCATAGGAGGGCATATCCAGAAGTGAAAGAATTTGGGCTAGAAAATCTATAGCCCACTCAGGATTTCCCCCCATGTCTTTCAAGGGGGATGTGAACCCCTCCAAGTCAAGGTCTGTGTGATGCCCAGCGCATAGTAGGTGCACAGAGTGGTCTCTCGTGACGCCATCCCCATGACGTGACCAGCACACAGTAGGTGCCCAGCGAGTGGTGCCAGAGACTTTCTGGGGAGCCCAGCTCTGCTCCCTGGTAGCTGGGCATATTTGCAGAACTAACCAGACATCTGCCCCCTCTCCTGTGAAACAGAGAGTGAGGGAACCCTGCTGCTATTGTGGGGCTTTGAGGGGACAGACATGTGTGACAGTCCCTGGGCAGCATCTGCATGAGACCTGCCTTTTCGCCTTCCATCAAAGGGTTTGCTACGCCAAGGAATGACGTCCCGTCTGAGAGACTTCCGCGTGGGTCAAAGCGTGCCTTTCTACCACATGACAAATTTACATACAAAGTGTCTAATATGATGGGGGCCGTATAACAAATGTTTGGTCCACTACCTAACCAATCCCCCTGACAGGGCACAGAACTGGATCTTCTCTGTAACAGTCATGGGAGCATTTAACAGTCATAGGAGCATTTGTCAAATGTCTATCGAGGGTCTAATAATTAGAAGAAGAACCATCTGGAAAAAAAGCCACCTCCCTGTGACTGAACTAAGTACTAATTGATACACTGGGGCTCACTTATCTTTCTAAACAATCCATCGTGACCAGTATCACCGTTCTCCCCGTTTCAAAGACACAAATACTAAGGCTCAGAAAGGGCAGAACTTAGCAAGGAAGGTGGTGATTCAGGATTGGAACGCAGGCAGATGGGGTCCCGAGTCCACACTGGCACCCTCTCATTAGGCTGCCTCCCGTGTAAGATTCTGGCTTACACTACGGATGCGTGGCTGTGTCCTGCCCTCTGAGGGCTTCCAATCTAGGGAGGGTGGAGGAGGGATGTAGAGATCCAGCCTCGCGTCAAGACAGAACCTGGCCGGTCACAGGGAGGGA
This sequence comes from Rhinolophus ferrumequinum, assembly GCF_004115265.2. Classification (NCBI taxonomy): domain Eukaryota; kingdom Metazoa; phylum Chordata; class Mammalia; order Chiroptera; family Rhinolophidae; genus Rhinolophus; species Rhinolophus ferrumequinum. The sequence goes on along the minus strand of NW_022680357.1, from coordinate 17,841,130 downwards.
GAGGGGGTCACAATTCCTCCTTGAAACGTCGAAGGACTTTCTCCGACCAATACTGCTTCACTTTCTCAACGTCTCTAACGAGAGGCAGAGAGGGAGGCAGAGCTGTCACTTTTGTTCCCAGCATCCAAGACATGTGAGATTTGCAAAAAGGTCACACACATGTTAGTGAAGGAGTGGGGACAGTCGCCAGCACTGCTGACACCCAGATCCTGGTTCTTTGCTGGTGGTGATGGTGGTGGTGGTGGCAGTGGTGGCGGTGGCGGTGGTGGTGGTGGTGGTGGTGGTAGGGGGTGGGGCTGATAGAAAACAAGCCTAAAAATAGCACCTGTCTTCCCTGCATGTTGCGAAGAACCAAAACACTTGCTTTTAAAAATTATTTTTAAAACTAGCAGATGGCATTGGCCACAGAGAGAGAAGTAAGGGAGGGAGAGATTGCGGTGGCTTGCTTTCTGCTTGGAAGAACTAGAAGTGCCCCTAGAGTCCTTAGTCAGCATCCCGACGTGGTGGGGGCAACCCCACCAGGGTGAATGCCACGTTCTGTGCTGTTTTTACCACCGAGTGGATGTGGGGAAACCTGAGAGCCCATCATCTCTGACTACCCTGAGCCTGGCTCTGGGACACCACTGCTGCAGCCATCAAACAGTAGGGCTGCATTTCGCTGGCATCTCATTTTCCGAACAAACACTTCATGATGGCCACTCTGTGCCAGGCGCTCTCCTGCCGGGGGTGCTGCTGTGAAAAATACATGGTGCCCAAGCAAAGGACCCCCCAGATGTGTGGGGAGACCACCTACGTTTCCCAGCAGCAGTGTTCCCCCAAATGGGGTGGGAGCTCATGCTAGCTGGGTTATGGAAGCCACTGTCTCTACCTTCATAGTTTCGTGTTGATTTTCATGGGTCCTATGAAAAATACAACCAGCACTTGGCTATTTTATGGCTATTACTGTTGAAAGGGGGACGAGAATGCATGCAGTTAGTTCCAGAGGAGAAGGGAGCAGGCGGGGTGGGGCCAGATGACCACACACGGGATAACTGTGGGCATTCACCCCACTTCCCTTGGCTCCTGCAGCGGCTCCACCATCCTCATCGTGTCTGCCTGCCTCATCCATGAACACTGACTTATTTTATATTTTAAAATATTCTTATCAAGTGGCTTTTGAAAACATAAACATGGTTATTTAAAAATGTTAAACTTCGTATCTAACTCATACCTAGAAATTCACTGTCTCTGTGAAAAATAAACACACATCTGGAGGAGTTTACAAACTCTGCTATATCTAGTCTGGCTTTGGTACATCAATCCCTTAAAGGACTTATTTTCACAACAAATACCATGTGTCCATGTCCCACCAAGTTCATCTCCCAGTCTGAAGGAAGGGTTGTCAAAATGTGGATACTAGGGGCCGGCCCGGTGGCTCAGGCGGTTAGAGCTCCGTGCTCCTAACTCCAAAGGCTGCTGGTTCGATTCCCACATGGGCCAGTGGGCTCTCAACCACAAGGTTGCCAGTTCAATTCCTCGAGTCCCGCAGGGGATGGTGGGCAGCGCCCCCTGCAAATAAGATTGAACACGGCACCTTGAGCTGAGCTGCCTCCTGGATGGCTCAGTTGGTTGGAGCACGGGCTCTCAACCATAAGGTTGCCAAGTTCGATTCCTCGAGTCCCGCGAGGGATGGTGGGCTCTGCCCCCTGCAACTAAGATTGAACACGGCACCTTGAGCTGAGCTGCCTCCAGGATGGCTCCGTTGGTTGGAGTGCGTCCTCTCAACCACAAAGTTGCCGGTTCGACTCCCGCAAGGGATGGTGGGCTGCGCCCCCTGCAACTAGCAACGGCAACTGGACCTGGAGCTGAGCTGCGCCCTCCGCAACTAAGACTGAAAGGACAACAACTTGAAGCTGAACAGTACCCTCCACAACTAAGATTGAAAAGAGAAAAACTTGACTTGGAAAAAAAAAAAGTCCTGGAAGTACACACTGTTCCCCAGTAAAGTCCTGTTCCCCTTCCCCAGTAAAATCTTTAAAAAAAAAAAAAATTGTGGCTACCACTGCCCAAGGCCCTTTGGAGCCATTCGTGGACTGAGGCTGCATTTCACAGCTTTTATTGAGCATCTATTTTTGCCAGTCATGCATGAGGTGCCAAAGGGGCAAAAACGATGAACATGATACAGGCCTTGCCCTCAGAGGATTCAGAATCTCAGGGAAAAACACATACACAGCTAACTCAAGCCACCACCCAAAACAGAACGTGGTAAAAGAAACGCAGAAAAGGTAGAGGGAGGGAGCTCTGGGCCTTCGGCTGACGGAGTGACCGCCACTAGTCCTTACAGGTATTCCTACTCTGAAATCTGACTTTGGTCCCCACTCTTCCGATGAGATTATTTCAAGGCCGCCAAAGAACTTGCTCATCGTCACAGGTAGCAGTTTCTGATTAGGACCTATTCGATGTACACCACGAAAATCAAAAAGTATTTACTGAGTCCCCGACGCGAGGCCCAGCTTGGCTCTTTCCTTCTTGATTAATTTTCCAAAAAACACTTGTCACAGCTCAAAACTTCACCTCTCGTCTCTCCGGGCTGGTGATTGTGGCTTCCACGTCTACATTCTCCGGTTCTCCTGAGCTCGTCAGTTCCAGCTGGCTACAGGACGTTTCTACGTGGGTGTTCCACTGTCACCTCCAATTAAACGCTCTTCAAACTAGCCAGTCTGCTCAACTTTCAAAGTGTGTCTTCCAAATTGTCGTCGTCTCCTTTCTCCTTTCCCTCTCTCGTCTTCAATCAGTAAATCAGTAGAATTAAATATCTGTCTGTCACTGAGTCATGCAAAACGGTTGGACAGAATTTCCCAAATTTGGAGCATGCGTAGGAGGACAGTCTGACGGACAACGCCGGCTAGAGGGCAGGGGCAGAATTCACGCAAGGGTTGGGGGACAGGGCAGAGAATTCAAGGAGCTGATCATTCTTCTTCCAAGACAGCTGGAAGTGGGATGTGACGAGGCGCCCACGTGACTGCTAGGGGGACACTTGCCAGCTCTCGTCGGACACCATGGACAGAGAAAATCAACACCGTGAGCTAAGAGCGTGTACCGTGTACCTCCAAGGGGAGTGGCAATGAGCATTTACCTAGGTACGGATTTTTAATGATTTTCCCGGCTGGTCAGCGAGTTAATCCTGTCCGGAAGCTGCTCCTCGCATCGCTCGGACCTGTCTGTGTCTGTCGAGTAGCTGCGCGGTGCTGTGGGGGGATGAGCTGGTGGGGTTCACGTCCCGGCCTCGCTGCTTACCACTGGGGACCTTGCATCGGATACCTAAGCATCCCCTGCCTTCCTAAGGGGGTAAGAATAGCTTCTCCTTCAGAGGGGTTTGCAAAGATCTATCAGGGGACACACACGAAGGCCTGCAAACTGTCAGAGCCTCGCTCAGGTAAGCGTGGGGCCCAGGACGAGAGCATCACACACCACGTCTCCAGCCTTAGACACACCATCGGAACCACGCACCTGACGCCCCTCTCACCTTCCCACAGCTTTCCCCGCCTTGTCCTTCCACGCACGGGGCAAGGTCCCCACCTCTTCCCTAGAAATCTACGACCTTCGGTTACCGCTTGGCTATGCAAGGGCCACCATCAGGAAGGCAGAGAGAACCAGGCTGTGAGCTGTTCCTCCGTGCCCCGGCTTTATCTGCCTTGGTTGCACTCCCGGGTCCTTTCCTGCAATACCTTCAGTTGCCTGAAGGCCTGACACCTGCTAAGCTCTCACCAGCTTCCTGTCCTTCCCTGAATGGCATGTTTGTGCTGCTACCGCCGGCTGTATCCTGTTCCTGAAGCTCAGTCTCCTTGGACTCAAGAGGACGTCTCCCCCCGATATAAACAACACCCATTATTCCTTTGCTGTACGTACAACCCCTTCTTAAAGGTTCCTACCAAGTCGGCAGTAGCCCACTGTCAGCGAATTAGACCAGGAATAAAACACGTGACCTGCGCCGAACCAATCAGATAGGCTCCCATGAGTATGACTTGGAACTGGGAGAATTTGGTGGCCAGGCGAGCGGCAAGCGGCTAAGAAGCAGCCATGCTACCGTGAGCACGAGAAACACAGACACCAAGCAGAAAGAGACAGATCCAGGCCAGCGAGCTTTGAAGTTACAGATTCTGGTTCTTCAGGAGGCTGGGGTACGGCCTCGCCTTTGGTTGTTTCCTTCCGGTAAAATCCCGTGTTCGTTTGAAGCAGGATGGAGTTTGGAGGAGGGAGCCTGCTGTTTCTTGCAACCCAGCCATCGCTGACTGAAGCGACTGACACAGCTTCCCACAGCCATGGCCTTCCATCAAACCATATCCTGGGGACTGCCGCCAACCGTGAGTTACCAGGGCTACGTGGACACGCTTGCTGCTCAATGGACAGGCCGTCAGGGGCCAACCCTCCAAGCACAATCACCCCCAGGCCCCTCCCTGTCCCCTCTTGCATTTTGGGCTGCTGTCTCTCCCAGCATGCCTTGCAGCTGAGTTCTTGCTGGGCCACGGCAGCAAATTTGGGGAGGAAGTAACTTCTGTCCTTCAATGACTCATAAAATCTAATTCTATTTAAAAAAAAAAAAAAAAAGAAGAAGTGCATATGTTCAATTGAAGAGAAAACATTTAAAATAGATGTTTTGCTAAGGAGATTTAACTGCCTGTGCCCACTGGCAGTTGGGAAACTGCAGGAATGTGCGGGGCTGACAATTGTCCCCAGGACAAAGATTATCTTTTTGTGCCGCTGCAGCAGCGAGGTACACCCCCCTCTTAGCCCCTGCCCCAGCGCAGCTCTAGGAATGCAAATGCTTCCACCATTGCCCCTGGTGCACTCTGTACATTTTTTAATCCTCACTCATTCTGCCCACTTTAAAGACAATGAAAGCAATATTCAGAGCTGTCAAGTGACTTCCCGGAGGGCACACAGCCAGTAATTAGGGACTTTGCTTGAGGAGCTCATGCATATCCTTCTGTGTGGCTAGAATCCTTTGCCTCAACCCCATTCACCTAAGACTAGCTCAGCTCATTTCAAACCCCTTCTAGTGGCTTTTGCATCTATTTGGGGATTAATGGTTGCCATTTGTGGCACAGTCAACGCTTTGCAAAGTGTTTTTGTTAGAGATTCTTCTGAAATCATACAAATGCAAAACGAAGACAATTCCTCCCGAAATCAAATCAATGTTTCAATTCGTCTGTCTTTTTCAGATTCTTTTCTGTGCACATATTCATTTGAACACTTTTAGAATAATCTCTTACATAGAATTCAATTGCCTCCATTTTTCTGTTACCATTGTATCATGACTATTTTTCCAAGATTACTTAATCCAATTGTCTAAGAATGTGTCCAACGTAACTCCGCTTTTCTAAATAAGTTGTTAGTAATTAAATGTGCACCGTTTCCAGAGAGACAAAAGTTGTTCTGTATACTGGTGGGTGTCTTTTTCCCTTTTATCTACGTTGACCGCCTTCAGGATTTTTTTTTTTTTTTATCCTGTTAAGGATGTTTTATCTTCAAAATTCTAAGTCTCTGGCAAGAGGAACATATCAAATGTGCTGCATGTTATACCAGATTTGTCTTTTTTTTTTTTTAAGGTAGCTGATTCATAAAGGACCTCTGGGTCACAAAATACAAAATGACAAGCCACTCGGGCTCCAGCCGGCTCCTGGCAGTGCCTCAAACCTGCCTCGGGCACTTACCGCCCGCAGGTCTTTGGTCCCCACTAACTCACAGGGCTCAAGCGCCATCCTTATCAGAAAGACCTGCCCTGGTCAGCCCATGCAAACAGCATGTCTCTGCCCCAATCCACCCATCTCCGTCCCCTCAGTTTTTTGGTGGCTATTGTTGTTTATGATCTGTGTCCCCTCCAAGAGGAAGTAAATGCCAAAGGAGCAGGGACTTTATCCCTTTTGCTCACTGCGGTACCCGCCCCTCCCAGTGGTGCAGCTGTGTCCTGACACATTTATGCCAACAAATCACCGTATGTGGACAGAATCAATACACGTTGGTATGGTGGGTCTGCTGGCAGCAAAGGCGACACTGCCTGTCGTAGCCGATGCTGCCAGCCCCTCTGCAGCACCACCCCGGGGGCGGGCACTTCTAGACGGTGAGCAGGAGCCAGGTGACCACCTTCATGGGCCTTCCCCGGAAACGGGTATCACTTGCTGCCCCCCCACTGCAAAGCTAACAATGGTTCACTCAGATATACACAGGCTCCTACCGTGTTTCCCCGAAAATAAGACCTAGCTGGACCATCAGCTCTAATACATCTTTTGGAGCAAATATTAATATAAGACCCGGTCTTATTTTACTATAATATAAGACCGGGTCATATAATATAAGACCGGGTCTATAATATAATATAATATAATATAATATAATATAATATAATATAATATAATATAATATAATATAATATAATATAATATAATAAATATAATATAATATAATATAATATAATATAATATAATATAATATAATACCGGCGAGGTCTTCTTTTCAGGGAAACAGTGTACTCACTGTAGAATCATTCCCATGGTTCCCATGTCCTTTCGAGGTCCGTAGGTGGCCCTTTCACAGTACAAAGAACCCGGGAGGGGCATCAGGACACCTGCCGCTGAGCGACTGTGTAAGGGGAGCCATTTCACCACTGAGGGTCCGTTTCCTTTGTGTGGAAATGTGGCCAGTGGTAGCTGCGTATAGTGTTCTTGTGAAAGTTAGGTGTGACCATGAAAGTGAAAACCATTTACAAACGAGGAGGAGTCTGGCGCTGAGGCACAGGCAGGGCAGCAAGCCCCTGAGTCTGGGGTCCCGGAGTCCTGCAGCGCGGGCCCCAGCATCACCGCGGCCGACTGTGTGACGCTGCAGGAGGGACCGGCCTTCTCGGAGCACCAGCGTCCTCATCTGTAACAGCGCCCACCCAGTACAGGCGTCGGGAGGGTAACCGAGCGAGGAGGCCGCAGGGTCTGGGGGCTGCCTTAACCATCCTGTGCTATTCCTCTCCTCTCGTGAGACCGGAAGTCCTGAGTTCCTGTCCCCAAGTCACCTCCTGCTGTCAGAGAAGGGCCCTGGCTCTGTTGGGTATAAAACCAATTGCCTGAGTTCCTTTATCTTTGTTGAGACAGCATTTGCCTCCGGGGAGGGCGCCTCTCAGAAATTCTCAGCAGCCATCCCTGGGCCGCACATATTCCTCCTGTCCCCAGGATGGGAAGGACCCAGGCCTGTCTCTGGGGTGGGTGCTGCTGGGATGGCTTTGAAAAGCATGTAGATGCCCCGGAGGGGGGCGGCCGGGCCCCCCAACCCAGTTACCATGGTCTGGAAGCAGGAGTGCAGCTGGGTCAGGAAGGGCGGCTTCCCGGGCAGGGCCAGCACCCGCTTCTCCACCATCGTGCACTCCACGTCGTCATCTTGGATCACGACATCCTTCTTGAGGATCTTCACGGCGTACAGCTCGTCTGTGCCTTTCCGCTCTGAGAGCATGACCTGGGAGGGAGAGAGAGCAAGCGAGCGGGTCAGGGCGGCGGGAGGGGCCGGGGCAAAGCCCAGGGCCGCTGAGGTCGCTCGGACCCACTCCGAGCTCTGCCATTACCGATGAAGTATCCACAGACCTCACCCCAGGAACGGCTGCATCCAGGCAACAGAGGGCGGTTCCATGAGCAATGACCAAGCGCGGACCCCTCTGGGATACGGGGCAAGACCCAGCCAACGCGGAGAGAGTAGACACCCCGGGAACACAAGGCTCTTTGCCTGTGTGTCCCCTGGCGTCACCCAAGCCCCTGGGACGGCGCCTGCACACAGTAGGTGTTCAGTCAATGTCTGGGGACGGAGGGGATCCCTGAATGGGACCACGTGTCTCCTTATTCGTCCACTCACTCAATCTTCATCGCCAGCCTGCTCAGCACTGGGAACACAGTGACCAGCCAGCAGGCACACACTCTGACGGCACTCCAGAGAGGAAGGAAGCCTTCCCACATTAACGAGAAGGGGTGATTAAGGAGAAATTCCCACACCCACTGCTGTTGTCCCGGGGTGTCCCTCCACGCAGCTGTGGTCACAAGCAGGGCACATTCATCGGTGTGGCTCACGACACATCGTTATTGTCACTGGTTGGGGCTGTGCCAGAGGGAACAGTGACCGGCAGGGACACTGCCCAACACGCCTCTTAGGAAGACCCTTCTGATTGGGCGGTGGGCCCACTTGGCCATAGCTGATTGGGGGATGCCTGACCTAAGCCGAGCCAATCAGGTTGTGTCTCCTTAGACTTTGCAATTAAGACCCTCCAGTCGTCAGCCCTGGGGCCCTGGACAGAGAAGGCACCCAGGTCTGCCCCAGCGGCCCATCTCAGGCCGGCAAAGAAGAACGACACAGACGCACGAGGAGCCAGAGGTCAGAGAACAAGCAGAGGCCTTGCTCCCCACCCCTGGTTCCCGTCTCTCGCTGGAAACCTCCACACCGTCCAATAACGTCATCACGTTCATGGGTATCAGTTTGAATGGATGTCTGTTTCTGAGAGAGCCCGCAGGATAAAACGCTTGCTTGAGAAGCTCACGGTGCTTCATGAAAATAAAACTTTCAGGAAGCCAAACAGGATCAAGGCACGACCTACAAGGAGGCACATCCCATTCTTTTAAGGAGGGTGTCTCTGGGTCAGAAGCTCTGGGGTACTTGTTCCCAACATAGATTCCAAGCGTCCCCTGCCATTCAGAAGACGCTCTGGGCGGCGGCCTGGGCGGCCGCGTTTCAACGAGTACCTCCCTTCACCTTGACTCCAATCACTACATGTGCTGTTCTCTCAGGTACTATCAAAATTGACTTATTTAACACGGTCCGGAGTTGTCCCCAGGTAAAACAGGCTCCCTCCAGCTTAATTTTCCTAACACTCTCTCAGCAGTCATTAACGGGGCCGAGACGGGCACTTTCCTTTGCTCCGTTAATACTCTAACAAGGTTTCCTTTTCTTCGTTTTCATTAAAATACGGTGGACGTACAACATAATAGTCATTTCAGGTGTACAGCATAGTGATTCAATATTTACATCCCTTACGCTGTGGTCACTGCACTAAGTGTGGGACCCACCTGTCACCGTACAGGGTTATCACGAGATGACTGACTGTATTCCCCGTGCTGTACTTTATATTCCTGGGACTTATTTTATAGCTGCAAGTTTGTGCCTCTGACTCCCCGTCACCTTTTTCAAAGACGACGTTGTGTGTATATGTATCTATACACAATGGACTATTACTCGGCCATAAAAAAGAAATGAAATCTTGCCATTTGTGACAATACAGAGGGACCTAGAGGTTATTCTGCGGAATGAAATAAGCCAGACAGAGAAAGCTTTCCTTTTCAACAGGAACCTCTCTGCCCCTACGTGGAGAGCTTTCCGAGAGCTGTCCTCATGTCATACAGGCAGTGATATTCGGGGGGTGGGGGGGTGAGGGGCATTTGAAATCTGTCTACAAATCCCGGCTACTTCACAGGCAAGAGGCAGAGTGCACGCTCTATCCCCTTGACCCTGGGCAGAACTCTGTGATGGCCTCGGAGAATAGAAGACAATGAAAGTGGCCCCGCGCGATTTCTGGGGCAGGAGCCTCTTCTGAGAGCATGTGCAGAGGACCGGAAACCAAATGAAGAGCTGGGTGCCCAGATGGCACCAGGTGCCCCAGCTCTGGCCACTTCAAGAGGGACCCTGAACCACAACCAATGAGCAATTGGTTTCCTGACCCACAGAGACTAGGAGAGACGACAGATCACTGCTGTTGCTTCAAACCTCTGAGTTTTGGGGTGATCTGTTATGCAGCAATAGATATTGCTCTATCCAAATGCATAGAGCCCCCCCACACACAAAAATTCATACGCACACTAATGACACCCAGTGTTGTCAGGTGTGGCCCCGTCACGGTGGTTTGTTTAATTCCTGGGTCTGATGCTACATACTCTTTTCAATCAATTTTTTTTAAAGCTTCCATTGAGTGAGGCACCAGAGACGGAATTCTCTGTCCTGCCCCTCGCCTCCTCCAGGACCTGGAAAGCTGGCCAAGTCCCCCATTTGTCCAGTGAGCACAAACCACGTGCCCGGGATGTGGCAAGCACTGAGCCACACCCTGGGGACGCCGAGTGACAGGTCCCTCTCCTCACGAACCTTACACTCCAGCACCAATACTGACCTATTTCAATTGAGAGTGAACCCCTGCAGCCCAAGTGTGGGGTGCTCTGGTTTCAATGGAGGACTTGGCGGGACCCGGGGGTCAGCAGGTGACGCGCTGGAGCAGTGATGCTTTTACTAAGACCAGAAGTGTCACAGGACCCGCAAGGAGGAAGTGGGGGAGGCACATTGCAGGCAACGGGAGGAGAACCGAGCTCCCTTAGGCGCAAACCACCTGGCTCTGCAAACCTCGGCCCGGACGCACTGTAGGAAGTGCGCACTCGAGCTCGAGGGCTCAGATTCCCGATTCCAGCTGTCAGAGAGCTGACACTCCGCAAACAAGCGTCTGCCGCCGACTCTGAGGAACCCAGCAGGCAGAGCGGCCCTGGCACCGAGGCACAGCTGCTCTTCAAAGGGCGTGGCCGGATGTCGGTGTCAGGAGGTAAGGGGGGGGTTTGACAGACACCCCACCCACTCTCACACCCCGCGCCATCGCCTTTAATTAATTCCCACACAAATGTGTTGTGTAGGCACGACGACTATCCCCACTCTACAGATGACGAAGCCAGGGAAGTGACAGAAGTTAGCGACTCGTCACTCCAGGAGGAAGTGGCACTTCCTAGGTCCCCTGTCTCCCCAGGCTCGGTGCTACGCACTGGTGACGTCCCCACAAACGGGACAGACATGCCTTAAGTGGCGGGAGAAGTCCTTACTTCCTCCACCTGGGCCCTGGAAGAAAACAGCCGCAGAAAAGTCGCCCCAGCACCAGCAGCGGTGGTGGCCGTGGTCTCAAATGTCCCTCTGAGTGGAAACGACCTTTCACTCATTGTCCCACGCCGCTTCTGAAGCTTGCACTTCAGCTCATACCGGCGTGGAGGGGGTGGGCTGTTTGTTCAGCTGTCCCGTCATCTCCAGGGGGAGGACTCCAAACAGATGGGAAGCCTGTGTGAGTGACTCGCTTATCAAATTCCAAGCCACATCTGTCACCCAAGCGTCCTCGGGGAGAGAGGAGATAAACAGCAGCGCTCCAGGGAGCGCAGACCAAGTCGAGGCAAAGAGCACAGGCATTTCCGACTGGAAAGTGGGCTGATGTCCCGGACGGGTGCAGCCAGCGGGCCACGTGAGCCTGGCCTCTTGGCTCCTGCCCCCGGGTCGGTGTTGGGGACCTGAGGGCACGGGCTTCCGATGGAGAACACCTGGCACGCATCCGGGTTCCTCCATATACTGGCTGCATGACCTTGGGAGAGTCACCTGACTTTTCTGAGCCTTAATTGCCTCATCTGTAAAACAGGGACGCCCACAGAGCTTCGCTTTCGGTGGTACAGAGGGGACCCTGTGAGTCCAGGTGGCACCGTGCTGGGGAAAGTGGGGAGTGCTTCACTCCGGGAGCTGCGACACGCTCCCAGGGCTGCTGGAACCAAGAACTGGGACCTGGGTGGCGTGAGGCAACAGGAATGTATGCTCTCCTGGATCTGGAGACCCGAAGTCCAAAATCGAGGTATCAGCAGACTTGCTCCCAGAGGCTGAAGGAGAGTGGGTTTGGTGCCCACCTCCGGCCCAGAAGGCTGCCAGTGGTCGGGACACCGCTTGTCTTCACTCCCCTCCTGTCTTCCCATGGCGTCTTCCCTGTGTCTCCGTGTCTGTGTCCAAATGTCCTTTTCTTATGAGGACACCAGCCCTTGGATTGGGGACACCCGATCACATCTGCCAAGACCCTGTTGTCTCCCGATCACGTCGTCCTCCCAGGTACCGGCAGTTAGGACACGAACACACCTTTTGGGGGGACGCCGTTCTAGCCCCCACAGTGCTTATCATCCACTTCACCCTTTTAGGGACCAGCCAAGGGTCAGCTGTGGTCCCTGCCCACCAGCTCCATTCCCAGTTCCCAACCAGCGGAGGACACTGGCCGTGAGAGGAGAGCTGTGTGTCCACTGCTCACTAACGTGAGAGGGCATAGGTGGTCAGACACCAGGGGGGCCTCCCCATTCTCCCAACTTCAGCAGACACCGGCCAGAAGTCCACAGCCCAATCCAGCCGCCCTCAATCCCCCTCTGCTACAACGTGTCACCAAAGTCGGCCAGCTCCACAATCAAAATATGTGCCATCTCCAGCCGCCCTACTGGTCTCAGGTACCAGGTCTCCACCCCGGCCCCCTGCAGTTGCCTCATAGCCCCCTCCCCGCCGCCTGCTTGCTCCCAACGTCCACGCACGCTCTGTTCTGCCTGCAGCGCTCCCCACCCCGCAGACGTGCTCGGTAATTTGCTCTCTCGCCTCGTGAAGCATGGCTTCCCTGCAGAGGTCCTCCCTGGCCCCCTTCTCTAAAATCCCAGCCCCTCAATGGTTCCCATCCCCTTCCTCTACTTGGTTTTTCTTCACCGCACTCGCCACACCTGGCTCTGTGTTTGTCTCTCTTTATTTTCTTCCCTCTCTGGAATGGAAGCTCCAGGAGAGCAGCTATTTTGGGTGACTCGTTTACTGCCCCAGCCCAACATCTAGCCCGTAGCAGACCCGCCATAAATGCTTGTTGCGTGAATGAATGAAAAGACCTGAAGGGGGGAAAGTAACTGAAAACGGCAACCACCTCGATCTGGCCACTCAGCATCTTCAGCGACTTAGGTCTCAGCACCATTTGATTCATACGTGGCTATGTCCCACCCGTACGTCACCAAGAACTGAGGGAGTATTCCAGACTATAGGACAGAAACACGCGGATTTCATGGTGTGTGAATTATACCTGGATACAGCTGGTTAAAAGGGTTATACGGCATGTAGTGCATATATATGAATGTGTATATAGTATATATTGTAAATACTGTGTGTGCGTGTGTGCTGGTCTGTGCGTGTATCTGTGTGTGGTATGTGTGTACGTGTACGTCTGCGTGTGCGCACGTGTGTGCCTGTGTGCGTGTGTACTCTCAGCACTCCGGAGGCCAAAGCATCCAGATACATGACACGTGCCAGCAGCTCGTGTTTTCTGTAAGGAAATCATTTTTTGAGGAGAAAAATAAGCTTTTCCTAGAACTTAGGTCAAAAAGAAATATTTGCATAATGCTCTTAACAGCACCCCCACAATGGGGTGGGCGGGGGCACCAAATCGCCGAGCTTCACGGTGCCAGCAAATGCGGCTCACACAGGGACCAGGAAAGGGTCCCTAACTCGATGATCTCAGATGGTGCATCTAAGAGGAGAGACAGACAGACAAACGTTTGGGGCTCAGAGGGTCCCCGAATACGAATTTGGGCAAGAGGATGGGTGAGCTGAGGTCAGCGTGGGAGGATAGAGAAGCAAGTTAAAGCCAGGTGTGTCCCCTGTGGGCCTCCAGGGGGACCCCAAGAGGCCCCCTCTTCCTCGTCCACCCCCACACACAAGGGAGCTTGTGCACCAGGCGGGTGCCAGACGAGGTGCTGACTTAAAGCCAGGCGTGCCACCCCCTCTATTGCAGGACCCCACTCTTTGAGGGTCCCCTGTTCCCTGGGACAGTCTCCTGCTTGGCTTCTGCCCAGTCCCTCTGAAGACCTGCACAGGGCACGGTAGATCAGCTCCACTCCGCCCTTGAGGGCAGACGTGGGGCGTCCCCTCCCCCAGCCTTCCCCGGCTTGCCTTGCCGGCCTGTCTGCACTGAGCCACTCCAGGCTGCACATCAGAATTCCCTGTGGAGGTTTGAGAGGCTGGAGCTCGGCCACTGTCCAGACCAATTAAATCAGAATCTTTCCTCTCAATTCGTGGGGCCTTCCTGCGTCAGGCAGGCCTGGCCGGCGCTGGGGGAGAGTGGGGGAGAGCTGGCGAGAGGCCAGCAGGATGGCACTGTCGTCAGGGCCAGGAGCGCTGGGCAAACGCCGCCCATCTGCTCTTCCGAGGGCGCCCACCCACTCAGGAGCAGGGTTCGGAGAGAAACATGGGGGTGGGCGGGTTGCCCGGAGGATGTCACTTCAGCACCCTCGCCTTTGCCACACGCCAGGCTCCCTGGCGGGCTCTTCCGTGTAAGAATGACACTGTGACATTGACAGAGGCTGACGAGCTGGACGTTTACCTCTAATTAGAATCGTAACAGCCCAGCGGGGACAAGTCCAGCTCTGGAGTCGTGAGTTCAAATGCCGAAGCTCAGATTCGTTTCTGTGCTTGCTGTGTGATCCTGGTCAAGTCAGGGGCGCTGCGAGGGCTGTCACGCTGGCAGCTGCACGCTCTGCAGACAGGACGTGCCTGAGGAATCAACGACCATCTGTCAACTTGCACAACTAGACCTTGGTTGCAGGACCTCACAGGCCCGTCTTCTCCTGCATGGAGATTTCCCAAAACACTCCTTGCAACTGGGGCAGCGACCAAGAGTTGGCTTAAGCCGCCCAGCCCTGGGTAAGCAGGCGCCTGGGATGATGGGGAAAGAGGTCCTGTGACGTGCTGGGGGTGGGGGCCCGACGCAGACAGGAGCTCATCAAGCTGTAGGGCCACGGCAACGACTCGTGACAAGGCACACTGAGCGCTTACCACACAGGAAGAGCCCAACACACTGGCGTCATCGCGGCTGGCGAATCCTTCACGGATGGAGGTTCTCCCAACCGTCACCTTTCACCGGACGTGAAGACATCCTACTGTGTTCTAGGTTGTCTGGAAGGCCCTCCTTTCCTTCTCCGAAGTGTGTTGTTGCCGTTCCAACTGTGGATCAAATTTCCTAAGCGTACGTATCCACGCATATGAGTGTCCACATTGTAGTTCTGGTGGTGGTCACCCGGGTCGAATAGGAAGTCCGGTGGTTTGGGGAAATCCCGTGCGTTCGCGTCCAGCAGCAATCTGGAAATTCGCAGTCTAGAGCTGACTTCCGCCCTCCAATGGCTTGTGTGGGAGAAGGAACTGGGTAGACCTGCTACTTGAAGAAGTGCCTCAGGAAAAGCTGAAAAGTGGTGTCGAGGGGAAAAAAGCAAATGGGGGCTTACAGCGCAGGTCTGCGTAGGGACAGCGTTCGAGTCGGCTGGACAAAAGTAAGGGCTACTCACAGCAACTCAGAGGGCACTACTTGCTTATTTCGTGACGTGTTATCTAAGGTTTTCCATATTTAAAATAAAATCTCTTCATATGGTTCCATACGGTAAGATTCCAACTCTATCACAGTCTGGAAAAGGCTAAACCATGGAGACAGTGAAGAGACCAGTGGTTGCCAGGGGGTCGGGGGCCGGGGGGTAGGAGAGACACAAGGGCCGAGCGCAGAGGACGTTTAGAGCAGTGAGGCGGGTTCCTGTCGTTACACGTGTGTCTGTCCAAACCCACAGAACATGCAACACCAAGCGTGAGCCTCGTGGACACTGGGGGCTCTGGGTCCATCGAGGGTCTGCCTGGCCGGGGAGGCATGGATCTGCGTGACAGATGGACAGTTTTCAGATCAGAGGTCAGGCTGACAGGTGTGACTAAGATTTAAACCTTTGAGAATGATGCCATGTCACAGCTTGGATTTAATCAAGTCGAACTTCTGCCCACTAGCAGAGAAAGTGATGGGAGTTCCAAAGAGAGGTGCTTTCGGCCTCCTCGGACTCTTGTGGACGTGCTATTGTTAAGCAAATGTCAGTACCCCCGGGGAGGAATGAGTCACCATGACGGTTGGGAGGAAGATGAATAAGGAGATTTAAGCCTGAAATGCCTCCCCCTATGTATGAAATGAAGATGTTGAGTTGGATTTTGTAAGAAATGTTTCACTGTTTGGCTGGGTTGTAACAGGAAATGCAAAAGGACAACTATTTCCAAACACGGGGCTTCATCACTCCTAATTATTGACATGAAACGGATTCGATAGCATTGACAGGTATCAATCAGTGTTTCCTGAGCTGAAATCAGCGTTGCAGGCCTGGATGTTCAGTCCATGGTCTCTGACTCATATGTTAGACGAGACAACGCTAGATGGTTAAAATAAAAGCAGATTTAATTGGACTGTGTTGCAGACGGTTCCCGGGAAAACAAACCAATAATTGTTGCCTTTTGCCAAAAGAACACGTGATTGGAACACGTAAGGGTCTGCCATCCATGACAACAGGGAGGTGGCCCAAAGGATGCCGGTTTCCCTGTGATCTGAGCTGCCCCATGGGCACATGCCTCCCTCACTGATGGGGTCACGGGCTTTGAAAGCAGTGGAGGCTGTGTGGCTCCGTGGTTGTGCATTCAGGAGCCAGACGCCCTGGTGTGAACCTGCTCCAAAGATGTTACCCACCCCTGCAGTGGTTTTCACGTGAGGTCAAATCGTAATGTGAAACTGACCGTGGTGGTGACGGGGGCATTGGAACAAAGTAAGGCACATTTAATCACAGGAACCACCCATATGGGGACATCCAAAATATTCGCCCCGGGCGTTGGACGAGGACGACCCTCAGGTTTCTGCTATTAGGTCTGTTGTAGAAAAGACGATGGGTTCTGCTGTTAGTAACTGGAAATTCACCCTCACAGAGCTGTGGATTTCTGAAATAGCGGGAAGATGTGGTTTAGATGGAAGAACCACAACAGCACGGTAACTGGACAGTGGCGGTGAACTCTCCCGAGACAGTGTCCATGCGAATAGCTGTCGTCTGTCCCTTGGATGAGACAACCAGATGTCACTTTGTACTCTTTTCCCCAAAGAGTCAGGCAACGTTTTACAGAACACTTAGGCTTAAATGACACGTGGGCCCATACACCTCTCTTCTTTAGAGAAACTGCCCGCCCCACACCGGCTTTTCAGAGGCTCTTCCTGTCATCCTTCCCCTTGGGTGGCTGGAAAAGCGGCCCCGCCCCTCGGCCATAGCCAGCGGGGTCACGGGGATCCCTGAGCCATCCTGGCCCCTCGGCTTCTCTTCCCTGGGATTTAAAAATTCTAGGATATTCCAGACGTGGGAATTAGACGGAGAAGTGAGAAGAGACATTTGGCTGAGGGAGGTAGTGTTAACGCAGATCCTCAGAGACAGACATTAGCAAGAAGCAGGATGACAGGGTGGGGGCAGGATGGAGACAGCGGTCGCTGGGTTCCTGGAAGCTTTCGTGTTCCATCTTTCCAACAAGAACCCCTTCACTCACGCTGGCTGGGCAGCCTGCTTCCACAAGGGCCTAGGGCTGTAACACTTGAATTGCAGATGTTTCGTTTTCCTTGAGATAATTCACTGTGTTGGGGGAAACGGACGCTTACACTTGTTCTGGCATCTGCAGCCTCCTGAGGAGAGAAGGTAGGGGCTGCGGAGATGTAGTCGGTCACTTCACTGAGAAGAGACCTGGAAGAATTCGGAAAACGACAGGGCTCCCAGTCATCCAGGACGATGAGCCGGCAAAACCAGAACCACGCAGCCATCAGAACCGCATATGAAAGGCTGGGGGCTGGGAGGCGGGCACCAAGATCAGGAGGTAAGCAAAGCGGAGGCAGGGATCCAAGATCAGACAGCAACAGTCTCTCCCGGGAAGAGGATGAAGGGAACGGGTGGCAAAGACTGAGCGGTCTGCAAAGCCCGTGATACAGGAGCTCACAGGATGGCTCAGGAAGACAGCACCAGGGGCTGCACACGGGGACGAGCTCCGGTCCGCAGGGTTACATAAGCCCCCGTCCAATGTGCGTACGTGTGAACCCACGCCACCGAGGAGATGCAAACCAGCACCGACGCCCACCACGGGAGCTCCAGGACTCGAGAAAAGGCCTCCGCCAGTGCTCTGCCTTTCCTCTCCTCAGCCACTTTCTTCCTGTCATAAGTCAGTGCTGTGCTGGGTGCCAGCAGAGGACATTGTCACCCGGGGCTGGCAGCTGTGGGTGTCTCTCTTATGCCCAAACCCAAGCTCACACTACAGCCCAGGTGGCTGTCGGGGACACAAGCTCAGAGGCTGCCGGTGGATGTGTGACAACCACGGCCATCCTCACGAGCACACGGCACAGCGCCGGGGCCAGCACCTTTCCAGGGGCTCATGAGAGTATCTTAATTTTTCTTAAAATCACAAGAAAAGAAACAAACTTTTAGGTTGAAGAAAATGCTTCAACATAGAACAAGGGATTCGTCCTCCCACCAGTGTCATTACGAGACATCATTTTTAACTTTTTTCCACAGTGGAGGAAGGACCCCCCCAATGTCAGTATGCAGCTCTGTGGAATTGGGAGTGGGGTCCAAGCTTAGTCCCAATTCCTTCCCCTCGTGCCTACCCTCTGCTGTCATAAGCAGCGACCACACCTGCTCAGATCGGGAGGGTTAGGAGCTAGGCACGTCCTGATAACCTGGGGGTCAGGGGTGTGGAGGAAGTGGGGACAGCCAGTCTCAAAAGAGCAGCTTGATTCTGTATTCCGTGAATAAAGGACAGAGAAGGAAGGGTCAAGATCACAGGCAAGATTTTTAAGGATATCTTTCCGTATGTGGAGCGCGTGCATGTAAAAGAAAGGATACAGGGGACAGGGAAGATCAAAGACTCTCTGTACCTTCCAGACACGAACAAAAAATGTCACAAAAGCACTTCGTGTTCTCAGAAATACACCAGTAATTGAAGCGCCAAATTGTCATTGGGAGTGTAAAACCTTAAGACAGCTTCCACCCCCCACAAAATGTGGTACCTGCACCATTAGCAGTACAAAGCCAAAATTACTTTCCTTTTAATAAATTCTCCTAAAACGCATTAAAGTAAATCTATAACTGGTCTACCAAGCCTGTGTGGTTCCCCGTATATTATTGCTTAGGGCAATGCTGAGAAGAAAAGGAAGTCAACTAAATCCATTTAAAGAAAACTATTTTCTTTAAAGGAAATAGGAGGTATGTACAGGGCAGAAAATAAACAGGTGTGTGGAAACTGCTCACCTGGCCGTACAGTGGATGTGGAACGAACGGAGATGGTTTCAGCACCAAGGAGAACAGCAGGCAGGTCTCTGTCTAAGGGCCACTCAGGCAGTAATGTCACCAACCTCTTGGACGTTATTCTAGGAAACTCAAGCACTAGAAGGGGTCTTAGGCTTTATCTTTGCGCTCTCAGCTTTTGCTATTAGATCCCCTCAAAGGCCTAGAGAGCACGAGACCCGCTAGGACTTTTTGAAGCAGCAATGTAATAATACGTAGGCCCCCCGTTTCTAAGGACTTTCCACTTTTTCCTTTGAATTTCATAAGCTGCTGACTCCTTCCCACTTGATGTATTCCTGGCGTATGCTATGCTTCTGGAAAAGCAGCACCGACACCTGGCACGAACACAAGGAAATGTCACCGAGAAGGGCTTCAAGTGTTTGGTTTGCCGGGGCGTGATAAATTAGGAGTTCTAAAGGGAAAAGTCAGAGGGTCTTGGGTGTCCCCCAGAAAAATTCCAACCAGAGCCGAAAAGTGGAGAGCCTGGCTGAGACCATGAGCATCCCACCCAAACGGTGTGCCTAGCCTCCCTGGCACCGAGGTGTGGCCATGTGACTCAATTCGCTCTAATAGAGTGTAGGCGGCAGTGATGGGTGTCTCGTCCAAACTGAGACTTTGAAGGAGCAGCTTGTGCCTCCTCCATACTGTCCCCCTCCGCCCTCTGAATGCACACAACGAGGGATCGGGGTCCCTTTATCACCCTGTGGAGAGCGTGGGCGAGGCCAGGAACACCCCATGTTCTACTGTCACATGAAGGAAAAGGTGTCTGAGCCAGTGTGCATGGGGGACCTCTTGGTTACAGCAGCCAAACCCATGCTGACTAGCAAAGAAGCTTAGGTGCGCTGGCCGCCACGCAGGTCAACCGCGCCTGGCTGGGGGTGGGGTCAGCTAGTGGAGACATTCTGAGATTTTCATTTACGCCCTCCCCTCTTTGCGTAGTTTACTTAACTCATCCTTTGGATGTAGCTAAAGCGTCACTTTGTCAAGGACGATTTCACTGCTTCCAACGAGGGCCACTCCCACTCCCATGGGCTCTCACGGCACACGTGAAAGTCAGTTACGCTTTACCTCTGTGAGTGTGGTTGTTCGATGAATGTGTATAAAGTATGCATTTTCCAAAACTCATAGGCTGATACACTCATTGGTGTACTTCACTGTATGTACATTGCACCTGAAAAATGATCCAAAACAAATACTGGATTCTGCTTCAACGATAGGAGTGGAGAGTTTGGGAGTAAAGAAGACCCATGTCTGCAACTTGCTTTAAAAAAATGGGTTGCATTAAAAAAAAACTGGTTGGTATGGGGACGATGTGTGACGAAGCAGAGACAGCCTACTGTTGAGTGTAGAATCTGGCTAACGGGCATTATGGATGCTCACTGTATACAATTCGTTCAACTCTCAAACATTTGAGAGTTGTGACTTGTGAGTTGAGAAACATTTGAGAAACATTGAGAAACATTGAGAGTTGAGAAATGTGACTCAAACATTTTCATAATAAAATGTTGGGGGGAAAGTTCAATGAAAGTAGGGACCATGAGTACCTTACATGAAGTCTACGTCTGGTTTATTTTACATTGTCAGCATAACGTTCTGGGGTTTGCTTCTATTTTTAGTTGGTATCATGTCATGGACGTTCTCACATGACGATGGAGAGGTGACAGACGGACAGATAGATGACAGACAGCCATGACACACAGCAGGGGGAGACCTCAGTCTTTTCAATGCATCGTGGAGGCCCCACTATATACTTAACTTCTGACTACTGACGAATACTTGGGCTAGCGTCATTTTTTTCTATTGGCAATCATTTTCCGTGATAGACTTTTACACAGATGCTGTTTTTGGGTTTGCACTTCCCTGTGTTAGATCTGTGTCCCCCTAAGCAGGCACCTGCCATCCACCCCCCCATGGCCTCTCCCCACCTGTGCGCAGAGCAGCCTGTACGGGCAACACCCAAGAGTCCCGGAGAATACGGCCCCATTCAAGCCCCCAGCAGGACTTTGAAAAGGACTTGGCTGATACAAATCGTCCCCAGAAGCACAAGTGGAGTCTCAGAAGGGACAGGGTGTCCGCATTAGTTAGGGGTGTGGCTACGGCAGCACTTTGTAGGTTTCTAGGAATGGAGTTGTATCTGGGTTGTGCCTACTCGGTCAGGTGCTCGCTGTGGATTTGAACACGCGGTCCGGACAGCCCCCGTCTGCCCAGCTCATACATGGGGAGCGCGATCTGAATTCCAGCACCCCTCGATAGCAACCACAGAGGTTCAATGCCCGGAACGTATGGTGGTTGGCAAAGTGGGAGTCAAAGGTTCAAAGAAGAAAAAGAACAGAATCAAGGATCAAAGTGCAGAGAGAACCCTTCTGTCGTCAGTGGACAGTGCATCTGCCCGGGAACAAAAGTTCTGGAGGCGTCTATCTCCACCTAAGCCAGACATGCCACCCTCCCACCTGCTCGGGAGAGCGAACCTTCCAAACTGTCCTGTCAAGTTTCTGAAACGGGGCTTCCTTCCTGGGAACTCAGGGGCCTTCACACTTGCTTTGCCCATTTCACTTTCGGGTTTCTGAAACAGCAAAGCCCCTTCCTCCCTTAGGCCTTTAGCAAAATGCTTGTATCACGTCCGGGTCAGTCCACAGATTCTCGGCTTGAGCCTATTTTTCTGGGCCGGATTCCACGAGGCAGCGGGCCTGGGGGAGGGGAGGTGTAAACAGATCACCCCAAAGGTCAGTCCCTCCCACCTTTGCAAGGGGGACAGCAACTACTGGTTAAGGGGACTGACCTCTCTGCCCAACAAGAGCACAAAGTGACAAAAGCAGGCATTCAAATATAAAACCACACTGACTGAAAACCACGCTGGCGAAACTACAGTGGCAAAGGATTACTTGTGTTCTAAAGGGTCACAGAGGCTTTGGCTGTCCTCGTTGGCTTTCGTAGCACACTATTGTTTTCATCTGTGATTTATTTGATGCCACATCCCCGTCTGGAACAGAGCTCTCAATTATTCCAACAGTTTCCATGGAAACACGTGCTCTAGTCTCTCTCATTCCCCCACCTCTCCTCTGGCCCCCAACCCCAATCCTTTCCTGAAAGCTCCCCCTCCCCCCTCCAGCTCCTGTCCCTCAGTCAAAAACCCTCCACCCTACATTGTTAGGTGCTCAGAAAGTTGCAGAAGCCTATTCAGACGATGCTAAAGATGCTAACTTTCGAGGTAACAGAATTAAAATGCAAATTTACACTTGTTAAATTAGCCTAGTGATGGCTGGAAAAATGCAAATTAAATGAACAAAAGTGTTTACACAGGGAGGGCAGTAGCAGCGAGGGGGCAGGAAAGATGTGACCTTGGCTGGGGGAAGAGCTCTCAATATTTATCCTTTAAACGTAATTTTTATTACAAAGCAGGGGACTCTAGTGCTTATTAAAAATGTAATTCTTTCCAACTCCCCAGCAGCCTCAGAGTATTAGGACCTCTTTATTTCATCCACTGTCTTCTCTGTCATCATGGAACCCCCGCCCCTTTGGGGTCTAAACCCCTCTCTTCTTCCCAGAATTTTAAATCTCTTGACGTCATCCGTTTGTTTTCTATCCTGAGGACCCCAGACTCCGTTCCCACCTGGGTTTCGACCTTCTTCTTGCGTGGGCTCCCTTCCAGCCCCGTCTAGACGCCCCCACTTGTGTGCGTTTACTGGGTAGGCTTCTACCGAGCACTTGCTAGAAGCAGGCCCCGTTGGCTCAGCAGTGGGCCCCCCCCAACCCCCCGAATTCTTCACTCCCCATTACTGTAATCTCTGGTTCCCGGGTACTCAGTTCCATTAACCATCTACTTCTCATCTCCACGTCCAGGCCACGCTCAGCACGCTGGGGTGTGGGTCCCTCCATTACCAACTGCTGATCTGGTGCTCCGCCTGCTTCAGCAACCTTCCTGTGTGTTCCCACTCTGTTCTCATTCCAGGCTCATCGGACCCTGGGCCACCACTTCAGACCCCTTACTCCATCTCAGCACATGCCCTGTGACCCACAGAGAAAACCTACACATTCAGTCTAGGCCTGGGGAGGACAGTGGTAAACCCGACAGAGAAGGTCCCCCACTCTTGTGGAGGTCAGATTTTAGAGGGAGAAACCCACCAACAAACAAGAAAACTGTCCATTAGTGATGAGGGTTACGAGACAGCTCACTATGATGGAGAATGAACGAGCGGCCCTTTGAGTGGGTGGTCAGGGAAGGCTTCCCGGAAGAGGTGACATCCACATTGAGATGGGAATTACCAGAAGGACACAGCCACGCAAAGACCAAAGGGAACGGCCTCACAAAGGGTTTAAGGGAGGAAGGAGCTTATCGTGTTTCCAAAACCCAAGAAGCACCACTGTGGCCCGAGCACCGCGGGTGACAAGGAGAAGGAAGAAAGTCATCAGGTAGAGGACAAAGGTGAGATGATAAAGGGCACCGTACATCAGAGACCCGGCACAGAATTTATTCTAGTTGTGAAGAGACGTCATCGCAGGGTTTTAAGCAGGGGAGTGCCTGGACCTGAGGTAGGACTTTAAAAGTGACTGTGGCTGCTACGTGAAGGAAATAGTGATGCTAGGTCACGACTGTGGAAGCAGGGGAAGCAGTGAGAAGCTCTGCCGTGGTCCAGGTGGCATATATCGTGCAGATAAGGATTGCGTTAGTGAAACAGGGAGACGTGAGCCAATTCCTGACATGCTTTGGCGAACATGGCGGGATTCCCCAATTGATTATACCCGCTGGGGTCCGGGAATACACGCGAGGAGAACCAAGGGATAACACCCCGATGTTTACGTAAGCTGCGGAGATGTGGAAGAAACGTACTTGCTTCGCACACCTGAGTCCATGCGATGCGATTTACACTAGACACGTGCGTGGGACCCAACGGGACTCGAAGGCTCGAGACAGCACCAAACAAGGCAGGGATACTCGTAACACGCCATCAACCTCAGTGAAACAGTGTCTCCCGGTACCTGAAAACGCAGCCCGAACCGCTCTACGAGTCCCAGGGTGGCCCTTCAGCTGCGCTGCTCTGGGAAAGGACCTGTTTACATCCTTGGCTGCAAGACTGATCATTGCCAAAACGCAAATCTGATCGTGTCACTTCTCTGCTTAGAAACTTTCAATGGCGCCCCACGGCACTGTGACAACCCAGGCTTCTCCTCACAGCTCCAACAGCTTTGCACGACGGGGACCTGCCATCTCTGCAACCTCACATCAGGCGCCCTCCCTGACACCTTCTGATGGTCCCTAGAATGTGCCAACAAGCCCTTCCGTACCCCAGGGCCTTTGCACGCGCGGTTCATTCTGCTCGGAACATTCTCTCCTAGCTCTCCGACTGCAGGGCTGGTTCATCTTCCTCCTCCACGTCTCAGTTTACGTGTCACCTCCTCCGAGCGCCTGAGCGGGGGCCCTCTTGGCTTGTTGGTGGCACAGCATTCCATCCACTTCCCTCACGGGGCCCACGACGAACTGCAGTGTACATCTATTTGCTTTTCACTCGCCCCCTCCCTGGAATGTGAACCCCCTACAGACAGCAGCCGTGCCCGCCTCGCGCGCGAGCTGTCCCTTCCTGCAGCCCCGCGGCCATGCCAGACCGTACCTTGCCAAAGCTGCCTTTCCCAAGCACCATGAGGAAGTTAAAATCGGTCAGCTTCATCCGGTCTCTGTTCCCATTGTTGTCAGATTTGGATATGGTGTTGGTTGTCTTTTCCTCCGGAGCCTTCGTCCCCTGACCGATCTTGGCTCTCTGGAGGGGGGAAGCACAGAAGCGTCATTAGCCCTTGTAGGAAGACACATGAACAGCTGGAAGCTGTGGCTCCTGCAGCGCACGCCCCGCCCCCATCCCGGGAACAGCATGGCCAACCTCTGCTCTCAAGACCAAAACCTGGACGGCATCCTCGGCACCTGCGTTTCTCTCGGCTCCCTCATGTCTCACCCACCACCCGGATGTCCTTTCTTCCTCCTAGCGGCTTCCAGAATTCATCTCTCTATCTCCACCGACACCACCTGGCATCACCTCTCACCTGACAACCCATCTCGGTTCCCTCCACACTGGGCTTCGCACGCAGCCAGAGTGAGCTTCTCCTTCCTCCCCCCAACGAGTCACTGCATGCTTCAAACGCTTCAGGGGTGACCCCTCATTTTTAGGACATGAAGACCGTGCGCGGGGCTTTCAGGGGCCCTGAGGCCCAGCGCGCTCGGCCCTGCCTGGCTTTCCAGACTCATCACGTCTCCTCGGGTCTGTCCTCCCTGCAGCCCAGCTCCGTGCTTGCCCCTCCCACCCCAGGGCCTTTGCACATGCCCCTGTGGCTGTGTGGACGGCTATGCTCTCCCCTTTGCCCAGGTCCCCCCACTGTCACTTCCTCCCTGATTCCCTGGGTCAGGACGAGGTGTCCCCATTTGCTCCCTTCATCCACTCCCCTTCCCGTGTGTACTGGACAGTAATTGTTGCCTTGCTTCTCCTCAGTGCACCAGCAACCGCGGAGGCACAGACTATACACCTCATTCTCCACAATCTCCCTGACAACTAATACAGTTTCTGGCTAAACGGAAAAATGGATGGATGCGGCCCCACGTTCGTCCTCAGTGCACTGGGGGAGGGGCCCGCTGCTGTGGCAGCAGAACGGTGACTCAGATGGCAGCAAATGCTGTGCGAGGATGGGGAGAGGAGGCCAGCAGGATCTTGTTACTGGAGTGAGAAAACCGCGGCGTTAAGAGCGCGGGTCAGAATCCTGACTCTGGCCTGGATGAGCTCCCGACATCCCTCTGCCCAAACCTCTCTGGGCTGGGCACCACTCCAGGCACCAGGGAAGTGGCGGAAAACAACACACACAAATCTTGGAGCTTGCGTTCCAGGGTGAGCAGAAAGACAATACGTTAAGAAACAAGTACCTGAACTGTCCGGCAGTGATAAGGGGCATGGAGAAAATCAGGTAAATCAGGGCATGGAGGTTGCTGAGAGCTGTTTCATGGCGGGGTCTCAGGGAAGGGCTCTCCAGTCAGAGGGAGGGAGCCCCAGGCGCAGGACGCAGCACGTGCAAAGGCCCTGGGGCAAGAGCGTGTCTGGTGCTTTCAAACTAATGAGTCAGGCTGGGCTCCTGAATGGCTCCTGGGTGGGGACAGGTCAGCAGATAGACTGAACCAGGAATGGACGCTTGGAACTTGCTGGAGAATGAGTGAACAATTGATTGTGCCTACATGATAAAGCCTCCATAAAATTCCCTAAACGACAGGGTTCAGAGAGCGTCTGGGGGTGAACACGTCCACGTGCTGGGAGGGAGGTGCACCCCATCTCCATGGGGACAGAAGCTCCTGCACTCGGGACCCTTCTGGGCGTCGCCCTACGCGTCTCTTCACGTAGCTGTTCATCGTGTCCTTTGTCATCATCTTTACTACGTAACAGGCTGGGAAACAAAGTATTTCCTTGCACTGTGTGAGCCATTACTGCAGATTGTCAAGTCCACGGAGGGGACCACGGGAACCCGACGGGCAGCCGAGTCTGACCGACGTGCGGGTCACCTGGGGACCCACCTGACTGGTCTCAAGTGGGGACGGTCCTGTGGGGGGAGCCCCTTCACCTGTGTGGTCCCTGCTGACTCTGGGCACGTGGTGCCAACGGTGATTTAAACTGCCGGCCCAGCTGGTGTCTGCAGAGAAGTGAGGGGGCTGTGGGGTGCAGAAACAGCCCACACGCTCAGTGCTCCTTCGTGGAGGACGCAGTCAGCCGCCTGCATCTGGCTTCTCTCGCTCATCGTGCCGTTGCTGGAATTCACCCGGTTGCTGCGTGCACGGGAGTCCGTCCCTTTGCACGGCTGAGTCACGTTCACGGTTTCTGTCTATCCATTCTCCTCTTCATGGGCATTTGCGGTACCTCCACTTTGGGGCTACGGACCAAGCTGCCTGAACGTGCTTGGTTGAGTTATTCTGTAGTAAGATGAGGTGTGTTGGGAGATCAGTCTTCCTGGGATCACCAAGCGTAAGTACCCAGGAACCAACTGTATATGTGGGTTTGGGGTTAAGAAATGATACATGAACTGGAGACAGAGATCTGGGGGCTACCGGCCCGGAGGGGGTAGTTAAAACCGTGACATCATCGGGGACAATGCAAATGAGAGAAAAGCCTAGAACGGAAGTTGCACTGTTTTGGGGGGCCCTGTCCTCTGGTCATCCCAAAGCCTCCCTCTCCGGCCCCCAGAGTTTTGCCCAGGTTGCCTTGACTCAAACATATTCTCTTCCTTCCGCATCCTAGCATCTCCCTGCTGTATTACTATGTCTCCTGCCTTCTTTGAACCCCGACTTAGGACCCATCCCCTTCTAACACCCCATTGTCCCACCTGGAAAGGTCCCAGTAAGGACTGTCCCTGGTCCCCGGATCCCATTTCAGCCCCCGACCTTAGGTTCCGGCACACCCTGCAGGGGAGTCGGGTAAGGAGCTCAGACTCCCCAATGGAATATTATGTTGCTGGGGAGAAATATCCCCCCCTCCTTCAAGGAGGAACAAGTGGCCACCGGCTATCCCCCTAGTCCTGCAAGTGACTTTCTTTCCTCTGAACCGGGGGCCCAAAGTGCTCTTCCATTTGCTTTGGTGGCTTTCCTCAGAGGTATGTGCTATAGATCTGTAATGCCTGTGTACCCCCAAAGTCTGCATGCTGAAAGCTTCACCCCAGTGCGATGGTATTGGGGAAGAGGGGCCCTTGGGGGTGTCTGTTAGGTCATAAAGGTGGAGCCCTCATGAATGCGGTAAGTGCCCTTGTAACAGAGACCCCAGAGAGTGCCCTCGGCCCTCTGACAGGTGAGGACACAGGGAGAGGACGTTCCTGGTCGTCCATGAACCAGGAAACCCTCGCCAGGCACAGAGTCTGCATGATTGCGGACGTCCCCTCCAGAATGGTGAGAAAATAAATGCTTGTTGTGTAAGCCACCGGGCCCATGGTATGTTTTATAGCAACCTAGACAGAGTAGGACGGAATGTCGCCTCAGCTTCTAGACCCTAGAGCTGATGTCTGATGGCTCTATCGGCCTGGTCCGCACAGTGGTGGGGGTGTTCTAATATTTAAATAAGTTGACAGCCGTCGAAAATCAGGAGCTGTCCTCCAGAAGCCCAATTCCCAGCTTCTTTTCAAGAAATACGGTCGTCTCCCTTATCCGCAGTTTCACCGCCCAAGGTTTCGGGTACCCGCGGTCAACCGCGATTCGAAAATATTCCATGGAAAACTCCAGAAATCAACAAGTCATTACGTTTTAAATCGCATAACGTTCTGCGTAGTGAGAGGAACTCTCTCGCCATCCTTCCCAGGACACGCGTTGCCCTATGTCCAGCATCCCCACACTGCACACTCCCTGCCCAGGAGTCACACAGTGACCGTCTCGGTTATCAGACCGAGAGTCACGGTATCACAGTGCTGTGTTCAAGTCCCCCTGGTTTCACTTAACGACGGCCCCGCAGTGCAAGAGGAGTGATGCTGGCAATTTGTAAACACCAAAGAGAAGCCATAAAGTGTTGGCAGGTATAGGAAAACCCAGTATATACGGGGTTTGGTGCTATCCGTGGTTTCAGGCATCCACTGGGGGTCTTCAAATGTGTCCCCCCACAGATGAGGGGGACAACTGTAGATCTGGCAACACTGAGCCCCACCCAGGAGGGACCCGCCCTAGTTAATCGCAGTCCCCACCAGGCTTGTTAGCTGCCTGGCTCCTGAAAACATCTGGGTTCACGATCCCGATACAATGAGCCTTTGGAAGACACGAGCCGTGTCCTGTGTCTCTCTGAGAGTCCCATCGTCCCCGGGGAACCTCACGGTGAGCAGGTTCTCCATCAGAGAGCTGTTTGAAATTGAGGCCCAAATTATGATGCTTTATCTCACTGGGTTGGATACGCCTGCAGGACCAGGAATCCACTAAAGTTTGCCTTCTCACTTCGGTGACATAGGCCTCAGAATTCGGTGCTCAATGACGCCAGCCGGCTGCACTTCCGGTCTGCCTGCTTCCCGAGTGAGGAGGGGTCAGCCGCCAGGGCTCCGTTTCAGATGCTTCATGCCTCTCCTGGTGGAAGCGAGACACCTCTGCCAGCTCCAGCAGTGGTGGCACAGACCTCGGACAGCTAGGATCCCTCGCAGATGCTCCCCCACCCTGAGCAGCTCTTCCAAAGCCAGGAGCACGTGCTGAGCTTTACCTAGTCCAGGGGGAGCTGGTAATGACGACGACAACCTGACATTTGCCGGCTATGGTGTGCCATTATAGTGGTCACACAGCCCGAGCACCCCATTTTACAGGAGAGGAACAAGCAGCTTGCCTACAGCACTCAGCAAGGACGGGGCAGAGCTGGATTCAAATCCAGGTAGCCTGGTTTTGAAACCACTTCTCACAACAGGCTATACTGCACAGGTGCGGCCCAGGTGTCCCCGCAAGTCCCCGTGGGACACTCCTCTCTACACCTGGGGCTGCTTACCCAGCACACCTTGACCCTGCCTGCGGGCTCGTCTCCTGGCTGCGGGAGCGCTGGCGAGCTCCTTCCCCGGGAAGCAGCCCTCCGTCATGGACGGAGGATGGAGAGAACGGGTGGATAACACTTCAGCTTCCTACCCTCGTTCCTCGACAGGAAACCCTGCGGTACGCATGCAACTCCCCGAGGGAGGAAACGCCAGGCACCCACATGGCAGCTTGCTCTATAGCACACACTCCCTTCCTCTACGTCACTTCCCCTCTACTCTCTGCCATCCCCTCCCAAAGAAACTATGTGCACTCGAACCCTTACAGTCTGTTTCTGAGGAAACTCAAAGCACGACAATGACCGGCTATGGGATGTTGGAGTGGCTCAGCCTCTCTGGGCCTCAGTTTCCTCATCAGTAAAAGAAAATTGGGGACGATAACCAAATCGACCGATCCCATTCAGGGTTGTCATGAAGATCGAATGACATGAGTTACTGTTTCTAAAACACTTAAAATAAGAAATGGCACTTAGTAAGCATTTTAAAATCAAAAAATTCTAAAACTCTCCTCCAAAAACCCGTTCTGAACCAGCCAGGATGGTATCTTCCCTCCCCCGGCCCACGGTCAGGAGAAAGCCCCCTCAAAGCCAGCTCCCGACCGTGTGAAATGTACCACGTGCGGTAACGGCACCCAGCTCCCCCTTCCATGAAATTCCATTACCCCAATTCCAGCAGCTCGATTTTACCTCACTCAGAATTTCTCCCGATAAGAGGCTTGAGAGTAATTTCTGAGTCATTCTGGGTGCTAATTGGTTACTGCACAGGGATTACATTTCTCACGTTCAAGGTCAGCTGAAATTCCTCTGTGCCTCTGAGAACAATGTTCCGTCTGTGGGGAACATTTTTTTTAATCAACAGCTATGGTGTGCAATGATTGTAATTCAGGCATAAACAAGCGTTTGCAGGCTCTTGCTAGAAATAAAGGCACTCGTTTGGTTGCATGCGGATAAAACCAATCCTTTACTTCCAACCAGTGACTGGCCCAGACAGATGCGCTGTTCATAGAGGAAACGTGTTCCTTGGTGTTCTGAAATGTCACCCCGGCTGCCCCAGGACAGAAGACACCTGTTTGCAAAACTGAGACTTCATTTTGTACCAGAAAACACTGGCCTTGCTTCTCCCGCTTCCCCCTCCCACCCCCCATTCACAATGACACATTGTAACACCGCAGCAAATGGAAAACTTCATCAGGAAGCTCAGGGAAAAAGATGGAGACTGGGTTCTGGAAGGACTGCCTTCCTGTCCTAATTTTTATCAAACAGTGTTCCGTGCTCAGCTCTGCAGGGCAGGGCCGCCCTTTGCGCACCTCCTCTGGGCCTGAGCCAGCTCTGTGGGAATGACCCTCACTGTTCAAGTTCACTCATCAGCTCAAGGCCAACGTGTTTCCTTATCCCAGTGATCTCCAGGAAGGGAAACCCCACTGGGTCCCACCCATCGCCATAGCCCAGGTTTTATGGGGCGCAGAGACTCAAGACAAGGGTTAATACTCAAGTACTATTTCTGTCAAGGTCAGGGGGAAATGAAGATGGCTCATGGAACAAATGGCAAAATCCTTCTACTCGGACCCCCACCTCCCTCCCCGGGCTCTCTCTGCTCTACCCACAATGCCCCTCTCTCAGCCTCACACAGTCGCCCTAACTCCCCACCACAGGACCTTTGCACGTGCTGTCCTCCGAATGAACTGTTCTTTCCCCCCTTTACTTGGTTAACTTCCATTGTTATTTCCTCAGTGACGCCGTCCCCGTCCTCTCAGACAAGGTTACATTGGCCTCTTATTGTATTCTCAATGGACCTCCCTACCGCAGAACTTCACTTGGTCATATTTTTTGTTTATTTGCTTGTGGGATTATTTAATGAATAACAATGACAGTAATCTATTTCATTTTAGCTATTTTCTACATTTTTTTTTCAGCGTTAGTAGGCCATCACTGCTTATCTAGAATTGATGATTTCTCATCAGACTCAGTATATTGAGTTTGTGGGAACAAAATCATGTTTTCCCTTATGAAACTACTTTAAAATCACTCAGTGCACATAAAAGGAAAGAACTCAAACCCATCTTCCCCACAACATTTTCTTTGTAAAACTGGGATGTGTCCTACATCTCTCACATAGATGAAAGTGGGGTTGATTTGGCCCTCCGAAGGGAAGGGGTTTATCTGGGGTAAAGACAGAGCCAGCACGAGAGCTCAAGGTCAGAGCCAAGGTCAGAGCCAAGGTCAGGGCTCCTAGACTTAGGAAGATACACCCATGGGTGTTTCACTGCGTCAGCAGCACAGTCCAGTCCATTTTCCGACCGTACAGCACCATCCTGCCAATACACCCAAATCCAGCCTGCATCCCTCACAGGCCTTGCTGACGCAGCCTGCAGGACACATCACTACCCTATCCACGTCTTTCCTTACTCGCCATTACTTCCATCCAGGCCACACCACCACCAAAATGACCTGGGCAGTGAACGAGCGCTTCAAGGAAAGGCCTGTCTCTGACCGAGGACAGGGAGGCAGGAATGACGTCCCAAGGCAGGGAACATTTACCTGGGGTCTTGAAGGATACATAGGAGTTTTCTGGGAGACAGAGATTGCAAAGGCACAGAGTCAGAAAGGAAGGCCTTGGTAGAAGCCACACCAGAAACGGGAAAAACAGCCCAGAGGCGGCCGCAGTCGGTCCCCACAGAGACGGAAAGCCAGGCATCTCACCTCAAACTTCTGCCGGAGCTCCTCGCTGCCCTCACCGCCCTCCGGTGGCACCGGGACGTTAAAGTACTCGCCCTCCTCCTGGCTCAGCAGCTTAAACCTGCAGGGGGACAAGTACCAGCACAGGCATGACTCGGCTGCTTTTACTCTGAGGGGATGAGAGCGGGGCAGGGACAGCTCTGCTCTAAAAACTGCACTGATGGGGCGGCCGGCTGGCTCAGTCAGTGAGAGTGCGGAGCTGAGAACACCAAGGTCGCCAGTTCGATCCCCGCCTGGGCCACTGTGAGCTGCGCCCTCCTTAAAATTAAATAAATAAATGAAATGAAGTAAAAACAGCTGACTTTAAATAAAATTGTGTTGAGGGTTTTCTGTGTTGGGGTGCGTGTGTGTGTGTGTGTGTGTAGCCAGCTATGCTATATATCTTTGTAGCTATTCTATGGACATCAGAAAAAATGGTCTATTCTGTCCTTACAGGACGCGAAGTTTCTCCCTCACTCTCTTCTTCTACACACACACACACACACACACACACACACACACGTTCTTAATTATAGCACTCAGTACTGCATGTTTTTACCACTATTTTGCCCGTTAAGTGCTGTCTTGTTCTGAAAGTATGCAATGCAGCTCCCCGACGGCCCCCGTGCCCCAGCACGCCCACTATCTTCTCCTTCACGCACACTGCCACCAACCGTCTTGGCAGTCGGGGACAGTCGGGTGACTGTGCATTTCACCTCCCAGTGCCACTGTCCTCGGCAAAAGCCTCCCCAAAAGGATCAGTGTCCTGAGCAATGGAGCCCTCAGCGGTTCAGGACACAAGCCCCGGGGCCACCCCGCCTCCGCCTGCCCCCTTGCATAACCTCCGATAAGTTGCCTCGGCCCTCTGAGCCGTGGTTTGCTCATCTTTGACTGGAATAAAAGCCTCTTTTTCCTGGGACTGTTGTGAGGCCGAGCAACGACGAGGCAAGTACATTGATGAGAACAGCGCCCAGCTCTTAGCAAGTGTCCGACAAAAGGCACCTCCACCACCACCGCCACCGCCGTTACCGCCTTACTATTATCAGAACGAACGTGATGGCCTCAGTTCGCTGCCTGGCCACGAGTCCGACGGTGAGAAGAGAGTGAGGAAGGAAAAGGCACATTCCACGGGTGTTCAGGTCAGTGGGGGGTGGGGAGGGCAGAGACCCCAGAACTCCGCACCCCCAAAGAGGCATCCTGACCCAAATGTACAATTTGCATCACATTTTCCCCCCCTCCATTCACAAATCTTCCTAGGCAGCTTCTAAAAATAGGGGGATACGTGATTCCATCTCTATGACAATTGGAACCTGGACGCCTCCACACTTAATACTGAATTCTCTTCTTCCAAATCCTCACTGCAATTACCAGAAGAAATGCAAAACTACAAGAACATCTGTATCTTTGCTGGAAATCAAGACAGGGGGCTGTCCACCCGTCCCAGGATTTCCACAGATGAAAGGACCAGGGAGAAAACACGGAGCAGGGTGTGACAAACAACCACCTTTGTGGATTTTGCTCAATCTGGGTATTATTATTGACAATGCTTGTTGTTAAAGTGTCTCTTTTTTTTAATACATTCACTTTGAGAGGACACTTTATATCTCTTAACTTGTGAAGAGATATACAAGTAGATACAAGTGGAAAGTAACTGTAAAACAATAAACACATACAACTCAACGTTCCCCAAGGCTCTGAGGCCGCTGCCGGCCCCTCCTTGTTCAGACGGGAGGCCCGCCAGAGGCTGGGAAGTGACTCGTCCCTGTGTCCAGTGTGACATGCTGTGCCCCTCCCTGTCCACTCGTCATCAGTAGTAGCCGTGCTTGTGTTTCACGTCATCCTTATTTTACTTAATAATGGCTCCAAAGTACAAAGGGATGCTGGCAATTTGGACACACCAAAGGGAAACGTGCTGAAGTGAGAAGATGTGTGTGGGGGGAAACACACACATACGGGGTTCAGTACTATCTGTGGTTTCAGGCAGCCACTGGGGGTCTTGGAACGGGTCCCCCATGGATCAGGGGGGATGACTGTACAAGCTCACTAGAAAGGAAATTAACAATACAACTGCAGACTTTGAGTAAACAACAAAAGCTAGACCATGACAGGTCAGAACTTGGAGGACATAGTTATTCTTTCCAAGGCCTGTTCATTATTTTTGAAGAGCAGAGGAAGTTAAGAGGGAAAAATAAATTAGGCAAATATTCCACTGAGGGCCGGCCTGATGGCTCAGGCGGTTAGAGCTC
This sequence comes from Rhinolophus ferrumequinum, assembly GCF_004115265.2. Classification (NCBI taxonomy): domain Eukaryota; kingdom Metazoa; phylum Chordata; class Mammalia; order Chiroptera; family Rhinolophidae; genus Rhinolophus; species Rhinolophus ferrumequinum. The sequence continues at coordinate 17,806,732 of NW_022680357.1, read as the reverse complement.
CATGCTCCTAACGCCGAAAGCTACCGGTTCGATTCCCACATGGGCCAGTGGGCTCTCAACCACAAGGTTGCCAGTTCAACTCCTCGAGCCCCTCAAGGGATGGTGGGCTCCGCCCCCTGCAACTAAGATTGAACACGGCACCTTGAGCTGAGCTGCCGCTGAGCTCCCGGATGGCTCAGTTGGTTGGAGCGCGTCCTCTCAACCACAAGGTTGCTGGTTCGACTCCCGCAAGGGATGGTGGGCTGCGCCCCCTGCAACTAGCAACGGCAACTGGACCTGGAGCTGAGCTGCACCCTCCACAACTAAGACTGAAAGGACAACAAGTTGACTTGGAAAAAAAAAAAAAAATTCCACTGAAATTCAAAGACAACCACGAAACAAACTTACAGGAAAGGAGAAAACAGAAACAGAATTGATACGCAAATCCCAGAGCTGACTCTTTGAAGAAAAACAAAACAAAACAATGAAACAGATGAACATCTGGAAAACAAGGGGAAAGAAAGGCGAGAGCAGAAATGAAATGAGAAACAAAGAAGATGGTTTGACAGCCAACTCAGAGCTGGTGGCAAAGAGGCAGGTGAGGGGCCTGAGCTTTCACAGCTGCTGCAGCCGCCAAGGCCACGCTGGGAGAGCTCCTCCCCTTCCAGAGGGGGAAACTGAGTCTCAGACAGGGGACGTGCCTCACCTTGGGTCACAAGGTGTTAAAAGAATTCCTGGGACAAGAACCCGAATCTCTAGAACTTGGTGCATTCAGAGTTCAGACAACACCAGAGATGTATGGGAACCTAAATCTGGAGAGGACTTTTACCTGCAAAATCCAAAGAGGGCTTTTATTTTGCAAAGGTTCCCTCCCAACTATCATTTCATCAACTTCACAACCATCCTCTGAGGTGGATGGGGGGAGGTTGGGGGGGTTCGGGTGCTGTGATTATCCCTGGTGAATGGAACCAGATCCGCTGAGAAGGCCCCAGCACAGAGAGATGCGTGATTCAGCGGAGGTCACACAGTATCCACCCAGTTAGCAGAACCAAGGCCAGGAGCTACCCGTGGGGTGACCCAGGTAAGAGGAGGCTGGACCTGACCCTGCAGTCCTGTCACGTAGGAGCTGTGTGGCCCTCACACATCGCTTCACTACTCCAATCCCAGGGACAGCGCTCCACCCAGAACTGTCGGGAGAATTCAAGGATGCTGGAAGGGTCAACACGGCAGTATTTGGGACGTACCCCTGACGAGCTGTCCCTTGTCACTGAGCCATGTTGTCCTCCCGGCACTCTGCTGTCTGCTTTAGGGGAGGGGACAAGGCAGGCGCCAGCCCAGGAAGAAGCACAGGGCACCTTGGACAGAGCCCTGGCCTTTGGGGCCTGGAGAAACACGGGAAGGAGAGAGGAAAGGACCGGGTTGTGCCCACGCCCAGTTGGATCCCTAGGTGGAGACCCACGCATCACAGCAGCAGCTACAGGCGGGGGACAGACGGAGACTGAGACTCAGAAAGGAGTGGTCCCAGAAGTGCTGGGTTGGGTGGGGTCTGGCAGCGGCACGGGTGGGGGTGGGACAAAGAAGGTACTGTGTCAAAGGACCTCACAGCCAGAGGCAAGAGGCCAGGACCTGGGGCTGCAGGTGAAGCCAGAAGGGTGCCCCAAAGCTGGGTGGGACCCGTCCTGCCAAAGTGGGCACTGGTCCAGGGGCCAGGCAGGGTCGGCCACTCTGCTGCGGGGAAGGCACCAGGTGCAGGGACAGTCCCCTGCTCCTCGGCCACCATGGGTCCCAAAAGTGCGTAAGAAAGCCTTGGTCCATTAGAGGAAACACAGAAGCTCTGTGTTTTCCACACCTCTGATGAGCCTGGTATGAATGTGTGACTCACGACACCTGGAAAGGGTCAGCCCGGCGCAGGCATCTGCTAAGAGCCGGGCAGTGTCGCCACGGTAATTAGTACTGGGTGCTCTGCATCGCACTCAGGGCCCCTGGGTGTCATGCCGTCGTCCCCTCTGACCTCGTCCTGCCTGATTTACGGAGGAAGGAACACGCAGTCTGGGAGCGGGGAGGGTGGGCGCGTCAAAGTGAAATCATCCATATGTTCAGAAAATTTACCCACAACGTGGGGAAAAGGCAGTAAGATGATGTGTGACCTTTTAATGTCATGCTAGAGCATTTTCTAATTAGCAATCTCCTTCCTCCCGGTCCTATTACTTATTATCACAATCCAGTAGCTCCCAGATGGTTTCCCGACTCTGCAAATACTGACGGCAGCTTTCAGAAAACGGAGGTGAGATTCTGTTCTTCCAGTCTGAGATAAGAGCCTCCAAGGCTGCGATTTCGTTGCTCTGTTTGGCAGCCAGTTTTATCGCTGTCTTCTCAAAGGGAGCTCAGCATCCCTTCGTCTGACATGGAATAGCCGTTTCTCAGACCTTTGGAACCAGCCACTTAGCTTCCTGGTCCCCTCATTCGTGAGGTAAGGAAAACTTGGGCAAATGCTCATTACCTATTGCAGGAGAATTAGGGTGCTTTTTTAGAACATTTCTGAATTGTGCTTTAAGGACACTTTATTATTCTTTTACTTGACTGTGTTGGTATTTTCTCAGTTTCCACCTCTGATCATGTCACTGATTCATGTATCTGTGTAGGTTCCTCTCCAAAGTCCCCTCTAGAAGCCAGGCTGCATGAGGGCATATGTCTTATACCTGACGTATCTCTAGTGACAAGAACGGGGTAGAACCTCAATATATACTTGAATCAAAGCCTGTGATAAATATGGAAGAACGACAGGAGTTTGCAGGTGACCAATGCAAAGGAGGTGTGCTCGGGGTAACCTCTTCTTTCTTGCTAAACCGGTTTGATTTTGACCATCTTTTCACTTGTCACTGAAAAAGCCCTGAGTGAGATGGTTTGCAACGAGCATCTGTCTGAAAGAGACCAGAGTGGCCACCCATCCCCACTGTCCCAAAGCTACAGCGCCAGGCTGTCATAGAGTCTGACTCCCTCACTGCAACGGAAACACATGGCTGCCACCCTTTGTTGGGTACACTGGGCAAGGACTTTCGCCAAAGGAAGGGGGCAAAGCCAGAGCTCCAGAACAATGGAGACGCTGCAGCTGGCCTGAGAGCAAGCCCCCACACTTGTGTGCCCAGGCTGCTCACAGTCCCAGGGAAGGGGCGTCTTAAGGAGTCGAGATCTCTTTAACAGTGGGCTGCATGCGTCTCGAGGGTAAATTCTGAGAGCCAGTTAGTGCCCAGGGCGGCAGGGGGGCAGTCACGTCACATAATTATGTCAAAGGAGCAGATATAAGACAATAGGGAGGGGTGAGGACTATGGCAAACAGAAAATCCTGTCTAAAGAGAACATTAATTATTCTAGGTTTTCAAGCCAGAAGTCTAGATTTTTATGGGAAATGTCCTGATTTTTTTAAATACTGGCAACTAATTTTTTTTTCCCCATAGGAGGACCACATAAAGCCTATCTGTGGGGCAGGTCCCATCTCCCAGCTATCACTTCGTGACTCTGCATTAGTGTTTCCGTTGCAGGAGACAAAGGAAGAGGTCCTTGGTCCCACGTTGGACGGACCAAGCTGATGGCAGCTTTCAAAGCAAAGCCTCCTTACCAGCCATCGACGCCGGCTTTCTGCAGTTCGGAAATCCCAAACGACAAGGACCCCATGAAGTCGTTGCGGCTGGTCAGGTCCCAGTCCCAAATCTCCACGGACAGTCGTCTGTCTTTGTCCGACTCTTTCAGCTGGCTGCGCGAGAAAAAAGACAGACGCCGGGCGGTCACTGTGCTCTTGCAGGCAGGTGAAAGGTACAAGAGGACAAAGCCGGAAGGGAGGACTTTCTAAAGATTACAAGCTGCTGCAAGAAACGTATTCTGTTTCCATGGCAGGCGAGCTCCCCGGGGACGAGGAGCTTTTCCTGTTTGACAGCCTGGGGCTTAGGTAGGAGGCTCAGGCCAGGTCTGACCACGTCTGCTGTCTTCTGCCTCACGAGGGCCCGTGGTGAGAAAACCTACAGACACAGTCGGGGCGTCAGTTACCTAACGGGGGGTGTCTGCACACACGTGGGTTAGGGTGAGGCTGAGGGCCTGTCAGTGCTGAGGCTGAGAGGGGCCCCCAATTTGCCCTGAGAGAGGAAAAACGGGATGGGGCTGCCCCCAAGGAATCCTGCTTCTGGCCCGTGGCCTCTGGGGTCAGACCGTCTGAGGCTGCACCCTGTATGTGCTGTGGGACTTCGGATACGTTCTCTCAGCCCCATTGGTAAAACGACCATCGAAGCCGGATCACACACTACAGTCCCTGTTATACATAGTATATGCTCAATAAATATTGGCCAATGTCGCTAACATTTATTGGCCCAGGTGCATCAAAAAGTGATCCCAGGTTCTTGGAGCACCGGCCCGGGAAGACCCTCCATGGAAGCTGGCAGGGAGCGCCCAGCAGGCTGTGGGTCCCGCGTTTTCCCTAAGCTCAGCCCCGGACGGGCTCTCTCCACCCCCTGCAGGTTTGCTGAACCCAGAGGCTTCTCCCACAATGAGCCTTCACATCACACTGTTCTCTATCCCACCCACTCCCCACACCACAGACATTCTCAACGCTATTAAAAAAAAAAAAAAAAAGTAGGCTCCAGTGTTTACTTGGCTTGCAATGCAAAAATGCAGATGGACGGGGAGGAAAAGAAGGAAGGAGAAAGGGAGGGAGGGAGGAAAGGAGACAGAAGCTGGGAGAGGAACTTCCAGAGCTCAGCCCCCCGCCCCCACCCCCACGCTGGGCTGCCGTAATTTTAACTCACAATTTGAATGTCTCATTCCACTCCGGGTTGAGGGAGCACTTGATGGTTTTGGTCTTCTGCTTGCTCTCACTTTTAGGGTCAGGGATGAGTTTCAGTTTCACATAGGGATCGGACAGGCCGTTGGGGTCCATGGGTACAAGGTTTTTAGCATCTCTTACTGGAAAAAGAAAAGGCAGCTGCAGCATTCAAAGCCCCCCCTCCCCCGCAAATGTTTAAGCACCAACCGGCAATGGCTGTGGAACCTGTGGAAGAGTCCCCGGCATCACGGTTACTTCACGGGAATTTTAATTCCTTAACACCAATCGTGAAGCAGCACCCAAAGGGGGATAAATTAAGATATTGGTTTAAATTTGAGCTCTGACTTTCGTACTGCTCTCCCCAACGCTGCCGCCAAGAGTACATTCTCTCAGCTTGTTTTCCACCAAGGCTATAGAGTAGACTGGCGTCTTTCATTTCGCATCATGTTTTCAAGGTTCGTCCCCGTCATAGCGTGCCAATGCTTCACTTAGGGCTGAGTAATATTCCATGGCATGGATACACCCGATGTTGTGTACCAGTCATCAGCCGGTCAACATGTGGGTCGTTTCCACTTGTTGGCTGTTGGGAACAGTGCGGCTATGAACAGCCGTATACCCTGACACAAAAGGTCACATGCTGTGTGATTCCACTTACAGGAAACCTCCAGAACAGGTAACTCCATAACAGGAGCAGACTAGCAGTTGCCAGCGGCCAGGGGAGGAGGAAATGGGAAGTGACCACTAAACGAGTACGTGGCTTCCTTTCCAGGTGATGCAAACTTCTCGGAACGAGGGAGAGATGGGGTTTGCACAGCACGGAAAATATACTAAATGCCATTGAACCGTACACTTTAGAATCGTTAATGTTATGGGATATGAATTTTTCCTCAATTCAGTAAGAAAAAGCTACAAGAGAAAAAGCTGCCTTGTACACCGAGGGGCACCCATCACCCATGCAGCACCCAGACAGCCCAGAGAGAGGAGTCTGGAAAAATATTGGCTCTGCCCTCAGCCAAGAACACCTAGCACAAAGGAGTCTATAAGACCAGCGTAGAGAAGGAAAGGAAGCAGAGGGTCAGCAGTGCAGGTGCAACTGGCCCTTTTAAGGATGAGGCAGGATAAAGCATCAGCCTGGAGAAGCAGAAGGAAGTGACTGAGGAGTCCATTCCACAACCAGTAACGTAAGTAGCCCGGGGAAAGAGACGAGAAAATGGGATCTGTTCCTGTCTTAAGAATAGTGCCAACATCTGACGCACGATAGAAAAATCCGAAGTAATACATGAGCCGATTGAGTCAAACTATCTGTTAGATGGCTACTATATTATGACTCCTAGCAGGAATGCAAAGATGGTTCGACCTTAGAAAACCTGTTATTAAAATAGCCATCGTATTTATAGGTCAAAGGAGAAAAACCACGGGATCATTGCAATTAGCTAGAAAGAGCTAATTTCATTCACAGGATACAGGAGGTCTGATATGACAGCACCACAGTTAATGACAAATGGGATCCCACTCGAGTTAGGAATAAGACAGACACCCGTAATCACCGCCATTATACAACATTGGTTCTAACTGTTCCCTAAGTGCAACACAACAAACAGAACTCTGCATCGTAGGGGACGAAGCACCGCCTGATGTCCAGCAACCTTTGCTTCCATCCCATCAGTCACCTTCTCCTGGGAGTGTCCCTCCCAGATATGACACCGCTTTCTCGTTCTGAGTTTCACGGACCCCGATCGTAAGCCACTTCCTGTTCTTCCCCTGTTCTGCATTAACTCTACTACTGCACTGCCACAGGGCTTCCACCAGGTCTCTCAAGCCCAAAACACGTCCTCTGTGTCCCCGCCCCTCGGGCCTGTATTCCATTCACCCGCTTAGATTTTTACGGTGCTTTAGAACCACTCCCTTGAAAACATCCTAACCCCCAATGCCCCGCTTTCTTTCCATTTTATTTCTACGGCAAAGCCCTGGAAGTTCAATTCAGATATCCTCCCTGTCGTGTCCTACACCCAAACAGCGGACCATCGCTGCAAGAAAAACGAACAAACCCCACAACCTGATTTGCCTAAGATCCTGGAGCAATGAAAGGGGTGGGACTCCACGAATGAGATGAGAAACGGGCGGGGGGCTGTCAGATGAGTGACAGGGGAGCGCAGGATGCAAGCTGTTACTGGTTCTGCGTTGACATCTGTCTACACTCCAGTGTGCTGGCACTCCCTGTATTTATCCCCAGCTGAAGGCACGTGCTGTGGCAGCTTGCAACTTGGACCTCATCCCTACACCAGGGCTACAAGGTTTCCTCTTTGCCTTTGAGTTCAGCAAGTAGGTCCCTGCTATGGGGGTACAGGGGACACCATAAGATGTTGATCCCGCCCCCAAGGAATATAGGAGACCAAATTGATTCAAAGTATAGTTGGTTTCTAATGACACACAGTGTTGTGGGTTCAGGGCTACAAGATGCCGGGTTCTGCGTCCTGGCTGCCATTAATCCGCATTTCTGAACCTCAGTTTTCTGACTGATAAAACAGAAACTACATACCTCACTGGGCTGTTATCAGAGTCCGATCGGATAAAGAATATACACGTTTGGCACTTAGGGAACAGTCAGTTTCAGTATTGTTCTTTTCACTATTATTATTATTATTATTATCCCTATTCAGTGCCTTTTATTAATACATTTGTGCACGTTTATAATGACGACTTAACCTTTTCCGAACGGACTAACATCAAACAGAACTACCTGTGGATTCTCTTCTTGCGAATAATGCATCCGACCTCTTTCATTTGAATCCTTCCGGAAGAGAGCGTGTCAGACCCCAGCCTGCAGAACCGTCAGCCGGACGGCTCAGACACAGCTTCCTGGGACCCACAGGAAGATGCTAATCCAGTAAGTCTGTTCATTTGTGAGTAACACAACACCAGCTGGGGCTCGTGCCGCTGGTCTGCAGAGCACCCCTTAAGTACAGCTTGTCTACGTGCTACACTTTCTTAAGATGCCCTTGCACTTTCCCCATCGGGAAATCTCATTTCTTGAATCGTCTAAGGAAACCAGCAGGTGCCGATTTCTAGGCTGGGATCTTGGAATGTCACATCTGTCACGTAGTAAGCCGCATAAAAACACAATCTGAGAAGCCCTGACGTGCCAGGAACTTGTCTGCTTGGTTGGCAGCACGTAGGCAAGTGGAAACAGCTCATCCTTCTTCTCCCTGCTGAGGCCACACCCCTTCCCTGTCTTATGAAGGGACACCACAGGACAACCCCCAAGAGAACATCCGTCTATTGTAAGTTTACGACTTCATAGCTCTTCCAGAATATGCTTCGCACCACAAGCGCGTGTTGCGTTCTTGAGCCATTCTCCCAACGAATGGTTTCAGATGACTCTCCTTGGGTGTCCACTTCCCCTGAGCCAAACAGTTATACCTGGGACATGACTCCATCTCCCCGCCCCCCTGACCCTTTTTTCTACTTCTGACCTCTGGGGTCTATCCTCTACCGAAGGGGCCAGAAGTTTCTGTGGAAAGGAATGGAGTGGATGGAATTGGTTCTGGGACTGTGGCCATTCACACCTCCAGGGGCTGCGGCCCCTAAAACCACGTACCCTGAGCCACTGCCAGCGCTGCAGTTTCAGATCCAAAGGCCTGTCCCCTCCTGAAGGGTTTCGGGGTAGAGCTGTGGTTCCCAGCAGCAAGGGAGCCACAAATGTAGAGAGGAAGCAGGTCTCTCTCGACCAGGCTTGGTGACACCAACTTTGATTTTTCCAGATAAATGTTTCTTTACCATCTTGGTGGAAACCTGGCCGGCCAGATGGTACCAAATGCATCACACAAAGCAGAAACAACCTCCTGCCGGTGGCAGTTTGCTAAATGGACAGGAGAACACTGTCCTGACCCAGAGAGTGTGGCTTTCCCGGGACACGAAGCTGGGTGGGGGCAGGTGTGTCTGTTTCCATCTAAGGGTCCTCAGAGCCAGGGAGGCCTCTGCATGCAGGTGAAAGGTGACCTAAGACAGTGCTGTGTCCATGGAAAGGCAGCTGTAACGTGAACTGTTTTCCTAAGAATTGTTCTTCACCAAGAACTTCCCCGGTCTCTCCCCCACTCCACCCCACACACAAAATTCAACGACCTATTGGACAAGTTGGAATAACTGTGCTGCTTTAATATCTTTCTCTCACATGGTGGGGACCCGGAGCTTCTCTTCACGAACCCTTTCAAAGGCACACGATGAGCCTTCAATCTCGTCCTCACTGCCATGTGTGTCCCCAAACCGTTATTCAAAGCGACACCCACTGACACCCAGTGATGTTTGAGGATGGTTACGATGAGAAGAGGCAGGATATACCCGCAGTGCCCACCACCAGGGGCAGGGGCGTTCATATAATCTAGAGACATTCGTATGTCAAATACCGGGTTAGTAACACTGGGCCAGCGACATGCACGAACATGTCGGAAACAAAGACCACGATGGAGACAGGTGACTCCAATCTCACGCCTCCTCGTTTAAGAAAAAGGTCTGAGGACATCCTGGTCCAGTTGGTAACGCCGCCTGGATCTGGGCGAGGTACCAGCCCTGGGGCAATGCTACGTGTCCTGACCCGGGATAACTGTCCTATGTATCCGTCAGAGAAGGTCCTCGTCCTTGGGAAAGACAAGGGGTGAATGACGACCATGATTCCAACTCAGAGAGCTCAGGAAATACAGACACACATATAAAAAGAGTTACTAGGGAGAACAATCAACCAAATGGGGCCACATATGAACAATCAGTCCATCAGGTGAGGGATACAAGCACAGAGGTTCTTGCAACTTTCCTGTCATTTTGGAATTATGTCCAAATAAAACGTTTTTAAACACGCGGTCCTCCAAATCGTCAAGAGAAAGCGACAAAGAAATAAATTTTCTACAAGGTCATATATGAACGCAAATATGTAGAAAAGAGTCTGGGAGGATATACCCCGAAGTGATTTAAAGTACGGGGTCCCTCTGAGGAACCGGTAAAGGAACCTGGTTTGGGGGCTGTGGGCAAAAGGGACCTTACCTGTATGTGTCACATGCTGAATTTATTCCAAAGAGAACGCACTCTCAGACTACCTGCGTATTCATGAATTGTTTGAAATTCAGCTGTGCATCTATGGCCTCCAGGAATCCACCACCCCATCCGTCAGGGACCCCATCCTGTTTCCCAAAGACTATAGTCCTATTTATCTGCAGCCACACTTTTTCCCCGTCTTATCTGGGAAAGACCAACCAAGTGTGTTTTCAAACCCTCCTGTTCCTGTGTTTCCATAAACGTCTTTCGTTTCCAGTAGCTGTTGCCTTAGGGACGGTGACCCTGCGTGATTTGAGGTTCACGACGACTTTTAAGTCTTAGATTTTACCTTTTTTTCTAGCTTGTTTATCCAGTTCATTCTTGGTCTTGGACTCTACCTTGCACGTAAGTGCTTTCCGTTTGCTCTGGTCTTTCCTCTGATGCCCCTGTACCTGGGATAAATGTGCTCTCACCTCTCTACCAATCAGCTTCGTCATGACTGTAGTCATCTCTCTGGCCCTCTCCCCTGCATCTGGGAGCACCTCTCAAGCTCGTTTCCGTATCGCTGGCTACATTTTCTGCAGTAAGCATTCCTCTACTGTTTCTATGCATGTCGCTTTATTGTTTTAAATGACTTCCTAGTATCATAACATAATATCCTTCTTACTTATGAGTCCTCGTATCCAGCTCCTTTTCGATCTGTCTATGGCCTTATCTTCCTGCCCTCCATCTCTCTCTCTCTCTCTCTCTCTCTCTCTCTCTCCCCCTCCTTCCCTCCTTCTTTTCTCTCCCTTTTATCTGTTTATTTTCTGCCTGTGGCACTTAGTTAATTTTTTTAAATTAGCATCCAGTAAAACGGACTTCTCCTTTTGGTGTATAGTCCCGTGAATTTTAACACACGCGTGGAGTCCTGTCAGCACCACCCTCCGGGGATAGGGGACAGCTCTGTCACTCCAGAGAAGCCCCTTACGCTGCCTCTCTCTGGTCACAAACCCCACCCACCCGCAGCCCCCGGCAGCCACTGACCTACTGCCCATCCCGATGGTTTTGTCTGTCCAAGAACTGTCAGTAGTTGGACTCGTGCAGTAGGAAACCTCTGCAGACTGGCTTCTCTCACTCAGCACGGTACCTTCGAGAGCTCATAAATAGCTCCGTCCTTCTTGCACTGGACGGGGAAACATTTGTCTGTCCAGCTGGTGAAGGGCCCTTGAGAGACCTTCAGTTTGCGTGATTCTGAATTGAGCTGCTGTACAATTTCACTTCTCTAGGGTAAATTCCTCATTGTGGGATTGGTAAGCCCTACGGTTAATGGTAAGCGTACGGTTAACTTTATAAGAAACCACGCGAGTTTTCCGGCGTGGCTGTACCATTTTGCATTTCCACCATCAATGACTGACAGATCCGATCGCTCTGTATCCTCCCCAGCACACTATTAACCATAGTTATTATCATTATTTTAGCCAGTCCAGTGGGTGTGGAGTGGTATCTCACTGTGGCTTTAATTTGCAGTTCCCTAATTTCTAATGATATCGAATATTTTTCGTGAATGTGTTGGCCATTCTTATACCGCCTTTGGTGATGTGTCTGTTCAAGTCTTCAGCCCCTGCTTTTTTTGGGGGGGTTTCTCTGTTTTCTTAATAATGAGTCTGAGAGTCCTTTACCCTGGGCACAAGTCCTTTGTCAGGCATGTGATTTGCAAATACTTCCTTCCAGTGTGTAGCTTGGCTTCTCCCTTGTAACAGCGGCTTCTGCAGAGCCAAAGTTTTTAAAATTTTAATGAGGCCCAATTTATCATTCTTTTCTTTGATGAGTCGTGTTTTCAGTGTCATGTCTAAGAATTCTCTGTCTGATTCCAGGTCATAAAAATGGTCTCCTATGTTTCTTAAAATTGTATACCTGTGCAGTTTACACTTAGAGCTGTGATCCATTTCGAGTTAATTCTTATACAAGGTCTGAAGTGACCACAGAGGCTCACTTTCCTTGTGGACATCCAACCATTCGAGTATCATTTGTTGACTCTCCCTTTTTCATTGTATTGTTTTCACACCTTATTAAAAAAAATGAATGGGCCATGTTTGTGCAGGCCTGTATCTGGACTCTATTCTGTTTCATGTATTTCTATGTCCATCCCTTTGCCTAAACCACACTGCTTGATTATTGAAGCTTTATATAAGTAAGACTTCAGATGGAATAATACTGCGACACCTCCAACTTTATACTTCACCTTAAAAATTGTTCTGCCCTTCTAGTCTCTTTGCCTTTCCATATGAATTTTAAATTCACTTTGTCCATTATCGTCAAAAAGTCCTGCTGAGTTTTGATTGGAATTTCACTAAGTCTATAGATCAATTGGTGAGAACTGGCATCTTTATTATCCTGAGTCTTCCAATCCACAAAGATGGTATATCTTTCCCTTCCTTAGGTGTTCTTCGATTTCTTTCAGTGTTTTGTAATTTTTAGCATACAACTCCTAGACATATTTTATTAGATTTCTATTTAAATATTTTTATTTTTTTGTAGTGTAAATGTTTAAAAAAAATTTTTTTTGGTTTCTAATTATTCACTGTTAATATATAGAAATAAAATTGATTTTTCTGTGTTGACTTTATATCCTGCAACCTATTGAAACTTGTTAGTTCTAGAACTAATATAAAGCTTACTACATAAGTTCTTAGAACTTATTAGTTCTTAGAGGTTTTTTATTTTGTTTTGTTTTGTTGTTTTTTTTTATAGATTCTTGTGAATTTCCTACATAGATAGTCATGTTTCCGATGTATGGGGAGTGTCTTATTTTTTTCCTATCCAATCTGTATTTCCAATCATTTATTTCTTTTTATTGTCTTATTGCACCGGCTAGATCTTCTAGTGTGATGCTAAACAGAGTGGTAAGGGTGGACATTCTGGTTTTACTCCATTGTTTAGGGGGAAGCATGTTGTAGATTTTGGGGTTTTGTTTTTGTTTTGTTTTGTGTGGGTTTTTTTTGTAGATGTCAGGTTGAGGAGGTTCCCTTTTATTGCCAGTGTGCTGAGAACGCTGATCACAAACAGACATTAAAGTTTGTCAAGTGACTTTTCTGCATCAATTGATATGTTCCTGTGGTTTTTCTTTCTTTCAGTTATGAATACGGTGGGTGGATGACACTAACTGGTATTTCATTATTGAACCAGCTTTGCATTCCCAGAATAAAACTCACTTGGTGGCGGTGTCTTATTCTTTCTACATATGCCTGGATTTGATTTGCTAATATTTTGTTGAAGATTTCTGTATCAGTGTTCATAAGGGACATTTATCTGGAGTTTTCTTCCATCGTTTTAGTCTGGTTTTGGTATTGGGGGAAGGGGCGCCTCAAAAAATAAGTTAAGACATGTTCCCTCCGCTTCTGTTTTCTAGAAGAGTCAGTGTTATTTCTTCCTTAGAGGTTTAGTAGAATTCCACAATATCCATTTCATTCCAAGCACTTTATCTGGGTTCCACAAATTTTGGTATGCTATACTTCCATTTTCTTTCATTGGTTCAAAATATTTTTTTTTCCAAAATATTTTCTAATTTTCCTTGAGACTTTCTCTTTGAACCATGGATTATTGAGAAGATTGTTTTTTAACGTCCACATTTTCCAAAGGTCCGCTGCCATGACCTTCACTTCTACCTGCACGCCCTTTACTAAGCCTCAGAACCGGAAAGACAACTGTGTACCAGATAGTCTGCACTTGGTACCCGTAAGTCTCATCACATTCTCCCTAAACAAAACCCTTCCAAGTTTTAGAACATCTATTCCTATTATTCACTATAAAATTAGGTCAAAGGAGAAAAGCCATATCATTCTCTCAAAAGACGACAAAGAAAAGCAAGTGATGAAATTCAATAACCATTCTTTCTTTTATCTCTTAGAAAAATAGGATTAGATGGATGCTTTTCTTGGTATAATAAGTGGAGCAAAGGCCACCACCACGCTTGCTGGTGAAACTAGAGGCATGTCTAGTTCCATGAAGGCCACAATCAAATTAAGAATGTCCCCCGTCACCCACCACTGTCATTTAACATCATTCTGGAAGTACCAACCAATGCAAGTACATAAAAATATTAAGAGGCTTAGACAACGGAAAAGAGGAGACAAAATTAGCCAGCGTTGCCTGAACTGTATCGTAGAGAAATTCCTCAATGGTTCTGGCAGGTGACTGACACTCTCTTTCTGGTTTGCCACCCCAGGAAATTTTTCCCATTTTAACCTCTTAGTCATTCAGTGGAAACATGGAAGGAGGAGAAGTTACACATGTGGTCCCCGTTGAGCATGAATTACTTTCTAATTAGGAAAAAATGTTACTCTAAATTTGAAAGGATCCACTGGCTGGTGGGAGGCCAGTCTCGGGTACATTGTTCTAAACAAAGTGGAACGGGGTACAACCTGGGTGTCCCCAAGATCCAGTCACCTGATCTCCCTGAGTTCTGAGTCTGTACGTCCCTGCCAACCCCATGCAGCTTTCGTGCTCTGTACCTGGGTCCTCCTTGAGCCAGAAACCTGGAAAGCTGGGCGTCCTATAACCCAGTAATCCAGCTTAGTGTCATGTATTCTCTGCAGGTTTCTCTGTCACTTCAGGGGCCTTCAAACACTTACCGTGACTCTATGTAACCTCCACTCCGGCAGGCCACAGACCCGGGGGGGATGTGGGTTAGTGCCTCCTCTGAAGGCTCAACCACCCTTGTCTCTTAGCACCTGGCACTCCCCTGACGTGGGCAAAGTCCCCACCGGGTCCCCGTGAGGCTGCAGGGCAGAGCATGCAGGGCCTGGTGCAGACAGGGGCGGTGCTCTTCAGACCAACTTAGGAAAACAGGAATAAACTTGCTCCCCTCGGGCTGGCCCCGGGGGTCTCTCCTACACCTAGGACCCATGGTTTGTGAGTCAGGTGTCTAACAAGCTAGCTTTCTTCTGGCTTGGGGACAACCTCCTGCCTCAAGCTGAGAGAAAACTAGAATGCCAGATGAGGCCACAGCTGCGTCACCCAAATCCTCAGGACAGAAGCCATGATGGACAGGGGGCCTGCGACCCCTGTCCACCCCCCCACCCCTCCACACACCTTGTGCTGAGTAAATGCGGCGGAAGCGCCAGGCGGGTGGCATCAAACCCTCAGCTACAGTGGCTGCCAACGTGGCCTTGGGCGCTGCTTTCCAATGAGATCATTTCTAAAGATGTGACATAAATACTAACGCAGGGCCCCTGGAGCTGCAGAGTCGCTACTTGGCAGCTTAATTTGGACATTCAATCAAAGCTGTCCGTCGGCAGCTCCGCGCAGCCAGAACAGCGAGGGCCAGACGCCCCACAATCTGCTCTGTAAGTGATGGGTTTAATATCCAGAGGCTTGGGATCCAAGCCTTCCCCGCTCTGAGGAAGGCAGCTTACCTCCCTTCTCTACAGTAAACAGGCCATATTTTCTCATTTCTTCAATGGGCTCCCTGTTTGGACCCCATCACTGGTTCACGGAATGCAACGGGTGCTGAAAACCCTGGCAGCCACATTCTCACACTGTGTCCCCCAGGCAGTCAGAGGGAAGGGCTGTCATTTGAAGATAAGTTCTCTGCTTCTTCTACAGTCATTCAGGGGCAACGAAGGAAGAAAACATCTGTTAGGAGCGGTCCCGACAGAGGCCGACTCCCCCGTACGTCCTGTCACACGTCCACAGTGGCACGAACGCACGAGAAGAGGGACAGTGTGCCTTCTGGACCCGTTTATCCTAAACGGACGGGTGGATAGAGGGATGATGGATGGATGATTAAATCGATGAGTCTTTACCAGCCTGAAGTAACTGTCGTCCTTCCCACTTTTTTTATTACAATTTTTCCGAACGATTCGTATGTCGATGAGGCCCTGGTGGCACCTCCTGGTTACTCCCTGTTCCCCCAACTTCTCCACTGTACTCCTTGTACTCAAAATACCCCCCAGCGGCCTCACCCAGGTCCCAGCTAGCCTGCACTGATGCCGTCCCCAACACCACCTTAGAGACCCCTGACGTGCTGTCGTTTGCTCAGTTGCTGGGCTGTGGAGAGATCCAGAGAGGGTCCCAGGGCAGCAGCTGGGACAAAAGGGACAGCCATCGTAGGAGGGTCCCAGCGCTTTGCCACTGGTACAGGACACGGCCAGCGTGTTCTGGAAAACATCCTAGCGGCACTCATGCCTGTCCCTGACCATCTAGGGACAGGACGCACAGCTGGGATGGGGGCGTTTTGTTGCTTCCGGTCCCATCACAGCTCCAGCCCAAGCCTCTGTCTGACACGCCTCATGCAGCTCAGACGCAGACCAACGTCCCGGGGACCCCGTCCACCCGCGGATGCCGTCCGCGGATCACTGAGCACAAACCCTCGGACGACGTCTCTTTCTGCAGCTCTGACCACTAATTGGAGGCACACCTGTGGCGGGGTGACATGGGAGGTTTTACGGGATGACTTCTCCTTCCTTGCCTGTCTCTAAATACTGTCACTTCCACCCCGAGGCCTTTGCCCCCAGATGGTGCAGCTACAGGGGAGTCACTGGTGCCTTGGGGTGGAGGCGGCAGGGGATGACTGAGGGACAAAGGCAGCAAAACCTCAGCTTTTCAGTTCAGAAAGCCCCTGTTTCCTGCTTCCTCTTCCTCCCTCTCCATCAGACCTTTGACAAGCACAGCTCCACAGGAAGCAGCAGACACCCGCCCTTCACGACCTGATTTGTCCCTCTGTTCTCCGGACGGAATTAGCCCCCTGTCCTCCTTCTTCCGCCAGAAAAGCCAAAGTCCCTAGGCCTAGGTCCTCATGCAACAGGCTCCCCGAGATTCCCAGCCCGCCGCTCCTGCAGACGGACTGAGTCCCGGTCCCCAGTGGGCTGCGCTGGGGCGCACACATGAGACGCACACGATTTCTAACAGGCTCAATGCCTCCGCACCCCTCACCCCAGGCGCGGAGAGGGGTTTCCTGCTGGGGGAAGGGGCCAGAGCAGCAGCATTGGCCCCTGGGAACCTGTCGGAGATGCAGATTCTCAGGCCCCAGCCCGGGATCTGGAGCCCAGCAATCGGGGTTGTAACTCCCCCAGCGCTGTCCAATACGACTTCCAGGGGTGATGGAAATGCTTGTGGTCCAGAAGCCACAAGCCACATGTGGCTACCGAGGACTTGGAAGGGGCCGCTGTGTGCCACGCACGGTTATCCACCTTATTTAACTGTCACTAGTTTAAGTTTCAATAGCGACGTGTGGCCGGTGGCTGCCACGTTGCACAGCGTCAGCCCCGTGATGGACCCGCCACTGTCACCCTCTCTTTCTTCCAGGTCAGCCTGGGAGCTGCAGACAAATTAATCTTCCGCAAGCTCAGATCTTCTCATGTCACTCCTACTCTCCAAAAATCCTCAGTGACTCACCACTGCCTACTGAAAAGCCCGTGTTCTTTCTGCTCTTTTTTAGGAAGCCGAAAGTGATTTATTCCAAACTATGATCAGAATGAAGATGAAATAATGAAGCTGGGGCCAGGGAGCTCTCATTCGGAGCCCAAGTGCTGCTCATGCAGCATCTCCCGTAACCCGCACAGAAGCCTTATCGTGTGACGAGTACGGCTCCCCCCATTTCACCCGCGCGCAAGCGGAGAGCAGAGGTGCGTGAATGACTTGTCCAAGGTCACTTCGCTGGTAACAGGAGGACGGGTTGGAGCTCAGGTTCCCCAGCTCCAAAGGCGGCACCCTTAACCATGACATGACACTGCCTCCGAAACCCACGGGAGTCACACTTTCCCTCTCCTTTCATCCCGAACTACGGCCCTGCACTGGGGCAGCAGGCGTCTTACACACAGAGCCCTTCCTCTCCTGTAACGAGCAAAGCCACGTTCAGACGTCCGGGGCTCCTTCAGGGAGAGAGAGAGAGATCAACGTGTTCCTCCCCCCGAATAGCACCCTTCCATCTCAGAAGGTGGGTTTCCCTTTCAGGTAAAGTCAGTCCATCTTTCAGTAAGGGGCAAAAAAAGACAATATGGGAGGAAAATACTGACTGTCTCTGGACTGAGACATTCAAAAAATGGTAAAAGTCTTTAAGGCCGCTGGGACGCAAACAGGTGAGCAGTGGGAGGCGATCTTGGATGAGCAGGGCCTCTTCACCTGGAAGAACACTAATCACACCTCCACGGCAGGGCTGATGAGCAAACTCTTCAGTGAGTCGGGCTGCCCGTCGGACTGGGCACGGCCAGAGCCAGGAGCAGACCTGAAGGTCCCCATGGACCTGACCTTCACCTTGTCACCGCTGGGTCCCACCCCTGGGGTCCTGGAGGAGGGACCAAGGAGGCCGAGGAGGCAGGGGGTATTGAATACCTGCAACCTGGCATTTACCTGCCCCACTTTTCTCCCTGCTGAGACAGTCTCCGGGAAACAAAGGGACTGGGGGAGGTGTTCCACAAAAATGCAATCAACCCCCCCCCCACACACACACACACACAGTGCTTTCCTAGCTGGCAAGACATCCTGTCTGTTTCTCCAGGTCAGTTTGGAACTAACTCTTCTTTTTAAGCTGCCTCGTATCCTGCCAGGGGGATGGACCACGAATGGCCGTTGACTCTTACAACACTGGGATGTGGGTGCCGACCCCCGAGCAGTCAAAACTCCGTATATAACTTCGGACTCGCTGAAATCTTCACGACAATTGTCCCTCGGCGTGGGTACCAATGCACAAGAGAAGAGCACTGCTCCAGGGCCGAGTGAGGGGCCAACCACGGTGACCATGCCACAGGAAGCTGCCCTCCTGGGCGCCAGCATGGCAGAGGGAATGGAGGGAGGAAAGAGAGAAGGTGGCAGAGGGAGCCCCCTACAATGGGCTGGTTATACAATGCTTCTTAGCTTGCTGTGTGACCTCAGGCCAGTTGCTCAACCTCTCTGAATCGTAGCTTATTAGCTATAAAATGAGACTACTTGGTATGTCTCCTGTCCAGGTCCTCCTCTTTATGCTTGAAAAAGTGATATGCCAATAAACGAATGGAAGTGTGTTTCTCTGGTCTCTGAATGTGACACGTGGCCTTGTGACTTGCTTTAGCCACTGGGATGTTAGCCACTGCGATACAAAGTCTTCAGAGGTGCTTGTGAATCGCGGCTGGATTGAATTGCTCTTGCTTACGGCTCTGGAGACTCCGATGCCCACAACCACGTGGGCAACCTAGGGTTAGCCTGCCGGATGGCGGGAAACACGTGGCCAAGCCACCCCTGTCCCTCAGCTTACACTGAGCTAGCGACCAGACATGAGCGTGAGGTCATCCCTGCCCATTTGGCCCCGGGGAAGCCAGCCCAGGTTGGAAGAGCTTCCCGGCAGCCCCGCAAGACTGAAAGCAAGTTTGTTGTTTTAAGCGCACTACAGTGAGAGTAATTTGTTACACAGCAAAGCTTACCGATACAATTGCTAACGAGATTAACTCCTCACCAACAGCAACACAGGGGGCAGGTGGTGGGGCCCTGCTCCAGGGGATGCTCCTGTCACCTGTCCTACGAAGCTGTCCCAAGCCAGCTTTCTCTGCAGCGAGGGTGTTTTCAAAGTCCAGTAAGCCTCAAGTTTAATAAATGAAAGAAAGAAAGAGATACAATCTAAATGTTTAGATTGCTTTGTTCCTCCAGGCTTCCTTTCCTTCTTTAACAAATTGCCCAGCGTAGAGAATTCTTTTCTTTTTTTCCCTCCCGGGAAGTTATTTATTTTTATGGGCTTCTTTCGGGAAATAAAAATCAATTTTGGAATGCAAGGGATACATTTTACTCTCCCAATAATGAAAGCTAGAAAATTAAAGGCCCCAAGGAACAAGCCCTCTGCACTAAAATGATGTCGAATGCAGCACAAATGTTCTTGTGTGACCGTATTACAAATCGTGTGCGCTGGGTGCCGATGGTGACCCGGAAATCACTCAGAGAACACACAGTGGCTCGGACTCGGTGGGCCTCGGCAGGCTCGCACACCCACAGAAAAGCACGTCTAGATAAGCTGTTCTGCAATTCACAGCGCTGGGAAACTGTATGTGTCAAGGTTCTGTGTGTGTGTCAACACACAATTAATGAGCACCTATTATGTGCCTAGACCTGGTGATACGACAATAAATGAGAAAGGCACAGCCGGTGCCCTCAAAAAGCTACCTGTTCATGGAAAAAGATACATTACACAAGGTGCCTTAAGTTGGGGTTCCTGAAAACAGACTCTGATGTGGAGACGTGGGTGCAGGGGGCTCACCCTGGGGAAGCAGGATGGAGTGAGGAGTTACATGGTCTCTTCCAGAACCGTGTGGGTAGGTGGCCCTTCAGACACATCTCCCACTGAGGGGGGTGCGGGCTGCCCCTGGAAGGGGACATAACTTTGGACAACGCAGCTGTCTTCAGGGCAATTCCTGGAGAAGGACCAGGCTGTGAGTGGCCAGCAGAACACTCCCCACAGCTGGGAGCAGAAGTGACAGGGTCCTGAAAGGGGAACCTGGGGGCACCCCACTACATGAAGAATCATTTCAAGTGTGACAGGTGCCTCTGTTCAGAACAGGAGGGACCCACCTTGGACCAAGGGTTAGTGTGTGCGTGTGTGTCACTGGCCTGTTGCAAATGGCACCCAGGAAGCAGCTTGGTAAGAGTTCACTCACGCAGACCTCGCTGGGCCCTGTGAAGGCCCCGACACACCGTCTCCCTTCATCCTGTCATGACCCTGTGACATGCGTGCTCTCTCCACCAGGCAGTGACCAACCTGAGACCCTCAGGGCCTGACTCACTTGCCCGGAGTCCCATAGCCAGTATGCGGCAGAGCTGGGATTTGAACACCTAATTCTGCGACGACCAGGCCTCTGTCCCCTTCTGTGCATGGCCTGTCCCTTCGTCCATGCATCTTGCCTGCCCCCCCCACCATGCTTTCTCCACTCACACTGTCAGTCTGCTCCAGTGTCTCTCGTGCATGACGTTCTCTCCTGGCCCCTTGCCTTCACAACCCATATTCTCCTACGAGTGGTCTACACTTCTCTTTCCACGTCCCCTCCTTAATGCCCCACATCCCGGCTCTTCCCCCCACTGTGCCATTGGACAAGCTCAGTCCAGACGCCCAAGGTAAAGGATCAAATCAGTGCTGGTCTCAAGCCTTGGCCTGTTCCCTCCATCACCACCAGGTGGCAGCACCTAGCGGGCGGCCATATCCACTTTCTGGAACTCTCTCTTCCCTCTGCTCCTGAGGCGCTCAACTCTTCTGGTTCCCCTTCTTCCGCTAGGAGCGCCATGTTTTCTTCTCCTTCACTGGCTCCTCTTCCTCTGCTGACCCCTCAAGTGGCTCCAATTCCCCGGGTCCCAACCATGCTCCTCGTCCAACCCCCACCCTCCCACACCAGACACGCCCCACGGCTAGGGCTCCCACGGTTATGTTACTAACCCCTGAACCTACGGTCCTAGCTGCATCCACCTACAGGACATGAGTCCCCCGGGCACCCCAAAAGCTTCTCGGGCTCAGCCCATACAGAACCATAACCATCACCGTTCCCTACGTGTGAACTTATAACCCCGATACCTCATCACACCCACGACCCCACGTCTGCGGAGCCACAAATCTCCCCCGATCCCCGATGCCTCCATCCTCTCTCCGGTTACCCACATCAGGGTATCCGCGTTGGTCCACTGCTGTTGTCGCTTCCTTAATTCAAACGTGCGTCAGCTCAGCCACCATCCAACTGAGCTCCTTTTTCACTGTCACCAGCGGTGTCTAGATCACACATCAGACGACCCCGATGGCTCACCAACCACTCAGTAACGTGCAAAATGCCTGGAATGCAGGCGGCAAGGCCTCGATGGGCCTTCACAGATACACTCCAGTCCACACACCAGAAACGCCCCGTGCCTTCACGTGCTCTCACGTGGTCGCTTCAGCCTGACAGCCCACCTCTTGCGCCCTCTTTTTCACCCGCCGCACCATTTATTCAGCAGAGACGTACTACGCCCCGACATGGGCCGGTGACGTGCTGGGCACTAGCACAGGGTGCTATGAAGACGGGGGTGCTTGCCCTCCGGCCCCGCAGAGACAGGTAAGAAGCAAATAAACAAACAACAGAATGACAGCTACATGTGACCAACACGACGACAGTCTTAGGGCAAGGGGACAGAGAAGGACTGGGAGGGGCTTCCTTGGCTAAAGCCCAGGGGTGGTCCTTCTGAGGTGACAGTGAAGCAGACAGTGAAAGGGGTAACCAGACCGTGCACAGCCCGAGGAAGGACAAAGCAGGCAGAGGGGAAGAGCAAGGGCACGAAGGAAACAAAATCATTTGGTGGGGGAAAGATGAGGGCATCACAGGCGGGAGGACGGACAGAGAAGCTGAGGTTGACAGACGCTCGCAGAGCTGGCTGGGGGTCTGGGACGCAGCCGTTTAAGCAGAGGAGTGACAGCGGCTCAATTTGCATCTAGATCAGCCCTCTGGCTGGGTGTGAAGAGTGGATTTCAGAGGCTCTATATATCTTTCAAAGTACAGAGCACACAAAGCACGCTGCTGGGCCCTGGCGGTGAATTCTCCTGGGGGTCCAGAACTAACTCGTTGCCTTTGATTCCCGGAAGCCTCCTGGGCCAACGGTTGGACTTCAGCTCTCGTCAGCGCGCACCTCCCACAGCGCTTCCCTTCAAGCTGGGTCCCCCGTCACCCACGCCCCGTTCGCATGCCTTCTCTCCCTCTCTCAGTGGGTCGTGGATACTCCCCACGGAAAGGGCCCCCCTCATTCACAGATCCTCCCGCTGTCAGGCAAAGGGCCGCCCACACGGGAGACACTCAGAGAACAATGGAAACAAGGAAGGAAGGACTGACTGAGTCTGAAAGGAGGGTGTTTGTATTCCCCAGAGACGCTGTGCATGGAGAACCTACGTTTAGAGTCCATCACATTTCTATTTGAATTCAAGCCCCAGCTCACGAGCTGGGGGCTTTGGGCAAGTAACGTCCCTCTCGGAGCTGCATTTTCCTCTCTGCAGAATCAGAACCGTGGGTACGGGACAGGTGTCATCGCACAGGGTGGTCACGCGGACTGAATGAGGCCACAAAGCAACAGTGTCCCCTCCTTTTCCCCAAAGTGTCCCTGCTGGGGAAGGGCAGGGGCCATGACTACCCAACACTTGTTGTCAAGGTCCTGTCGCCTTGCTTAGATTTTTGTTTTCAACGAACATCTGGTGGGCGCCGGTTATCGCCACCATTACAACCATCACCGCAGTTTTCTCTGCTGCAAACACTTGGGGGAAGGTGACTGTGGGTGAGGGCTGAGAATGGTCCCTGCCCGTGTGCCACACGTGGTCCCATGACGTACCGATAGCAAGCCCATGGACACACAAGCCTTTCACGTGAACTTCCAGACCCCCCGGCCCAGACAACAAAAGCCAGCGGGCAACACCCTGCGGAAGGAGCCTGGGGACAAGACGTTGCAAGGGTCTACCCGGGATCCTCCCACCTGTCGTCCCTGTCTGGGGGACCCAGGAGCCGAACCTTGAGCTAATGACAGTGACTAGCCCAGGTCAGTCTGATGCCAGGAAGCCTGGATGAGGATGCTGAGAAATCATGGCCGGGGGCCAAAGAGGACACCACGCGGGGCAGGGAAGGAAAGCACATTCAATCCTCCGTGGAAATTATGTTGCAATTCCTAAATCCTCAGTCTGCCACAGTGGTTAAGGACCTGGGTGGAAAGTCAGTCCTGCTACTTACTGGCCACATGGCCCCCGGGGCAAGTCAGTTAGGCTCCCACCTGTACAAGGCGATAAAATGTATCAATCCAAGGAAAGAGTGCAACCCACTGGCTGGCACGTAGGAGGTCCTTGTTTTCTTGCATTTTAGGTTTATATTTAGAGAGAGACTTTAATGATTTTGTCAAGGAAACCGCACTGTACACGCCCCCACAAAAGAAGGAGAAAGCAGCAGAAAGAAGCCATGGGCAGCTCCCTTGGGTCTGCTGACTCTTCGAGAATATGCCCCGTGTCTTTCTCCACCAACCATTCCATTGCCCTATCTCCAGCTGCAGGGAAGACGGTGGGTTTGATTGAAAGACATAAAATCAAAGGACCTTCGATCCTCAGCTGGGGGAGGGGAGCAGGCGCTCAGCTCTTACTCCAGGTCCCTGTGGAGACCCATTCTCTGAGCAGGGCGAGGACCCAGGAGCCGGTGGCCCTTGGCTGCCTCACTCGGCTCCGCAGGGGAGGAGGAGCACAGAATGGCAGTCAGTTCCCCGCCTTCTCCCTCCCTTCCTGGCGCTTCTCAGAGCCCCGCAGGCAGCTGATGATAACTCAGTGGCGTCTGACAGCCCGTGGAAAGCTGGCTGTCTCTCCAGCCTCCAGTCACCAGGTGTCTGAAGGGGTTTCAGGAGCAGGCAGCCTCTGCCCTCATGCAGAGCCCTTCGGTGGGCAGAAATGATTGTTAAAGGAGCTGTCAGGTTCATCAACCTCCTGGCGAGGCAGCGAGCAGAAGCCCCCAGACGTCTGACCCCCACGCGCCAATGCGGGCCCTCATTTGCATCTCATTTGCATACTG
Organism: Rhinolophus ferrumequinum; assembly: GCF_004115265.2. Lineage (NCBI taxonomy): Eukaryota > Metazoa > Chordata > Mammalia > Chiroptera > Rhinolophidae > Rhinolophus > Rhinolophus ferrumequinum. The sequence goes on along the minus strand of NW_022680357.1, from coordinate 17,782,435 downwards.
AACAGGACTGCAGCTTACACGGGAGAAATTGTCCAGCCGCCCTGTTTGCAGGGCAAAGATCCTGCGGGGGGCGGGGCGGTCCCCACAGCAGTCTGCCCTCCAGGAAAACAGGGACCACAGTGATGCAGACAAATGTGGACCGCACATTTTCCGGGATGGATGGCCAAGTGCTTCAAGCCGCCAGACAGAGGGAAAATTCCAAACGTCTCCAAGAGACTGCGTTTGAACGATTTGGACTAATTGCATGCAAGTCCTGTGCCGTGTGTGTCCTACTGGTACCACAGTGCAGGGAAGAGCTGTCAGCGCTGGTCAGAGCGCCACAGAGAAGAACCTCTCCCATCTCCCGTTTCCTGTTTGCTTTCACGATACACACACACCCCTCCTTGGCTGCGGTTCGCCGTGTTATCGTCCAAACCCACAGGTCCCCCAGCGCCCCTGAGGCTGGCAGCATTGCCTCTCAGGACCACGTGTGTGCTAAGATCGCTCATGAAGGCAGGCCTGGGTTCGAATCCCGACTCCAGCTCTTACTAGCTGTGTGACCGTAGGCAACGCACTTCACTTTTCTGAGCTTCAGTGTCAGCAAGCATGTAGCAGGTGCTTAGTAAATGTTGACTGCACATACGATTGGAACAGTGTCTGAAAGTGATGGGCTTAGCAGACAGGTCCCCTCAATACCTCAATGGGGTGGGTACCACCCTCTCAGGCCGCCTGAGATAGAGCCGCGAGCAGTCCCAAACACCTCGCTTCCTCATCAAAGACTCAGCTTCGAAGCTGGAAGTTTCCCAGGAAATGCCCTGGCGGAGGAGGGTAATGCAGAAATAGTAAGACCCGACGTTTCCTAGGGGTGCCCTGACCAAGGGTTTCAGTGCCTGCCCACGAGGCAGGGTCTCTGGGACGCTGGACTTCTCTCCCAGGAAACCGCGTCCTCACACGGCCACTTTAGGAGGATAGAACAAGGCCACTACACAGGAAACTCCACATTTGGCAAAACAGGCAACAAGCAGCCAGGAAGCTCCGAAAGAGCTGGGTAAACCAGAGCAAACACATATGGCAGCCCCATAGCAGGTGGTGTGCTAACCCCTTACATACACCGCCTGTGGAATCCTCTGCACGACCCTCTGAGCTGGGCACTGCCCTCATTTCATCTGCTCAAGTGACCCAGGTATTCCTTACCCCCCAAGGAGGGGAGTGGCTGGCACGAATCACCAACACAGCGAGGTTTACCAGGAAGGTCGTCTCCCTCTGTCTACCTCTCCCATCCTCAGAATTCAGCCAGCTCTTGGGCAGGTCTGGCCAGTGAAGCCTGCCGTTCTGCAAAAAGGCAAGGACATGAAGAAATAGCATCACCTCCAGCCTCACAGTCCAGGAAACCCTGGCTCGCTCACTCCCGAAGGAGAAAAATGGACGAGCAGGAGCGTTGGGACAAGGGAGCCCACAGAAGCCAAGGTCCCTCAGCGCAAGGCAGCCGGGCCCACCCCCGTGTCCCCGTCTGCAGACCAGGAAGAAGCATCCTGAGTCCCCAGCTGCCGCCCTGAGGACAATTCCATCAGCGCTGCTCGGAGTGTGCACAGCACAGCCGCCAAGCAGGACGGGTTGCAGGGAAGGGAGCTGCGGCCAGTGTCGCCACCATCACCCACCCACAGGGGACGGAGGCAGGATTCGAACCCAGGCCCGACTCAAGCCCTATGATCACACACTCTGTTGGCCTATAGTTAGTACAGACTGGCAGCAAATCAACGAGAAAGCAGCTGGGGGCTACTCGCTGGAAAGCAGGGACTGCCTTCTCCTCTGGGCGGCAGGGGACATCTGCAAAGCAGAGAAGGGAAGGTTAGGGTCATTTTACACACATGGCTCAAGCCAGGGGCTCGTGCTGCATGGAGCCTACTCCAGGGCATGCGGGTAGGTTTGTTCAGGCCACGGAGGAAAGGGGATTCAGGCCTCTGAAGCACGGGCACCAAAGCTTCAAGACAGCTGAAGAGCCCTGGCAAGGCGGGCTGGAGGCTCACACCACCCCACGCGGGCCCACCGATGGAGCAGAGCACGGGCAAGCCCGCCACCTGGTGGATGGGACGTGTGTCCTGTCCCACAGCCAGGTCGGTGGTCAGGGTCAGGCATTTGCAAGCCCGTACACGTGGCAGGGCCCAGGGGTTTTGTGGAAGCTCAGATTCTGATTGAGCAGGGCCAGCTGGAACCTGAGACCCTGCATTTCTAACCTGCTCTCAGGTGAGGCTGAAGCGGCAGGTCCACAGGGCACCTGAGCGCGGCGGGACCTGTGTCTTCTGAAGGGTAAACTGCCCAAGTGAAGCGCTGAGGCCACGGGAGGCCCCACAGCGGGACACAGAATTGGAAGGATCAGGACACTGAAAGGTTTTAGGTAAAGAAGTTCGACCTGGGTTGGGGAGGGGTCAGTGGGGGCTTCTGGGAAGGGCGGGCCAGACAGAAGAAGACACGCTTCCCGGGACATCGGGGACCGTGGTGGAGACTCCAGGAGGGAGCAGGGCCCCCGCACAACACGACGCCACACCAGACACATTCGTGACAGTGAAAACCTGACAACGGCATGGGGAGGCTGGGCCCAGCCCCGCCCGCGCCGGGGACCCCTCCCTCCCCCAGTTCTCAGAGACACACACATCCTGTCATTCCCTTCAGCCACTCGATTTTCAACGGACACATTTATCTAAATTAGTTTTTCCTACTTAGAATTGCTGTTTTGTTTGTTTTCCCCCCCCCAAAATTACAAAAAATGATGCCGTGTTTCCCCAAAAAGAAGACCTAAGCAAAAATTAACATAAGACCCGGTCTCATTTTACTACAAGACCGGGTCTTATCTAACATAATATAAAAGACCAGGTCTTGTATTAATTTTTGCTCCAAAACATGCATTCGAGCTGATTGTCTGGCTAGGTCTTATTTTCGGGGAAACATGGTAGGTGTTTGTTTATAGCAACCAGAGAAACAATTCTTAAGACGTAGAAAGAGGTAACCCCAACCCTTTCCCCCAGCCCAGTCTTTTTCGGTTTCCACTTTCCCAGTCCTCCGATTACAATGTTTACAGCCGGGTTTGTAGCTGTCCACACGTTTCTTCCCACCCTTCCAACACATACAAACATACCTTCACACATAGGAAGTGTCTGTTGCATGCGCTGCTTGTGTCTTCGAAATGAGATCATACTGAATATCTTCTGTGGGACCTAATGCTCTCACTTAACCTCAAGGATAACCATGAGAGATATCCCTGCAGGTCACGGGGCGGCCAGTGTTTGCAGTGAGGGCCAGAGACTAAATACTTTCGACTTTGCAGACCAGGTCCTATCCAGGCCCTGCCACAGCCACTCAAGGAACGGTACCACTGAGCCACCGCAGCAGCCAGAGACAATACGCCAATGAACGGGCGCAGCAGTGTGCCAATAAAACTTTATTTACAAACACAGGCAGCGGGCCAGATGTGGCCCTCAGGCCGTGGTTTGCCAACCCCTGTCTAGGTCAACCGCTATTGCTCTGACCGTCCGGTGTTGTTCTGCTTCCCAATTAGTTAGAATTTTTTTAATATTTAAATTTTTAAATAATGAAAGTATACTATACATACAGGAAAGTGTACAAATCATAACGATACAGTTTAATAAAGTTTCACAAGTGAACACATCCGCGTAACCCGTTCCCATACCAAAACACAGAGCGCAAGCAGCTCCAGAGAAGCCGCACACACCCGTTTTACTTCAGTGGTTTGAACCACACCGTAATAATATCCCATACAACGGACACACCCTAATTAGGCAATTCCAATTGTTCGCTACCACAAACAGAAGATCAATAAACCGGCTTGTTCTGGACTTGATTTCCTCCCGTGCTTATTTCAATAGAACAGATTCCCAAAAGGGTAATTTAATAGATCCCGCTGGACCGCTTCCCCCAAAAGCAGGGACAAGCCGCAGCCCTGGCAGTGCCCCGCTCCGCGCAACCCAGCAGGCATTCGGGGTGTGGCCCAGCACACTCCGAGGTTTGGGGGCCTTGGGCGGCAGTCTGCGTTTCAACATTTACGGAAGAAGAGAAGGAACACTGATGCGAAGACTTCAGCTCCCTCCATCTGCTTCCGTGTCCAGGACACCCACCGACCACGTCACAAGCCAAAGGCTTTGAAGGAAGGGGTGGGGGCCTGAACTCAACCGAGCGCTGGGCAGACAACTGTCTGCAGCACCAAGAGAGACGGTCAGAGTATCAGCGGTGGAGACCGGCCCTCACTTCATTACAAAAACACGGAAGAGAAGCAAACCCACGCAGGCATCTTGCTGAGATTGTTTTAGGGGTCTTCTCTCCAATGAGCACATAACGGAGTGTTTCCAACAAGCCCATCTGACTGCATTACAGTTTCTTTTTTTAAAGACTCTAACAACTATTAAGTATGAGGTTGTCTGAGGAACCTTGGGGACGTGGCACCCCAATTCCTGTAGTGTGTGGGGGCGTGGAGGGGCACGCGTGTCTGCACACACAGGATTGCGTTCACAGTCCCTGGTGGCAACTGTGACAGCACAAAAAGGGGCACACCTGGTAGGGGTTCGGTTCCCCAGCAGCCCACTTCCGACAAAACTGAGCCATTAGACACTCAAGACGTGTGCCCTTCTCTGTCTATGCCTTTCACCTCAAAAGTCAAAACAAAACTGTAAATAAGTCTTGAGTTCTAGTGGACGACGTGCCTGCTGGAGAGTTTGGGGGGGCGGGACTTAACCTTGTCTTTAATTAACTTTGGGGTATATCAGAAACAGGAAAAGTGATGGATAGATACAGAGCAAGCAAGTACAGTGAGAGTTAAGGGCAGGGTCTAGGGAGTGGACAAATGGGTGTTCGCTGTCAAATTCTTTCAACTTTGGTGTATGTTGGGGTAAGAATACAAACAGGCAACGTATAAGGGAGGGGGAAACCCACAAGAACCGGGTCCTATCTTGCTCTATGCTACTGGCCTTGAGAAGTCACTTCCCATCTCTGGACCTCAGTGACCCAGCTGTTTGATGGGGGAGGGTGCCCTCACTGTTCTCTGCGATGCTTCCCCTTATGGACACGATGGTGACGGTTTTCCTTTATTCTACAAAGACAGCTTCCGGGCAGGGATGGTTTTGGAGGCCGAGGCTGCCCCCTGGTGGGCCCTAGTGGCCTAGCCTGTGATCGTCTCATATTCCCACCACGGAGGCACGGCTGGGTAGTCGGTCCAGATGTTAATCCATCTCAATTGTTCTTCATTGCATTTCCCTTTTCCTCCCCTCTTCTCTTTTCCTCTAAAGCAGAAAACCAGCTCAGGGGAAGTATGTGGAAGGGCAAAGAGCAGAAACAGCCTTCAGGTCGTGGTGGCTTTCTCTTCCAAACTCCCAAAGCTCAGAGCTTCCACACAGGAAACCACACCGAAGAAGGGGATTTGTGGGCACAGTCTCTTAAAAAAAGCTCAAAGAGCAGTGAATTCTAACCTCACAGAAGGGAGAGTCCCCATGGCCAATGCAAGGAAGAACAATGAGAAAAGAGCCCAACGGTCCCAGGAGCTGGCAAGACCCCAGGCTGTGACGTTCACCCAGGCAAAGACTTGTCTTGTCCCCTGCTGGACCCCTAGGTCTAGAATGCTCGACAAACAGCGGCAGCTCCATGAATATTGTTGAATGAATCAGGGAATGACTGCGGCAGTGAGTGAGTAGGTCCTAGGTCAGCTCAGATCCAGGCTACAAGGGAGGGAAGCCACACTCAGCAAGTGACAGTGTCCCACATACCCCCGCCACTCCCACTGCCACGTCTCTCCAAGTACCATATTCCCTCTGCTGGAACACAGCGTGGTGACAGCCTGCGTGCAAACCTGTGACCCACACTTACGGTGTGGCTCCTGGAAGGTTCTTTAAAACTGGCCCTGTGCCTCAGTTTCTTCACATGTAAAGTGGGGATAATAGTCACGCCTCTGACAGGACTGCCGCAACGACTAACCAGTTGGTCGGTCAGAGGCACCTGGCCCGGAGCGCGGACTCACTGAACACAGCTAGTGTTCATTGTATTGACCCTGACACAAAGCTTGCCGCGTCCAGGTAACTCCCAGACGCATAACACGCCCAGCCCAGCCACGGCTCCCCCAGGGTGCTTCCCAGGTCACAAGGTAATGGGCTGTGTCCATCTCTCCCTCTCAGCTGTGAGCTCCCTGAGGGCAGACATTAGATCTCATTGTCACCGGATCCAACCAGGTTCTCAAGCCCTTCCTGAATGAATGAATCAATGAATGAGCCAACACCCATGCCTACTGAGCCCATCCTACCTTGCTACCTGTAACATGCCACCTTTCTCACACTGAACACCTCATCACTCTAAACTGCCCAGCGACCCCTCACCCCTCAGGGGCCGAGCGTACCCAGGTCTGCCCTCTGCTCTTCCGGTCGTGTCCTGCCATGTGGGTTTGAGAAGGAAGGTGCCCGACCGGACAGCGAGCCAAAGGGCCCTCAGACGTTTCCTTGTATTCTTCCCCGTTATGGGTTGAATTGTGTCCCCTCAAAAGATATATTCAAGTCCTAACCCCAGTACCTATAAATATGACCTTATTTGGAAATAGGGTCTTGGCAGATGTGGTCAAGTGAAGATGAGGTCGTACTGGATTCGGGTGGCCCGACCCAAGGACTGGAGTCCTTGTAGGAAAAGGACGTTTGAACACAGAGACACACAGGGAAGATGCCACAGGGGTGATGGGGGCAGATACAGGAGTGACGTATCCACAAGCCAAAGACTGATGGCACCACCGGAAGCTGAGAGAGGCGCAAACAGACTCTCCCTCAGAGCCTTCCAGAAGGAACCAGCTTTGCCGACACTTGGCTTCTAGACTTCCAGCCTTCAGAGAAGTTAGAGAATAGATATCTGTCCTATTGAGCCATCCAGTTTAGGGTATTTTATTAGGGCCGCTCTAGGACACAAATAAAGCCCCAACTCACAGGCAGGTACTCGGGTTGTTCAAGAATCATCAGCTTGTGATCACGATGTGTCCCAACATCTGTGTGATGAAGGGGGAAGAGATTGATCTTGGATTTGATGGAAGGAATGTTGTATTGCACCAGATGGAACAAAGACTTCCCAAGAAGTGCCCACAAAAGGTAACTTAGCTAAGCCACAAAGGGAATAAATGACGTGTGGGGTGTGAGGGAGGGAACCAAACTACATAGTAACCTAGTACATCGTACTTAAGGGTCAAAGGGACCTATGTGACGAAGCGTGTGGCTCTCTCAGCCTGGCTCCTGACCGGCAGAATGACACCACTTAGCTCATTACAGTTGCTGGAAATCATTGTAAGATATTGCTCGTATTTACACAGTGATTGTGATTGACATATTAAGAACTCAAATGTTAGCTACTGTATTTATTATTATTATTATTATTACTGGCATGAGCTCTCGGAAGCATGACTTCTCTGAGCCTCAGTACGTTCATTCATAAAATGAGCATAATAGATATTTCACAGGGTTCTGTGAGGATTGAAAGAGATAACATGTCATTTTAAAAACTGAAACATAATTGACTCGCAACATTGTATAAGTTCAAGGCAGACAATGTGTGAATTTGATACATTTATTGCCAGCCGACGGGTCACACAATTATCATTTCCTCTGGGGGGTGGGCACAATGGCTGGATCTGAGGACACTGTGGTAAGTAAGGTGTTAGCACTGGCATTCAGTGCGTTTCATCAATGCTGCCTCTTAATAAGTGACCGCCCGCCTACGTCAAGGTTCCAGTGACGTATCGGAGCCAGTGTCATTCCTAGAATGTGACAGTAGAGGGCAGCAGGGTCTCATTTTTGCCCCTCAGCACCAGGACGCCTGGGCAGTCAGCAGGGAAAACCAGCGACTTTTGAACCACTGACTGCAGGCTTCTCCCCCAGCACCTCCAAGTGTCCCACTGGGCAGAAGTGAGCCGCTTGCCTTCCTTCTAGAGGATAAAGCAATTCAGCGGAATTGCTACACATCACGCACCGGTTTAAAACAGGGCTTGTGTTGCACATGGTGTGGGTAAGGCCGTTCCCAGCGTGGCCTCAGCACATCAGAGCTGCTGAACCACTCTGGGGCCTCAGACACTGACCCGTGTTTGCAAAATCAATCCCTTCCATGGTCAATTTCCTAAGTCATAAAACCTTGAGGATACTAACTAGCTATAGCGTCTATGGCAGTTGGTGTCACCCACCTGAGGGAGAATTCCTCTAAAGCTTCAGACCAGGGTCGGTTCGGCCAAGCTGGTGACAGAGCACCCCCCACCCCAGGACAGTGCAGTGCAGCTGGATTTCCACGTTGCCTGAGCTTCTGTGTCACAGCCAGGCACCTCCCGAGGGTCCCACTACACGAGCAGCAGACATCACGTTCCCGTCCAGCCCCCAGGCCCACGGTGCCTGTCCAGCGGGCTGCACTATCGCTCCTTCTTCTTATGATGAAGTATTTCAGAAGTGCCAAAAGTATACAGAATAATATACCAGGGACCGGCGCAGCCACCACCAGGGGTGAGAAAGAAATCTTGCAAACACCGGGAAAGCCCCCGGGGCTGCTCGCAGCACCCCCCTCCACTTCCCCAAGATGCAACGAACACTCTTCCAAACGTGGTTTTATCATCGAGATTCTATCTGTCCCTGGAGCCGCACACTCCAAAGACAGTGGGTGAGAGAGTGCGGAGCGGAGGGGCGCGGGGAGTCTCTGAGCCCCAGGCGGGGAAGGGCGGGACCGCGCAGCCCCACGCGTCCCCCGGCCTCCCCACCTGCCCCACCGGACACCCCGTGGAACCCGGTCCGGAGCCGCAGCGCCACCTACCGACCACGATCAGCACCTCCCTCTCGATGTGCGCCTGGATGTAGATGCGGCCGCGGCGCTCCGTGTGGTCCGTGCCGCAGAGGCTGGGGACGTTCATCACGCAGCGCTTGTGCACGTTCATCATGCAGGCTGAGGGCAGAAGGGGCGCGGCTCAGGCGGGCCGGGCTGGCGCCCCGGGCGTCTGTCCCCACCGTCCTGTCCCTCCTTCCCCTCCAGGCGGCTGAGACCCCCAGGCTCCGCGGGGACCAGCCCGCCCGCCGAGTCACATCAGAAGGGCTTCTCCAACTCTTCCCACGCCCCCCACCCAGGCCCTGATGGACACAGGAGGTGGAATCGTCCGTGGGGCTCCGAAGCCAGAAGCACCAACTTCGACGCCAGGACGAGGGGAAACGCTGGGGTGGCGGCACTCGGCCAACCCCAGAACACCGTGACCCCGCTTAGGTGCAGCCAAGGGAGGTGCGTGCCCCAAGTGGCCAGCTTCCCATTTGTCCCCACTGGGATGTGACATCTCCCGATTTTAAATGTTGGCCCCCAATAGGCTGGGTTCCCCGGAACGTGTGAGAAGGGGGTTGCGAGCAGGTTTGGGGCCTGTGCTCAGGGAGCGAGGGGTTGGGAGGTAAGGGGGGCCCCTGGGCTCAGGACCCATCACACGTCCTGGACTGAGACACGGGGGCTGGGCCTTTGCATGCCCGCATCAGCCAGCTCTGGCCAGGAAACACCCTCTGGGAGGGCCGCTATCTGGGGTGAGACCCCGAGGGCAAATCCCCACTAGGGGTACAGCTGTGAACCCACAGAGGCTGGAGCCGGTGGGGCCCTGAAGAGGAGCTGAGCGGAGCCCCCACTGTAACTAATTACAGGGAAAGAATTCAGACTTGGGGTAAAAGGGATGAAATAGTCTGTACTGTGAATCCAACCCCTTGATGTCTCGTGAGTTTTATGATTAATATGATGTGCCCCCTTTGCACACACGTGGTGTACCTGTGCTTGTGTCCCCGCCTCCTTGTCCACACCCATGACTGCCCCTCCCACAGTGACTGTGAACCTTGCTATGGGACGTGCTTTGATGGACGGGACTTGCTCTCTTAAAGCACTTGGGAACTTGTGATGACCGGCATGTAAGCGTGTGAGAAAGCCGGGACTAGCCAGCTCAGAATGAAAGACATGTGGCCCCATCGTCCCCATTACCCAGATGACAGCCAGGACATGTGGGGGAGGCCACCCCGGCCCAGACAGGCCCCAACCAACCCGCTAACCTACCTTGCACACGAGTCAGCCCAGCCCCGCCACAAAGGACTGCCGTGCAGAATCACGGGCTCAGTAAATGGTTATTGTTTTAAGCCACTACATTTTGGGGTGAGAGGACTGTCACTCAGCACCAGACAACAGGTACACCCGCCCACCCAGGACTTGGACCCCAAACCACGAAGCAGCAGCCCAGTGGGCAGGCAGCCTGCCAGAGAGCAAAGGTACTTACTGTCACATTTCATCCCTTGGTGGATGAGTCCGTACAGCAGGGACCCACAGTGGTCGCAAAAGGTGGGGCTGGAGTAGGTGTGGATCTTAAACTTGTGTTTGCTCCGGGGGTCCTAGAGCCAAGAGAAACAGACAAAAAGGCCAGCCTCAGTGTGACATGGCAGCATTCACACAGCACGGCGTGTCCCTGGAGAACGGCCAGGAACTGAACTGGGCCCCCAGCGCTCATCGTACCTGTGGGGCCATCCCTGGAGCCCTGTGCCTGACAAGCAGTGGCTAAACGGATGCCTGACGAGGACACCTGTCTACCCAAGCAAGCTCCCCGCATTCGCAGGTCTTCCCTCTGAGAACCCCCCCGCTGACTCCCGCCTCTGGCACGGACTCCAGGGATGGCAAAACAAAGTGGCAGACACATCAGTTACACAGGTCCCCTTCTCCTATTTCTCCCCCCTGTAGCCTCCGAGCCAGTTTCAGGAGTGCCACCCAAGTCTGGGCAAGAAACCGTCCCACCTGAGGCCATTTGCTAGTACTCCCTGCCCTTCAGAATGGAACTCAAGGTGCAATGGATAGTCTGCAGACTGTGGAAGAGCCTGCTGGTTTTCCACCACTATCTATCCATGCTCCCTTTTAATAATTGAATCTTTTTAGCAGAGAGCATGGCCGCCCAGTTAGAGACCACATTTCCCAGCCTCCCTTGCAACTGGTGTGGCCATGTGACTGAGTTATGGCCAATGGGATGTGCGTGGATTGGTGTCATTCCCTTAAAAGGAATGTGTACAGGTCTCCTTGGCCCCTTCCCTCCTTCCTGCTGGCTGGAAGATGGTGAAAATTGGAAGTGACCGTGTTGGACCCAAACTTGGAGCCAGGTGTTGAAAGGATAAAACCATCCTAACCAGCCTTAGACTCTGTCCCTGTGAACAGACACCTGAGAGAAGCCGTACCTTCTGTCGTGTCTAAGGCACCGTACTGAAGGGCTCTTTGTGGCGGCTTCTTACACGATTCCCTAACAAACACTGCCAGCACCATGAGGCAGTTCCGCTCACCATTATATCCTGGGGCACATACTGTACTTGGCATACAGAAGGTGCTCAATAAATGTTTAATGAGAGTTAACGTTTATGGAGCATTGACTCGCGCCAGGCGCTATTTTCAGGGAGGAACCAGGCATTAACTGGAATCCTCCGAGCGGCCCTGTGAAGTATGTACCACTTACTACCCCCACTTTACAGACGAGGGATCTGGGGAGCCCAGGGGTGCAGGGACGGCACAGCGGCTGGCATGGCCCAGAGGTCAGGTTTGGGAGCCTGTGATGGCAGCAGTCGGGCTGCAACCTGAGAGCCCCCGCACGACACACATGCTGTTTAAGAAAATGACGTGGAGAGCTGTTCAAGAGGGAGCCAGCAGGCGGGACAAAGTTCGCTTCTCTACGGTTTACGCGGAGGCTGCTGGAGGCTCCCCCACCTCGTCCCCTGCCTCAGCTTTCAGAGGGCTCGTGCTCGCAAGGACCAAGGCCAACCCCAGCACCCCAAGCCCTCGGACCACCGGGACCAGCCAGATCACCTCCTGATCAACTCTCTACCCCCCACTCCCGCCACCTGGGAGAGCTTGGAAGCCACACTGGGGTCCTCAGGCCTCCTCCTCCTCAAGGGGAGTCCTGCAGGGAGCCTGCCGTGCCCAGAGCCACCTCGGAGACGGGCAGGTTTGCACGTTGAGAGGTCCCACGGCCCCCCACACAGGTGAGTGGCAGAGAGGCGAATGTTTGGCTCAAACGTCTCATGTGTTTAGTGGCTGGGATGCAGGTGGCCAGGAGACATGGAGCCCCAGAGCTGAGATGGCCATTTTCTCCAGCGGCCTCTAATGACCAGGGAGGAACAAAGACAAAGGGCACAGGGCCTCATGGATGGACCGCCTGGTTCCAGTCCCTCAGGGGCCTGGCATCCTGCCCTCAATGCCATCCGACTCCCCTGAGGCCCCTACATGGTCTCCTTTGTCCTTAAGCAGATCCAAGGAGGCATCTGTCACCTGCACTGAGGGCGGGCCAAGTGAGAGTCAAGACGTGTACAATCCCATTGGCTCAGGCACCACCCTCCGACCAATCAGAATGAAGCACAGGGCCTGGCGGGGCTGGGAGTTAACTCTTTAGGTGCTGGCCCATGGCGAGGTGGGCTGGGGGAGCTGGAAGGGGTAGACGGGTGGCAGGTGGAAGGAGGAGGCTCAGAGAGCCCGCTGGCTATTTACCCATCGGTTTGAAAGTATATTTCAGTATTTTCACAACTGGTACAGTAGTGCCAGTGGGGACAGGTGAAATGTCAGCCCTGCCTTTAACCAAAAGACGTTCCCTTCCCAGCCTCCAAGGCTGCGGCTGTGGACGACCCCCCGGGACGAGCCCAGGATCCACTCGCCCTGTGTTTTGACCCCATTCAAAGATGCAGTGGCCTCCTCTGCAGCCCCTCCCCCATCGTGCTGTCCAGTCAGCTCCCCACCCCCATCCCACAGGCCCCTCCAGTCCACCCGCAGCCCCTCCCCACCACTGGCCCGGGTCCTCCTTCATGCTCACAGGTCACGATCTGGAGTCCACGCTCGAAAACCAAGCTTGTGAACAAGCTATATTTGGTTCATAGGGTGCTTCTTAAAAATTTGAATTAGTTGATTGAAAAATCATGAAATGTCAAATAAAAAATGTAAACTTCTGCCTCCCTTTGAAAAACCACAACTTGTGGCAACACTGGACACCCAGTGCCATGGCCCCTTCAGACAAGGGACAGGCTCCCCAGATGTCCCCAGACCCTATCACTCCCTGTCGTCCACACCACGCCTGCTTCACTCTTGTCCCTTCCCCGCCGGGCCCCTGCAGGAGTTTGGAGTCGTGACTTCTGCCACCACTCCGGGTCCTCTCCCCTGACAGTCCACTGGCTGGGATCTAACCACAGCTGAACACGTCCCCTCAGCTCCTGAATCAGTTCATTGGGCTCACTGCCAAGTGCGTTCAGAAACTTCTTGCATCCCTATCCCAGCGTCACGGCCTGATTTCTGATCCCCGGTCGTCTCTCCCGCCCCCAGGAGTCAGGTTTCCACAGGCCCTGCGTGATTTCTCTCCCCATTGCTTCGTGTGGGGCACGTTGTACTAGGCAAGCCTGGATTTCCAAGCGGCCTGCCTGATCCGAGAGCCTTGAGAATAACGATAAGAAAGGGATACTGAACAGCGGTGGCTTGATGCTGGGTGGTCCAGACCATGCTATTAAATCCTCACACTGGCCGGTCAGGGGGGGTTATTATCATCCGCGTTTTCCAGATGTCCAGCTGCGGCTTAGGGAAGGAACTGTCCAAGGTCACAAAGCAAGGACGTGGGAGAGCCAGGACTGGAATCCAAGTTTGTCAGGCCCCAGTGATGCGGGGAGCTGAGTGGGAACACCTGCGTGTCACCTGGCTGCTCCTCAGCCTTCCCAGAGGGTCCCCCGCCTGACAGGGGTTACAGGTGATGATAACCTCCATCTCACTCAAATGGAGCACCAGCCAGTGACAGGCCACTCGAGGCCCCCCACCGTACCCCCAAACGGTTAGCATCCCATCCCCAGGGCCAAAGGACACGCAGATCCCAGCTCAGCATCTGCACTTCATCACTGGGCACAAGCAGCTAAGGAGGAAGGAAGAAGCACAGATCAGAAACCAAAAATCTTTAAACCTCTAAGTCCAAACCTAAAATAGCCTCTGTCAGCCTGAATGGGCCGTGTGGCTTTATTCACAGGTGGCCCAAAATCTGGTTGAGCTGAGGCAAAGCTGCAGGAGTAAGGAAGCTAACCTGAAGTACAAAAGTCAAGAAAGCACACCCAAGAGCCTCTGCCCGAGGGGGAAGGAAAAGCAGCCTGTATCCCTCCTCAGGCTATGTCATCCCTGGCCGTCTATGGGCCACAGAAGCCCCTGAAGGTCCATTTCTGAAGGCGCTAGATGGGCTGGGAGAAACTGAAGACCGCACTCAGAAATGCTGTCAGAACAGAGAAGGAAGGTTCCAAGCACAGGCTCTGGAGTCAGCTGTGTGACCTCAGGCAAATGACTTAACTTTGAGTCTCCGATTGCTGGTCCATAAAATGGAGATAAAAACCATCCCCACCCCATAGATTTGTGGTGATGCTAAAGCTCCCTGCACACAAGAAGTACAAGTCTTGATCTGATTCTTCCAAAGAGAAGAAGTAATCACGGTGGCAACCACCGCCCCCGCCCCCAGCCTCAGCCGTGAGCCGGCAGAATTTTGCACGGCTCCGTACGACCTATAATACCACTTACTCGGCACCGGAAGTCAGCATGCCATGTTTACTTACGCAAACCTACTTTAAAATCAAACTGTAAGAGGGTGAACTCGGGGGATCGGGGATTTAGGTGCACATGACAAATTTCTACTACACCTGGAAATGAAGCAGACAGCTCTTCAAACGCAAGTTTAAAATGTTCATGCCATCGCGTTGGTCAAGAAGCTGTGGTAGACAGACTCGTTGCTATAACCCTGTAAGAATAACTCGGCCGTATCTGTCAAGATTACAAATGCTTTTTCCTTTTGGACCCAGTCACCCCACTTGTGGGAATTTATGCTGGAAGTCACCCCTCCTATATAGGAAATGATATGCGTACAACGGTTGTTCCTTGAAGTATTACCTACAAGAGCAAAAGGTGTTAAACAGGCCATGTGTCACAGGTAGGGAGCCGCTCAAAATAAGTCACAGCACAGCTACACAACAGAACATGGCTCAGATATAAAGGACAGGAAACAATGAAACTGAAAGAAACAAACAACCCACCCAAGGAGCAGAAGAGCGTGTGTTGCATGTTACCTCTTGCGGAGGAAAGGGAGACGGGATCCTACGTAAGTATACTTGAGGTTCTCACATTTGCCGGAAGAAACTCTGGAAGGATGCACTCCATGAGAACCTAATAAACGTGTTTATCTGTGGAGGCAGGAGGGATCAAAGACAGGGAGTAGGTCTTCTCCGTACATTTCTTTGCAGAGGTGTGATATCAAGTCTTAGCGTTTTGCTGGCAGCCACCACCACGCTGGGAAACACACCAGCACCGCCATGCCCCAAACTGCAAGCCAAACGCCAAAACCTCCCCACAGACGGAGAAGGAAGGAAGCCTTGACTATGGCCGTGTGGACTGAGGTTTTGTGAACACGAAATGAAGTGAAATGAAATGAAAAAGTGGGTTTTTTCCCCCTGAACTCTTCCTAGTTGTCCTCAGTGTGACACTGGTCTTTACCCTTCCAGGATTTATGTGATTCCAACCGGATCTCAAGTCCCTGGCTAGGGCAGAGGTGCCTAAGCTGGCTGGAACCACCCTCCCTGGCCTACATGCAAACTTGTCACAGAGATGTGCCTCCAGGCTTCTGGGGGGACGCACAGCAGTGGGGGGCCATGATGTTACGGGGCTGTTGTAACCTCGGATTTCTACACTGGGCAGGAGCTCAGAACTGGTGACCCTGGGCAGATCCCTGGAAGGCGGCCTTGGGCTGGCGCTGGGTCCTGGCCTTGCCCTCTGGGTGTGGCTTATATTCTACAAGTCACCAGAGTCCCCACCCAGCTGCTGGACCCTGCCTGGGACTGAACACCAAGTCAACGACTTCCAAGCTGTGTGTCTTTGGGCAGGTTACTGAACCTCTCTGCTTCAGTTTCCTCATCTTTAAAGTAAAACTAATAACAGCACTAAATCCTCATAGGATTGTGAGAATTTACTGAGTGGATATTCGTAAAGGGCTCAGCATGCTGTCTGGCCCTTAATACACACTATGCGAGTGTTTGTCGAAGATAATAACTAAGTGCTTCTGCTTTCTAGATTTGCACAGATTCATGGAATCATGATAACACTGTGTTTAGCACAGCGGCTGGCCTGTCGTATGCACCGGATAAATGGTAACAGAGACTCAAAACCACACCTGGGGCCTCGGGCAAGTCACTTCCAGGCTCTGGTCTCAGTTCCCCCTTCAGACAAAAAGGGGTTAAGCGGGGGCCTTCCCCAGGGGCCTACAGCTGGGCGTGCGCCTCTTCCTGTGCAGGGCAGGGCACCCTGGGATGGGTGTCCTCAGGGAGCTCAGGTCGTTTCAAGGAGCAGTCATACTACAAAAGACCACACCCTTGCGTTATAAATAAACCGTCCACCCTCCACAAAGCAGGCACACCTGCCCTCTGCCCACCACCGCACCACAGCCAGCCGCCGGCCGGCCGAGGGTCTGGTCTGAGCAGCCCTCTCTCCCTGCTGAGAGGGGCTCACCCAAACTCCACACCAGGACACAGGTGCGCACGGACGCTGGAGGCCTGCTTTCTGGGTGCAGCGCCCAGTGCCCGGCCTCCTGACAGCCCCTGTGCCAGGCAAGCCCTCGCACACCCAGGTCTGCACTTCAGCAGAAGGAAGCTTTATGGAGAAGGGCGTGACGGGCGATGGCCTGGGCCATCGTCAGCGCCTGGAACCCGGGAGGCCGCCAGCCCGCGCAGGTCCTGATGTCGGATCCCAAGTCCTCCACACGGGCTCCGAGAGCCACAGACACAGGGGCCTCGCTGAGGAAGACGCCAGCTGCCAATGCCCACCCACCCCCGTGCCAGGAACGCCAGGGCGGCCGCGCTCTGCTCAGCGAAGTTCCTGAGCAGCTGTGCTGTCCACGCTGCGCGTGTGAGGTGCGCAAACGGCAGACACTGACCCCCCCGTTCGGGGACCTACAATTCCAGTGGGGGATAATAACATTGTTATTGCAGTAATAGTGACCCCAGGCCAGGCGCTGTTCTAAGAGCTTTACACATAATTAACTCATTTGACCCTCATCGAAATAGGTTTATTATTATCCTTGTCTTACAGGGGAGAAAACGGGGGCACAGAGAAGTGAAGTAACTTGCCCAAAGTCACACAGCTAGTGGTCTGGATCCAGAATCTGGGCTCTTCGTCACCACGTAAATAAATGTAAAGTCACCCCTGTGACATGTGACCGCAAGGAGAGCTACGTGGTGCTCTAAGAGTGTCAATTAGGGAGACAGACTGGTCAGGGAGGGCTTCCCTGAGGAGGTGACGCTGAGCTGTGTCTGGAGGATGAGCAGCCGTCAGTCAGCCAGGGTTCTGACCCCTGACACACACTGAAATCACAGAGATTCTGACTTCGTGTGTCTACACGGGCCCCAGCATTCAGCTGTAAAGCTCCACACGATTCAGGTTTGCAGCCAGGATGGAGACTCACTGAACTTGGGGGAGAAGGGGCAGGGGAGTGGCCCCGCAGAGGGGACAGCATGAGCAAATGCCTAGTGGGTGGGGGGAGCATGAGAGAGTGAAAGAAGGGAGCTCAGAGGGTGGGGGGAGGAGTGGCCAACAAGAAGCTGGAGGGGCGGACGGGGCCACCGCACACGGGGCCTGACGGACGAGTAGAGCGACCGTGTCGTCCATCTTCTGAAGGGGACGCTTGAGAAGAACGGGGCACAAACGCTCTGGAGGCCAGACCGCTTGGCAAAGGGGGACGTGTGATGACTCTGCTTACAAACCACATCCGAAAGTACTGACTTTGTCCCGAGAGCAATGGGAAGCCATGGACCTGTTTTCAGCAAGGACAATGACGTGCTCATATCTGGTTTTAGGAAAGATGACCCCACAGCAATGTGGGAATGACAGGCCAGTGAGAGAGGAATCAGGGAGTCGGGACAAGAGGTTGCCGGTCCAGGGAGGGTGAGTGGAGCCTGGACCCGCATCCTCTCTGTGGGGGATGGAGAAGTAGGTAGAAGCATCTCATGAGGTTAAGGGCAAACTCTAGGGCCAGGCCAAGTTCAAATCCAGACGCTGCTTCTTTTTAGTCATGCGACTTGACAAATCAGATAACTTGTCTGCCTCAGTTTCCTCCTCCATAAAATGGGCATAAAAAGAGTAACTTTCTCCTGGGTCAGGACGCCAGGAGTTAGTGTGTGTAGCTCACTTAGAAGCCGCAGGCACGTGACAGGGGGCTACCTAAATGTTAGCTACAATCATTCTGCTGGAGGCACAACAGGAGTTGCAATGGAGAAACAGGCAGGTGGGGAAAGTCTGGGAACAGAGAGGAAAGAGGCCCTAGGAATTAGCCATTGCTCAGTAGGATTTGGGAGACTGATGGAGAAGGGGGGAAGGGGACTGAGACAGAAGTTGCACGAGAAAGGGCTGAGATGCAGAATTAAGTCACAGAACCAGGACCAAAGGCCAGCACTGAAGGTGAAAGCAGGCCCAAGGTTCAGGGTCAAGCGGACACTTAACATAATATGCCGGGCGCCGTGTACATTCACTTATTTCATCCTCACCACTTCCTTGTGAAGTAGGGCTATCGTCATCCTCACCTTGAAAACGAAGAAAGGGGCCCAGAGAAGTTAAGTGAAGTATCCAAAGCCACCCCCGCCAGGAAGTAGCAGAGTCGAGACTCGAGCCCAGGTTTCATGCTTAGTCAGCACGCGAGACCCCCAGCCAGCTCCCTCCCGCACACTTCACTCTGCTCTCGATCTCCCACGACCCCTGGACGTGCCAGAGGAACGCTTTAAAAATAGGAGAGTCTATTTCAGGGCGGAAATCAGGGGCAGGTGCCAAGTTAAGTGCCATTAACGCTTCAAATGTTTTTCAATAGATAGAAAAGGTGAGGCTTAGACAGAGTTCTCCCCATTTGAAAGGGTTAGAGTGGCAAGGTTGGCTGGTGGCCTGGGTGACTTCCCAAACAAGGGAGCCAAGGTGAGTCGCCGCAGGTGCCTGTGTGGTTCCTGGCAGCGGCAGGCACTCGATAAGTATGCAGAATGATGAATGAGCTTCTGCCTGGAAGCTTTCAGAAGCAAGCGGCAGCCATTCCCGCCCGCAGATCCCACGGGACGCAGAGGGCACAGAGTCCAGCAGGGGGTGCTGCAGCAGCAGGTGCCTCACCAGGGCTGCGTCCAGGGTTAGAGAAATGGGGGTGCCCCAGCCAAGTTGAAGTTCAACCACACCGCCAGGTAAAGGGGCCTGGGCATTCGTTTGCAGCTCCCAGCCTGGGCGGTTGCTCCCTCCCCACTCCCCAGAGAAGGCTGATTTGATCAAGTCTACATTTTCCCTTCTCCCTTTATAAGGGGGCAGCCCTTCCACGAACAGTTCCCACCTATTAATGCAGAGCTTATAAACTGGCCGTTCACAGAAGGAATCCAGCCCCAAAATGTGCTTTAAAATACACCACAGTTGTAATTCTCCAATTATTTGTCAACGTCTAACATTAGGAGATCCAGGCTTCTCTTGAAAAACGTTAGAGAATCTGCACCTTGGTGCTTAAGGAGCAGGAATAGAAAGCAGTGGAGCAGAGCCGTGGCTGCCCTTTGGGACAGAGGCACACACACCAGAGGGACACACCTGTCATCACACACCTAATTCATTCCCTGCCTGGCCCGGCTGGCTCTGACATTGGGTATCCTCGCGAGGTCATGTGGCCACAAACAGAAACCTGGGGGAAGCCGACCCCAGAGAGGGTCTGCTGGATAATTCCATTCGTATGGATGTGAAAAGCAGGCGCACTGCTTTCCACAGAAGCTGCACCAGTTTGCATTCTCACCAAGAATGTGCAAAGGTTCCAAAGCAAAATAAAAATAAACAGGGAAACAGCAAATGCAGGCAAATGACTGCTGGGCTGGTGGGAGGGGGTGGAGGTGTCAGGACCAGAAAGGGGAAGCACCGATGGTCTTCTGGGGTTCTGGTGACCGAGAAATGTTCGCTGCGGCAGGATACACCACGATGGGCACTTGTCATAGACAATTCAGTTTGCAAAAACCATGTGCACAGCCCCGACCAAAACCAGCATCTTTAAATCCAAATTCTCCGAAGAGATGTCAGATTGCTCACCACGCTGGGGGCAGATGTCTGCGCACATGGGGAGCTAATGGGCCCGAGGCTGTGGGGTGGCAGAGCTTCTGGGGGCGCCAACCCGGAAAGGCAGTTCTCACAGGAAAGGCTTGTCTACTTCAAGTAGGTTCGTCGACAGGGCGGAGATTACAAGACAGTTTGGGGTACTGAATAAGAGAACACACTGGGGGTGAGGCTGCCGAGGTTTGAATCCTGGGTCTACCACTCACTGCTCCTGGGACCCAGGGCCAGTCACTTAGTCTCTGAGTGCCTCAGTTTCCTTATCTGTAAAATGGGAACAATGGTACTTACCTCACAGAGTGTAATGAAGAATAGAGTTATATGTAAAGTACTTAAAAAAGAATTGTATCTATGGATGCTGGTTCTGGATGTCATTTAAAAAAAAAAAAAAAATACATGGAAATCCTAGAATCCCAGACCAGTAGAGGTCAGGGGGAGCTCTCAGGATACAAAAACTCAGAGACAGAAGGAAGACTAGAAATGAGGTCTTTTCACTCCGGGACCAGCCGTTCTTCACTTCCCCCCAGGCTGTCTCTCTCCAGGGTCATCGGTCTTTTGATTGTCTGTTTTCCCCCATGTCTGCAGGTGCCACATGCTAAGGTCTCCCAGAAAACTGCCCTTTTCAGGCTCTGAGGCTGGGCCCACCCCAACTAGGAGAAGCCAAAATAATTCCTGAGACAGAACATCTCCCCTCCTCCGGGTCCCCGCAGTTCTCCTTTCTGCTCAGGAGAAGCAGCTGGTTTCTGTCCTCCACACACCGCACCCCATGCATTTGCATCTTCCTCGCAGCGTGAAGCTCTGTGTCTTTGTGACAGCGAGGGACAAAGGGCTGCTGAGAAGCAACCCATGTGACCTTGGTGTGCTGGTTCTGCGCTTCGCGAGCCCCTCGCTGGCACGTGGCAAACGGAGCAGATTCGAGTGGAATTCACGCCACAGTCAAAAGAACCTCATTTGATCACATGACCCTCATCTTGTCAGACTCTTGCCCTATCCAGCCCATGGGAGGTGCCTTTGTCTTTCCATTTGGTGGCCCGCAAGATGGATGACCGCCACGCCAAGGATACAGCTGGACTCTGCGAAGGACCATGGGTGGTAACCATACGAGTGAGCACGCACGATGTACCGGCCACAACACGAAGCCCTTACTGCACGTTACCTCTAAATCCTCCGAGGAGGGGGCTGGCCCCTCCTCTTTTAACAGATGAGGAAACTGAGGCAGACAGGGCAGGTAACCAGTCCAAGACGATTCAGCGAGTCAGCGGCACCCCTGGGATTCAAACCCCACCATTCTGGTTTCAGAGCCAAACCCCGCTACCCGGCAGAATTCCCGGGGGGACCTCAGGACACAGACTCCCAGGCCCCTGCCTGTATCTCTGCAGGGGAGGGCTGCTTTCTGCAACGCAGCATTTAGAAATGGAAGTGGGCCTGTTTCCATCAGCCCTTCCTCTTTGGTAGCCGTGCCTCGAACCTCCTCTGAAAAGCCAACCCACCCCCACAGCGTTTAGTCTCGGAGGGAACACCTTAAAAACCCAACCGAGGGTTGGTTAGGCTGTGGGGCCAAACCACCTCCTTCCTTCTGGAATCTGAACTGAGGGCCAAAGCACCACGAGAACCAGAAACAAATACAGCCGGTCCGGTGACGGAAAAGTCGGTTTTCCCTCCAGTCCTCTGAAGTACATCATATTCTTTCCGATCAATTCCTTCCTAACTAATGTTATGTAAACTGGCTTCCGGCGCACGCAAACTGGCTTCCGGCACACGCAAACTGGCTTCCGGCGCACACAAACTGGCTTCCGGTGCACGCAAACATGGCTTCCGGCGCACATAAACTGGCTTCCGGTGCACGCAAACATGGCTTCCGGTGCACGCAAACATGGCCTCCGGCGCACGCAAACATGGCCTCCAGCGCACGCAAACATGGCTTCCGGCGCACACACCCAAACTCACTAGTAGAAGGCCCCCAGCTGGTGTCCAAGAGTAGCGTGGTGCTGTGGGAAGCTCTCCGTTCCCCAATGGACTGGGTGCCAGATCCCACTTAGTGATCCAGCACCAGCCAACTCACTAGCTGACCAAGACGCATGACAGCCCCGCAGAGATCAGCTGAACAGACCCAGATGAGAAGAGTCACCCAAGCAGCACACAAAACCTTGAGAAATGATAAAGGATGCTGCTTTAAGCCACTACACTTCGGGACGGCCTGTTACACAGCAGAGCCAACTGATACAGCTGATGATGAGAAAGCATCTTGGAGCCTCAGCTCCAGTGTCTGAGACCCTTGTCCCAGAAGCTCGCATTCCATCCCCAGTGTCTTCCATGAGCCAGTCTCTTCTGCTGTGAATCTGAGTACGATTTCCCTCACTTCCAATTTAAAAAGAATCGTGAAGCTTTACTTTTTCTCTGTAATCTGACACAGTTTCAAATGAGCAGAAATCCTTCATTCCTCTAAAGTTTAAAATTTCCCTATGAAACCTATCAGTCTGGGGCTTTGGGAGAAGAAAGGCTTCTCAGGCAATGTTGTCAGTTCTCTCAGTTATTCACCTATTCTGGTTTTCAATTTCTCCTTAAGACAAAATTGGCAATTTAGAATTTCCTGGAAAACCATCCATTCAACCAGATTTTCAAACACATTAGCATTTATCTACCTATTCTTTTTAATAGATGAATATGACATGTCCTTTTTAAAATGTTCTTTTACTTCCCAACACATACTTTACCATTTTTAAATATCTCTTCATAAAGTTAAGACTTGATTAAAGACAGAGGGGGTGGGTACATGAGGGTAAAAGGGATCAAATATATAGTGATGGAAAGAGAACCGACTCTGGGTGGTGAGCACACAATGTGATATAGAGATGATGTATTACAGAATTGTACACCTGAAACCTATGTAACTTTACTAACCATTGTCACCCCAATAAACTTTAATTAAGAAAGAAAGAAAGAAAGAAAGAAAGAAAGAAAGAAAGAAAGAAAGAAAGAAAGAAAGAAAAAAAAAAAGAAAAAGAGGAAGGAAGGAGGGAGGGAGGAAGGAAGGAAGGAAGGCTCCCCTTACCATGAGTGACCATTACTTTTAAATAACCTGACTTACTGATGGGACCACAAGGGCACAGGGTCTGCACAATGGATTTTATTCGTCACCTTGGCTATAAACGATGAGAAATTATTTCCAAGACCATACAATGCTGACGAACATATTTTTAGACAAACCTGCCAAAGAGCCCTTTCCCTACTGCCTGGCACAGAGCACCCGCTCAATAAAGGGAGCTATATTATTAGCGATGATTCCTTGGCAGGTCAGAGGGTGACCTCTCTCCCTTCTTCAGCAGGAGACATGCCTCCAGGTATTATAACAATTTAGACACCATTTACAAGTGCCAGACACTATGGAAGTAGCTCAGTCAATCTCAGTAAATACTCACCGAAAAGCTATGATTTAGGTACCAAGGTATCATTCCCCCACTTTAAAGACAGAAACTGTCTCAAAACTAAAATTAGTTTTCCCAAGATCGTTGGAGCAGTAAATGACACCCAGGGTTTGTGGCTCCAAAGTCCAGGTTCTTTTCTTAACATTGCAGCACAGCCTCTGTGCTTTGGGGTATAGTGATCCCCTCCTACGGGCATGCTTGGGGTAGCGGGATGCAGAGAGGCCCATCAGTACTTTCTCAATTAGAGAGACACAGAGCAATTGAAATGTCCTTAGCTGCTGTGTCAAGGGTTCACCATGTGACAGGCACAGAGCTTGCACTTTCGTCAGTGGGCTTTCCATCATTTTGCTTTGGTCCACTTTGTGTTGTGATTAACCCTTTTTCATTTTAAGGAGTAGAAAAAGTATCACAACAAACTTATGTGGTTGGTACCAATATTCCAACTTACAGGTAAGGAAACAGCCACCGAGAGGGAAAGGGCACACCCATGGTCCCCTACTGCAGAACGAGCAGTGTCAGGCCCTCAACTCAGATGCGTCTGACTCCAGAGTCCCCACCCTTAACCACCAGTGTCTCTAGGTACAGTTGACAAGTTGCCTAACTTCCCATTTGTAGCTGGAGGTGGCGGGGTCGGCCAGGGACCTGGGCAAGGGGGTAAACGAGGTGAGCTCCCTTGACGAGGGCCTCTGTGACTCCCTGAATGACACCAAGATCTGTAGATCTTTTGTGAAGTCCAGCGGGGTTGTCTCCAGGGGTCTGTTCTGCAGAGGCCTCTTGGGTCCACAGGATCTGCAGTACGATGACCAGAGTCTCCCCATCCCGGGAAGAGCGGAGTCTATTTCTCTCCCACTGGAATCTGGGCATGGCCAAGCGACTACTTTGTCCAGTGGGACCTTATCACACATGATACACAGGCTGGAAAAGCACTTACACACTGGGGCAAGCTCTCTTGCTCTTGGAACGCTGAAGCCACCGTGTGAACAATCCAGAGCTAGCCAACTGGAGGATGGCGGCCACGTGGAGAAGAACCAAGGCTCCCAGGCCACCAACCTGCTCACTGCCACGCAGGTGAGTGGGGACATCCTCGATCTTCTAGCCACCGGACAGCCAAAGAAAGACACAGGGCAAGTCCAACCCTCAGAGACAATGCCTCTCTTTCTTGTTCTGAGAAGACCTCTCAGGAGGCTGTATATGTGGTCTCTATTTTAAGCGATGGGGGTTATGTCCATACGTAATGCTTACGGCAGTATCCGAGACTTACTCTCTCTAAATGGCCCAAGAGACAGCAGAATTGTGCGTTCCAACCAGGTGAGACCACGAACGAGGAGGTACGACACCTAGGGTGACCAGAAGGGCCAGGAACTCTGCCATTGGAGGTGCTCCAGGGTGGGTACCCCCATACACTGTCTATTCCTTTTGGTGTTGGATCACTGGGTCAGGAGTTGGATTCTCTGGGACAGTGCCCAGTTCATAAAATTCCTCCAGAACATAACACGCCACGACGTGGCCCTATCTGTAGGTGACAAAGTTCCACTAACATCCCGCATATTCCCTAGCTCAGACTAGGCTTGGAGTAGCAGAGAGGAGGGGACAGAGCCCAGCCCATCCTTTTCTCGTGGATGCAGATGGCTTTACAGCTCCATGAGCTTGCTCACACCAGCAACTCCAAGGTCAAGCAGGAGAAAGGGACGCCTCCAAGCCTGCCTGAGCCCCCAGGGCAGCCAAAAGAGAGCCTGGCCAGGCTGGTGAGCAGGTGTGGCCAGGTCATTAATCACGCCTCCCACCATGGACAGAAAAAAGTCAGTGAACTGAGAATCGAGCCAGTTCAGGAGTCTGGACCTATTTATCATCCCTGACGCCAAGCGACCTCCTTGGAACTGTGTCCAGACAGGATCGTTCCAGGCAGGCTGCCAACTTCCACGCATGCTGGCTCTAGGGCACGCTTCCTGCCCTCCCCGGACCCAGGGAACGGGTGGCTGCACAGCCCCATTCATACAGACAGGGGTCTCCTACCACTTCTGGATGAAGCCTACACACTCCCGGGAAGCGGTGCCAGGTGGCAGGCAGACCAGGTGGCAGGCAGAGGACCTGCTGGTCTTCAGGCTTACTGCAGGGCTGTGTCCTCGTTGCCCGCCCAGCATGTACTCGCTGTTACTCACTGTCATTTTCATCCTCTCCTTCACGTATACAGATAGCTCTTACCAGACACTGTCTTAAGTGCCTTCACAGATATTTAGACATGGGCTACTCCTAACAATGCTGTAAGGTGGGGACCACTGTTTCACCCATTTCAGCTGAGGAATCTAAGGCACACAGAGATTTCAGTAATTTGCCCACGGTCACACATATTTGAGCTGAGGGAGGCTGGCTCCGAGGTCTGTCTTTTCTAACCCATCCTCAGCACCGCCTCTCTAGCTTTCTTCTAAGGGACCACCTCTCCCTCACTCTCCAACCACGGGGTGGGCACAGGACCAGGTCTGGCCAATTAGCATGACCATCCTTCTGGCTATAGGTCACCCAAGGTCCGAGGAGACTTCAGCTCTTGTCACTGGAGTTGCAGCCACGATCAAACATAAGACGAAAGGTGCTGCAGTCGTTACGGGAGAAACGCCTTCCTAAAACTAGAACCAAGGCAGGAAGGCTGAGTCAAGAAGTGGATGGCAAGACTCCTGAGGGTGTCACTTCTGCAC
This sequence comes from Rhinolophus ferrumequinum, assembly GCF_004115265.2. Lineage (NCBI taxonomy): Eukaryota > Metazoa > Chordata > Mammalia > Chiroptera > Rhinolophidae > Rhinolophus > Rhinolophus ferrumequinum. The sequence goes on along the minus strand of NW_022680357.1, from coordinate 17,756,199 downwards.
CCTCACTCACGGCGTGTAAAGCCAGTCTCCCCCGGGGCTTTTCACTTTCAGGGACCTAAACTTTCCCTTTTCACATAAGCCGCTGTGAGGTGAGTTTCTGTCTCAGGCAACAGAACAAGTCCCCGAATAAAGACAGGATGTGGGAGACCCTGTTCTCTTGGCTCTCCGTGAACAGCAGGTCTGTTGGCATGCACGTTCAGAGCTGCAGGTCAGAGCCAGCCTGTCCCCCCACTTCCCTGCCTGTTTCCCTGCGGATGAAAGGATTGCACTACAAGGGCCAGGACTGTGATGGGAGAGAACGTGACAAACGCTCCCAAACAGGCTGGGGGTGCGCCACGTTGCATGTCGTTCTATCCCCAAGGACCACGGCCTCCACACACAGTAACTGCGGCCTAAGCTCTGGACTGTCCGTGTTGCTGTGGCGACAGAGATGCCCCTGACTGATGACCGTTTGTAGGAGGCCACGCGAGTCAAACACACAAGGACGCAAGGTCGTCACCACGCCGAGGTCAGCTGTCAAGTCGAAGTGGGTAAGGACAGGAGCAGTCGTGGACGGAGCCAGTGTAGACAGTTCCAGGAAGGTGGGCCAATGCAGGAACCAAGTAAGAGAACTTGGGGTGACGGCTGCACGTAGGGTAACTGAATGTGCTTCACTACCAGGCAGCGGAAGCGTATGCACGGGGGGAAGTGCTGCCCGGAAAATGTCAGCTGCATGGAACACACCCCAAACCAAACTCTCCCAAGTCCCCTTCCCGGGCTGCTTGTCTCACATACACATTCTGGCAGAAGAGAACTTAGAGCTGGCTCAGCAGTGTTCAGTGTCATCTGTGACCCAGGTGCCTTCAACTCCTGCATTCTGCCACGCTCAGGACGTCTGCCACGTCTCCCGCATGGTCCCAAAAGGGCTGCCACAACTCCAAGCATTGTATCCCCCACACAAAAGTGCCCAACGGGATAAAGGAAGAGATGCCCTCTCTTATGAGAAGGGAAGGTCTTTCCTAGAAGCCCTCCCCAGACTCCGCTGTGGACCCACTGAGCAGAAGTAGGTCACGTGCTCTTCGTCAGCTACAGGGAGCCTGGGGAAGCAAGGATCGGGCATTTTCAGCTTCCAGCGTGAAAGGGGGCCTCTGCCGGAAAGAAGAGCAAGGGCCATGAATGGCCGTTGGGTGGACAATCAACGTTCCCCAAACTTTAGACAAACTTGAACCCAGACTTTTGCCGGGTCCTTTATAGAACCCCATACCGTCATTCATTTCATATTTTTCTTAAATCAATATATCTGTTGTTTAACCTAAATACCTTTACTTAGGTAGAAAATTTTACATCCCTCCTGTACATGCAAAACCACTACTGGATCCATATTTGTGACCCATGTTAAAATAAAGTCATAGTGATTAAAACAAAAAGTATTTGCCGTGTTATCCAGAATCGTCTGTTGTCCCGCCCACAGCATTCATAGCCAGGGATGCAGAGCCCCAGAATAATCTCTTTTCCTCCCAATTCTGGGGCCCTGGTGGCAAGAATTCCCTAACAAAGAGCCATAAAGAGCTCAGTCAGGTACCCTCCCAAGGACCTTTTTACAGTAGCAGTTAACAGTTCAACCCCTGCCCATGTCCTCTCGTGTGTCAGCTGTAAAGATCAAGACATTTATGAAACATATAATCTTATTAACCAATGTCATCCCAATCAATTTAATACAAAAAGTTTAAAGACTTTTAGCAAAATCACGGTAGGAGAATTAGCTAGTTTCCTGTACGCTTACACGGCCGCCCCGGCCCCCCCGGACATGTTTTGCTTTTTCCTTTAAAATGAAAAATGTCTCAGAGGTTGAAAGGCCCACCACGTGGCTTGGAATGAGACCATCCGATCTCTTTGTCTCCAAGTCCTCAGTCACATTTACCCGAAAGGACGCATCGAGGTGACCAGTGGACAGAGACGTGACCAGTGGCCGTTACTTACATCGGAGGCTGGGCCCTTGTCAGCGCCGGGGCAGGAGAAAGTGACAAACTCATGGCATCGCTTGTGCACGACAAAACAGCAGACTGCAAAAGAGAAAAGAAGGGTAGAAGGAAGGGAAGAAGGGAAGTGGAGAGGAGGAAGAGAGGGAAAGAGAGAGAAGAGATCATTAAAACCGGGACTTCACGGCAAGTAAAGGCTGCTTCATCCCCAAATAAACGATGCCTTGAGCCTCTGCACCTGCTTCTCAGTGGCGCTCCAACTCCTGGGCACACCAAGGCTGCCACTTGCAAACTTGTTCAGCTTCTAAAGATGACGAGGGTCCAAGAGATCACATGTGCTCACCGTTACACGACTTGGAATGGCTTAAGTTGCCCAGTCTGGGAACAGAATGTTGTTTCTTAGATCAGGCACCAGATGAACTGGTTGGCTGTGTTTAGGTTCATAATGCATGAGAAATACGTGCGTCTAAATACTAGAATCACCCTGAGAGGGATGTACATATGAAGGACGTGTAGAAACAGTGAACGGGAAAGGCAGCCCCATGCCCCCTTCCACCCCGGAGCAATGCCCTTTATGTGGAAGCATGGAAGAAATGGGCAGCGGTGTGTATGTTGTTCCTTAATTTAGTAGCTTGCAACCAAGGACATGCGTGCATACATCTGAATGTGTTTAGTTAACTACACCGACGCTACTGGCCCCACCATTTGGGGATTGTGCCCCTGGAGGGGACGGGCAGCCACAGAATAGATACAAAACAAAACTGATGTTTTTGTGGTTCAACTCTTGTTTTACAGTTTTCGTCTTCAAATCACCTTCTACAAGAACTCCAGACGGTGGGTTCCCAGAGGACGGGGGGCACCATGCTGCAGAAACCGGCTGAGCAGCTCTCCAAAGGACATTCTCAGTAAACAAAAACAGGATGGGAAGCCTCAAAACACCCCCACGGACACGACGGGCAGCAACCCTCAGTGGCCACTGACGTCACCAACAGACACAACCCACCTACTGCCGACCACACCGGGCAAGGCTCCAACCCCGACGGCGCCCTCTAGCCAAACCTATCAAACCCGAACTGGTTCAGGTACCTTGACCCAACTTCCAATTGACAGAAAGTACAAATGACGGAGGCACATGTTCAATGACACCACAGGGGGCCACCGAGAAGACAGAATTCCCCAGAATGTGGGCAACTACGAGATAACCAAACAGATCCTTCAACAAATAAGCTGCAAGAGGACAGCGGGAGGAGTTCCAGGACAAGTAAGCGAATTCTGTGTGATACTGTGGTGGCTGGTGCATGTATAAAATGTACGACAGAAAGCGTGAACCCTGATATAAACTGTGGCTTTTAGTGGATAACAATGTATCAAAATCGGCTGATCCATTGTCCCGAAGGTACCACACTGATACACAATGTTAATAATGGGCCAAGTGGGATGAAGGGGGTTGAGGGCGTAACTGGAACTCTCTCCTTTCCAGTCAATTTCTATGGAAACTGAAAACGGCTCAAAAAAGAAAAAAGTAGCAAAAATCTGAAACAGAAAAACTGCGAGAAGAAAAAAAGTACGGGCAGAGGAGAACCCTTTACATACAAAGAGATGTAAGAAATGTATCAACTAAATGCAATACGCAGACCTTGTTTAGATCCTAATTTAAAGAAACTACTAGTTTTGGGGCCAGCCCGGTGGCTCAGGCGGTTGGAGCTCCATGCTCCTAACTCCGAAGGCTGCCGGTTCGATTCCCACATGGGCCAGTGGGCTCTCAACCACAAGGTTGTTGGTTCAATTCCTTGAGTCCCTCAAGGGATGGTGGGCTCCGCCCCCTGCAACTAAGATTGAACACGGCACCTTGAGCTGAGCTGCTGCTGAGCTCCCGGATGGCTCAGTTGGTTGGAGCACGTCCTCTCAACCACAAGTTTGCCGGTTCGATTCCTCGACTCCCACAAGGGATGGTGGGCAGCGCCCCCTGCAACCAACAATGGCAACTGGACCTGGAGCTGAGCTGCGCCCTCCACAACTAAGACTGAAAGGACAACAACTTTACTTGGAAAAAAGGCCTGGAAGTACACACTGTTCCCCAATAAAGTCCTGTTCCCTTTCCCCAATAAAAAAAATCTTAAATAAAAAAAAAAGGAAATACTAGTTTAAAAAATTATGAGACAATGTCAGGAAAATGGTTACACGCATGTTTTGATGATGTGAAGGAATTCTTGTTATTCCTATCGGGGAATGACAATTTCAGGGTGTGATAATGGTACTGTGATTATTTTTGTTCAAGCATCCTTTCCTTTGAGGCTACATCATGAAATCTTTATGGAAAAAATGATTCAACATAATTCAAGACAAGAAGGGGATAGAAAGTGGAGGGTTATAGATGGAAAAAACTTAGCCATCATTAATCACTGTGTACACACGGAGACTCATGATATCAATCGGTCTTCTTTTCTATACGTTTGCAATTTTCCATAATATAAAAAATGTTTAAACCCTCATGGCTGGGAACCAAGAAGCGCTCCAAAGGGGCCAATTTCTTCCTCTTTTACTTTCTCCTTTTTCTATTTTAATATTTGCTGTATTTTGTAGGTAATATATGCTTGGTGTAAAGATATTTATGTCAAGTAGTGTGGGGTGGGGGGTGGCGGGGTCCCTGTGCATGTTGAGGGAAACATACGAGCAGTGACCAAGGAAGGCCAGTGATGGTTACCTCTGGGCAGTAGGAGTACAGATAATTTTTACTTTAAACCTTTCATTCCTCTGTATTGCTTGAAATCTTTACAAGGAGTATATATTCGTTATATAACCAGGAAAAATAAGCCGACTTTGACACAAAACCAAGTCAAAGAAAGAGATCCGGGAATGAAAACTATGACTGCCCAAACTGGAAACTCAGGAGTGGGGCTGAAAACGGAATGAACTGAGCTCAAGAGGAATGTAGAAAACTGGAAGTCTAAATTTAAAGATTTCTCCAGAATTCTGCAAAAAAGTGCAAGAAAGAATGAAAGGAATGAGCTGAGACATGTAGGATAGACCAGAAATTCTAATATCCATCGAAAAGGATGTGAGGAAGGGAACAGAGAGAATGGTGAAGAGACATAATCATGGTAAATGGAAGGAGAAAATTCCCGAAAGATTAAGAAACATTTGAGCCATTTAATAGGAAAAAAAACTATCAAGTGCCACTAGGAAAAAAATGATAAAAGACCCAGGGCCCCAAGATCTAACATTTCCAGCAGGGTCAAGGGGAGGAAAGAGGTAAGGTCAGCCACAAAGGAACAAAAGCAATTACAACATCACATTTCTCATCCACAATTTTGAATCCTAGAATATGACAAAGCAATATCTTCAAAGGTTTAGGAAAATTCATTCTGAACCTAAAACCTCATAGAAAGCCAAACTAGCATTCAAGTAAAAGTACAAAATAAAGACATTTCCAGAAGGAAAGAACTTAGAAATCTGACTTCCCGCAACAGTACCAGAGTATATATACCCTATAAAACAACAACTGAAAAGCGAATAAAAGAGGTGTAAGAAATAGTGGTGGTAAAAAGAGGGAGAAAGGAGGGGGGGACCCAAGTCATAAGAAACGGGGGGTCAGAGGAGAAGGGCTGCAAAACTGTGTATGCTAGAAGTCTTGTCTTATTCCCCAAGAGATTACCGCTATGAAGAACCGCTACCTAGGACGTTATAAGTTTGAATACGTGTGCTAACAAATTAAGAATAAGAATAGAAACATTACGGATAAAAAAACTTGCAGTCCAGTGAAAGAAAAAACTGGACAAAAAACTTAGTGCAACTACACTTCAAATCTGCCACAATGTCATATAAATATTATTCTGTTTTTTACTTTTACATGACATCACGTGCACTTTGAATCCTTCCATGCTCTGCCATTTCTTGGTATCTGATATGACACGGGAATCTAATTCACCATCTTTCCCCCCAAATAGGTACTCGGTTGTTGCAGCATCTTCTACTGAAATAATTCATCCCTTCCTCCCTGCTTTCAAACGCCAACTTTATTACATGCTAAATAATCATACACACTGGGGCCAGTGTCTGAGCCTTCTCTGTTCCAGCAATCTGTCTCATAACAGCATATACATTTTCACTACAGTAGCTTTCTAATATGTTATATGTCGGCAGGGGGAGTCCTCCCTCATTATCCTTATTTTCAACATTTGCTTGGCAATCACTACATGTTTATTCTTCCAAGCGAACTTTGGAGTCAGTTGATCAAGCTGTTAAAAATACCAATGGAATTTTTATTGGAATTATATTGGGTCGATCCCAACCCCCGCCCCCCAAAATTTATGGGAACTTTCCCTGAAATTGTCTGAAATTTAGAAACTAAATTCAAGACAACTGACACTTTTATAATGTCTTTCTATCAGGAATAAAGCATCCCCTTGTTAAAATCTTACTTAATGTCTCCCAATAAAGTCTTTCAATTTCGCCATAGGTCCCACACATTTCTCATTTAGTGTTATCTGAGGGACCCCCTTTTCTATGCTATTGTGATTTTGACATTTTTTTTTCCCAACTCGTTACTGTTTACAAATAGGAAAGCCATGGATTTTCAAGACTGTATGTTTATTGTGCGAGCATTTATTTTTTAACTGGCAATCGTTTCCGTGGGTTTTCAGTTGCTTCCTTTGAGTTTACCAGGTCAAGAGTCAGATTATCCCAATTGATAACATTTTCCTTTCCTCCTTTCTGATAGGTGTGCCCTTTTTTTTTGATCCTGATCATATTTTATACCGAGAACTTTCTAACCAACATGGAATGAGAAAGATGGTAGCACACAGTCCAGTCCCATTCTAAGCATCCAGCAGCTTCACCTCTCCCTTACTGTCCTGTCAAACTAGCTTTTGGGATTTTATATTTTTCTTGGAAATTGTCCATAGGTTTCTCCTCCTTGTTTCCATGTTTCAACTGTACCATCTGGGGTCCTGATCAGCCCAGTCTCATTCTTTCTTCACGTTGTATTGTTAGGTTCTCTCTTTCTTTCTGTTCTCTCTCTCTCTCTCTCTCTCTCTCTCTCTCTCTCTCTCTCTGTCTCTCTCTCTCTCTCTTGCTTCCCCAGAGGTGTGTCTTCTTTCTTGTCTATTTTATTATCCCATCTTTTTAAAGAAGCAAGTCATGTATATATTTATCAGTGCTACTGGGTTTGTTCTACTTCATTAATTGCTATCTTTACTTTTATTTCTCCTACTTATTTGATTGGTATTACTGAGTGGTTAGGCGTATGAATTCTGGAGTCAGCAGTCCAGGCTTACACCCTGCATTCATTGTTTACAAGCTATAATACTTGGGCACAGTATGTTATCTCTGAAAAATGAGTGACATTTACAGTAGTCATAGAGTGGTACTGGTGTCAGAATTAAATGAGCTAATCCACGCTCAGAACTGGGCCCAGGGCATCACGCGTATTCAACCAATGTCTGTTATCATTTATCGCTCTTTTTAAAGCATCTTGAATTCACTGCTCAAGTTAATTTATTCCCATTCTTAAAAGTCTTGAAATTTTTCATGAAATTTCAAGATTTTAAGGCTCAAACCTTCCAAGGACAGCTTTGGTAGCATCCTAAGTTTTTATTTAGTGCCATCATTGTTTTACGTTTCTAAGTGGTCTGTTCTTATGGTTTTAATTTCTTCTTCAACACAACTACGTAAGAAAGTTGTTTCCTGCCCCACTTATCAGTAGGTGCTTTATACTCTAGAACCTTTCTTCCAAACATCAGTTATGCTCTTATTCATCCCTCCGCTCTCTGAGGGATGGAAGGGGGCTCACCTCTGCTTTCCCAGTATCTGTCACAGCTCTTGGGACATAACTGGTATGTCGTACACAAATGTTTGGGGCATGAAGGAACAAAAGAACGAGTATCATGAGCCCCAGAAAAGAACAAAGCCCAGCAGCTTCATGGTACACGTGTGTCCTGGCTGGCTGATGGTGGCGGTGGGGGAATGGGGATACCCACCAGCCAGTGACAAGGGCCCCTCAGGCAGCCTTCCCATGAGCCACAGACATAAACCATCCACCCCACCAGGGTGGGATCAATATGCCACGTGACGTGACCACACCCTGCAGAGGCTGGGGACAGACTTTAGAAGACTGAAGTTCCTTCCAGACCTTTACACACTGTGTTTCCGAAAAGTTGCGCAAATCAGGTTTCCCATTGACCAAAACACTTTAAAGAACAGTAGTAGGGTTGGCGAGCTATTTAAAGAAACAGACTCAGTCCTTTTGTGATGCAAATAAACTCCCCCTCATGTGTGTTTGGCAAATTCAGGGGAAGAGCAGCTTTTCTTAAATAAGAGGCAACATTTACTGCGTTGCTGAAACGCGAACCAGGTCCTACTTACAAACAGGTGCCTGGTAAGAGCCAAGAATTCCTAGACGCTTCAGGGTTCATTCAATAACTCCTTGCTCCCAGAGGATGGAAGCTGGCAGCCTGCAGACCTCTGAATCCAACCTGTTACTGTGCTTCCTTGGGGCTACACAATGGGGTCTCACACTCGAACGCGCAGGGGCCAGGTGAGCAATGAAAACGTCTGCGAGTCAGGAGGGAAAATGCAGTCATGACCTGTCTAAAAGGGGAAACTGCTTCACCCACCTCCACCCCGCCCTTGGTACAGGTGAGATGATGAAGCTCACAGGCCAGCTTGGAAGGCAGAATCATGCCGCCCCCTCCCCTCCCCAAGGACAGCCAGATCCTGAGGTTACCATGTCACCTTCCCAGCAAAACGGACTCTGCAGGTGTCACCCATCGGAATCTTGAGATGAGGATACTCCTGGCGGGCCCCGTGTCATCACAGGGTCTGTACCAGAGGGAGGCGGGAGGGGCAGAGGGAGAGAAGGAGACGTGACTGCAGGAGCAGAGGTGGGCGCGCCGTCATGGCTGAAAGGACCCCACACCCAGGAATGGGGGTGCCCTCTGGAAGCTAGAAAAGGCCGGGCGCAGCATGCCCCTGGGACCCCCTCGAAGGAACGCCGCCATGAGAACACCTTGATTTTAGCCCAGTGAGACCCGTTTTCACCCTTCTGACCCTCCGAACTGTAAAATCCTAAATCTGTGTCATTGGAAGCCACTAAGTTTGTGGTCACTTGTTACAGCAGCCACAGGAAACTCATAGACCAGCCAAGGATCAGAAACATCTGGCTGATCACAGATGAAGTAAAATACAGTCGCGAGCCCAGGGGACTCTAGAGAATCTGCCCCAAGAAAGCACGGGGACCCCAACTCTGCTTCCCACTGCACCCCATCCCCCAATTCCCAACTAACGACTACAATGCATTCATCGCCTTCCAAAGAGGACGACATCAAGTCATCAGAGTTTTCTTCTCCTCCTTTGAGTTGATCCACTCCCTGCCCGGTTCTCACCGAGGTCTGTACAAAAACTGACGTCTTTGGGAAACGCTCTTTGCCGCAAGGTTCACATCCGCCTGCGACGGAATTTCCAGCGCTAGTTCCCGATGTATCTGTGGTGGGAGGAGAGAGGGGGGCCCTCGACACTTCCCTCGTCGCTCGTCTCTCATCTCTCATCTCTCCCAGGAGGCCCCGGAACAGCCCGTTCTCAAGGAAGAAGTCCCGTCATCTGCAAGAGTTACCGGCCAGGCCTCTCGGATCAGACGGACACGGTTTGAACACTCGTTTTACCACCGACCAGCTGAATAACTACGCCTTCCTGAGCCTCCGTTTCCTCCTCCAAAACGGGAATAATAATGGCCCCTACGCTGAAAAGCTTGTTGTGAAGCTCAAATGAGACAACACATGCCAAGTGCTTGGTGGCACGGGCGTCTGCGTTGCAGCCACCAGCACGCAAATTTTGCTGCGCAGTGTGTGGGGAGGACCCCCTTTTCCTCCCAGGTCAAAGCTGGCTCACTGGCAGGACATTCTGCCTGGTGTCCAAGAGGCAGTGGGCCCTCCACAAATGGTTTCCGGAACCATGTCCACGGCCAAAGGCAGGAAGGCCTGGGCACTGTGTCCACCCAACACCCAGCCCGAGTGGCATTCAGGGGAGTGGCCCCCGTGGCCACAAAGGGCTCTCACACCCACGACTTCACCTGAGCGTCAGCACAGAGGGCCCCGTGAGGAAGGGGACACCATCCTCACTGTATCAACGCGGACACTGGTGCTCGGAGCCAAGAGACTCGCCCCAGGGCCTCCAGCCAGCCCACGGGAACACGCAGGATCCGAAAGCTGGTTTGCCTTCCTCTCGAGCCCACGCTCTCCACTTCCACTGGGCAGCTGCATTTGTGTTTGTCATTGATCCCACTGTTCCAGAAGAAATCCTCCCCCGCTTTCCTCCCCCCTCCCCCATCAGGCAGTGGCTGGATCCCCGATTCTGCCTTCGCGGTACCTTTTCTGCCATCTCCTCCTGCGCCTGCCCCGCTGATGCCACCCTCACTGCCCTCAGCAGCTCAGATGGGGACACTTGCAATGAAGCCTTGACGGGTCCCCCTAGAAACTGATGTGCCTGCCTTAACAGCTCATCTCTATGACCCAAAGTTTCCATGAGCACCAAGGAGATACGACCACCGATGTCACATGACTGCTACGAAATCTCCAGAACATGAACAGCAGCAGAGCCCGGAGTCAGCTGTCGGCGGAGGTGCATTCACTTCCGCCCAGGATGGAGGGGCCAGAAGCCCTGCAGCCAAGCTAACGGGACTCTACACCACGCACCACTATTCATTAGCTCTGTGACCTCGATAAAGTCCATTGACCTTGCTTGTCTCAGTTTCTTAGTCTGTAAAATAGGAACGACAGGACATTTTGCCCAGAGTTGTCACGAGCATTACAGGAGCCATCCTGGCCCAGTATGTGGACAGTAAGTGCCTAAGAGATGCTGAGCTTGGGCCACAGTATCCCTGCCTCCTTCCCTCCACTCCACGCAGCCTGAAAGTTCACCCTCTGAAAAGCAGCGCTGCTATCACTCCCTGCGCAGCACATGCCAGGGCGGCCCACTGCCCAAAGCTGCCTGTCCAGTGTGGTGGCCGCCACCAGCCACCGGGGGCTGTGCCAATTCAAAGCAATTCAATAAAACTTAGAATTCAGCGCCTCGCTCGCACTAGGTACGCTGCCAGCGTGTAAGAGCCACGTGGGACTAGAAACTACCAGAGTGGACACTCATCAGTGAAAGTCTTACTGGACAGCACTGGCCTAAAGGACGAAGTTCAAATCCTGCAGCCGGGCATTCACCGCATGTCTGCCGTCCCACTCGATTCTCAGCTCCTCTCACCGCCTGCCGCACACTGCTGCCAGGCTGGACAACTGTCCCTTTCCCTCGTGTAGTTCACTCATCCCCTACTGTGCAAATGTGTCACACACACACCCATGCCGACAGTCCGTGCGTGCAGACCACAAAGGAAATGGAAGGCTGAGGACCTTGCTTCTCCAGCTGGCAGACTGAAGGCCAGACAGGGGCAGAAATGGCTCAGTCCACCGGGTAACGCAACTCAGTAGCCGCAGGGGACAGCTACTAATGGCTGACTCATGCTACCTACCTTAATGCAGGGGAAACACAGCCAGCTACAGAGGCCAGGCCTTGTGACTAAGGGAAGCAAGCCCGTGGATACAGCAGGGAGGGTGGGGGCTGGGCTGTATCACAGCTGGACAGCACACGCCCGTCCCAGGGACACTCAGCTCTGTCCATCAGTGGCCCTGGGGTCACTGGTCCAGTGCTGCCAGACAGGATTTTTTTTAAAGCTCTGTGCAGGCCACCCAAAGACATGTGAGGCTCGCCAGTGTACCAGCTCGGCATTAGCTGGTCGTCCTGACCCAAATGCTCCCACCTTGGTTCCAGACGCTCTGAGCTAAACTACTCCAGCCGCAGGATGGAGACAGTTCGGTTGTGAGGACAAAGCCACATGAAGGTGCCTGGTGTGTGCCTGCCTCATGGCTAGTTCTTACCAAAAATGTGAACAGATGCATTCACTGTGAGTGAAGAAATGCGTGGTTGGGTTCTTTGGTCGTCCTCCTGCTCAGAAACCACTCACCACGGCTGAGCCCAGGCCACAGCGGGCTTTGAGAATGCAGGGGAATTCCTTTTTAAAACCATGCTCAGGGTTTAAAATCTGAGCATCGCAAAGGAGAACACAGCTGAGAATCACCGCTCTCCTCCGTTACCAGAGGGAGCTGTCCTCTCCAGTTTCTTCTGGATCCTTCTAGAGATATTTTCTGCTTGTGTGTGAGTCTGTACCTATCTACGGAGTGACACCTCCTCTGTTTCCCTTGTGGTTTTTATCTATGTCTCATGAGATTCAATTCCACAGCACCAGTGCTCAGCTCTGGCTGCACACTGAGTCACCTGGAGTTCTGAAGACTCCTCAGTGCTCAGGTCCCACCTCCAAAGATTCTGAGTAACTGGAAGAGGCTGAAGGCAGGTACATTTAAAAGCCACCCAGGTGACCCAACGGTAAACAGCACCGCCGATCTCCACGCTTTTCCCCAAACTGACACCTCCGGGGGCCCTTCCATGTCCACACGTACAGAACGACCCACTGCATCCACGATGCGTCTTCTCCCATCGTGTGCGTGAGCCACCTGTTATTTACCGGGTCTTACGGGGAATCCTTCAAGTTCTGGGGATGCTGACTCCCTCCCACAGGACAAGAGGAAGACAGCAAATTCGATCTGTTTATCAACAAGCCAAGCTCGGAGGAGGGAACTCAGAAGCCAAGCAGTAGCCTGGGGTCAGCAACTGCAGGAAAGGAAAGGTTTCGTGTATCAGGTGCCCACCTTTGTGTAACTAAGCGAGATAAAGCAGTGGGGCCGACAAGAGGCAAAGAGGAGTCCTGACGGGTAAATAAACCCGTAAGAAGGGAGCCGCCCCCTGCCCGCCACCTTCTACCCTACCAACCCTGGGAGACAGCCCTTGGGCAGGACAGCTGCTGGGGGCATGCTGCTTCTCCGGGAAACATGAGGGGACTGTCCTGGACCCCATGGCCTCCCCTTTTCATCAGGCCCCGGAGGTGGGGGCAGCAGGACGGAATCCCACAGCCTACAAGGAAACGTCAACATTGCTTCATTCAGCGGCCATATCCAGCCCCAGGGCCCGCGAGCCAGGAGACCGTCTGGTCCTGGAACGAGTGTGGCGACACCTCTTGTTTCTGCCTGACCAGCACCCATCCTTGGTGCTGCTCCTGCGGAGACCACCCCTCTCTGAGCCCCAGGTCCTGGGAGCCAGCCAAGGCTGCCCTCACCGCCTGCCCCCCTGACGTAGGACCCAGGCCACCATGTGGACTCAGGGACGTGACTCAAGCCACCGAGTAAGAACCAGCCTCAGGACTTCTGCTGGAATGGTCGGGAAAGAGGGCTTATATTCAGGCAGTAGGGGATGCTAAGCTGGCAGAGGATGCATCTGTGTCTGCCATCTTTATTCTCACAAAGGAAAGCCAACCACGCGGACAGCAGAGCCAATGAAGCCGAGAGATGTCCCACGACCCATCGGAGCATCTGGAAACAACCAGGCTTGAAGGGAGAACCGCTCACCTGTTCTCCAGAAGCCAACACATCCCTCTTTATGGAAACTGACTCTGGAACCGGGTGTTTGTTTCTTGAGACCACGGGACTTCTGACTAATGAGCCACAGACGAGAAGTCGGGGGACGGGCAGTAAGGGCCCCTACTGTCTCCGGGGTTCCCTGTGTTCCCATAAACACACCTTTTCTGTTTCGATGAGGGGTTGGGTATTAACCGCACTCAATTCCATCGGTGCACGTTGCTGACCTGAGGCAAGTTCGGGTGCAGTGATGAACACCTCCCTTCATCCCTCTAAATATTGCAGCCCTTGAGGGAGATTGTTGCACCGAGGAGTTTGCTCAGGGAAGAGAAAGCACCAGGCGGCACACGACGTGACATGTCTCCTGGATCCCCAGGCACCTGTCCCTTGGGCTTCTTTTCAGTAAGTGCCGGTAGGAGGGGGCACATGCTTCCTGTTGGACACAAGCCACATACGCCATCTGCTGCTCCCAGCTCCCACCCTTGCCACCAGCCCCAAGGCCGAGTCCTTTTTTGACATGACAGTGAGTCACATCCACCAACTTGTGCCTCTGAAGCTACTTGGCTTGAAGCCCGAGATAAATTCACGTCAATTTCAGTCCTCCAACTCACTTGAACCAGCAAACAGAGAACGTTGACTCCTCTGACAGGTTTACAACCCTGCAAGAAGAGGTGGCCTGCTACGCGGATTTTGCAAAAACCACCAAATCAAAGACAGAGACGTGGAGATTACAGGGGCGTCTGCTGGTTTTGCCTGCATAGCATCCATCCCTTCTGGTCACTGACATGCGGGTTTGCCTTTGGGAAACCAGCCTTCCTCCACCATATGCAGTCTTGGTAGAGCTGTCAGTCAAGGGGTGCAGCTCTCCCCGGCCAGAGGGTGGGCCCGTGACCTGAGGTTGGCCAATCACACTCTTTCGCCCATGAATTTGATTCTTGAATCAACAGTGTCGCCGTGTGAAGGCGGCCCATTAGGTCCTGCCACCTAGATCCAAGAGGTACTCTGGACCTGTACTCTCTAAGGCCTGGCACTGACACAATGTGGTACCCTACACCCCTCCAGCTGATTTTTTTAAAGACAACTAGACTCAACTTCTGTTGCTTACAACGAACCAAACAACCCTAACCAATTCAAAGCTCTCTGATCTCACCCCACATGGATGCAAGCATCCTTTCTCCAACATCCCCAAAAGATGTTCGCCAAGCTGCTCATTGCGCCCTTCAGGACAAGGCGCTCCCCACTCCCCCAAGGACAATTCTGACGTTAGAAAGGTCTTCAGGCTGCACGAAGCCGTCCTGCTCTGCCCTCTGTGGCCCCTCCCTGCTTTTCCTGGCTCCTCCTATTGGATTCCTCAAGGCTCTGTCCTAGGTACCGATTTCTGCCTTCTGGAGGCTCTCGCCAGGCCACCTGGTCGACCCACGAGACGTCATAACTGTTGGTGCTGCTGACTCCCACATTCGCACCTCTCCCCTAAGCCCCACAGCCATCTAGCCTTCTACTGCCTCAGTGCCACCATTTGGGCATCAACCCGAACATGCCCCAAACCAAGTCCTGTCTTTCTGTCTCACTTCTGATGTTTCCTCTTTGGGGATTTGCTTGTACCGCCCCCTGACCCCCGGGAGCAGCCGTCACCACCACTGCTCACTTCCAATCACCAATTCTGTCAAAGCCAACCCCGAAGTATCACTCAAAACTAGCCGACTGCCTCAGTGAACAAAACGGCCACTGTCTGTTCTCTGGCGCTGGTGTCTTGTTCACCGAACTCCTATCATGCCTCAAATCTCAGATTACATCTCATTTCCTCAGAGTCTCCCCTGGGTCACTATCCAGCGTGAACCTAGACGAGCTAAGTTCCCATCCTCCTTCGCCTCTCTAAGCCGCTTTACTGTCAATTGAAAAGACACAGATTAAAAGAGTTCCTACTCAGAGTTGCTGGGGGATTGAATGACAACTGGCCCAAAGTAGCTTCACCATAAACACCAGCGATTGCCTTTGTTTTTGTTTTTACTACTACTACTACTAATAGCTTTCCCTCTCAGCCTGCTGACTCCGCTCCAGCAGAAGAACCATATGTGCTGCCACAGCACAGGAGCCCAATATTATTTAATTGGCTGATTGACTGGTGGAGATCTGAAGCCCACAGGCAAGCCTCCCCCGCCCCCGTTTCCCCACTATGGCCCCTTCACCACCCCAAACACTCATTTCCTCCCCGTGTATTCGAGCACACAGACCAAAGCCTTCCCAGCTAGGTGCCCTCTGCACAATCAAGTCTTAACAAAAAAGCCCTCGTGATGGAGACTTTCCACTTGCTTTCTTTTCTATTTGAATAACACAGTTGAGAGCGGAAAATGTAAGTACAGAGAGAAAGAAAAAAACTGGAAGGAAATACATGAGACGTTGATTGCGGTGGTTATCTCTGGTTGTGAAGGGGTTTTGTTGTGCTTTTTCTAATCCGGCAGTTCCCTAATATTTTAAAATAAGAAAGCAAACAACCTTCCATCACCTCGTGAGGTATAACTTAACGCAAGAAAACATGCCGTGGTCGATATACAGTTCGATGACTTTTGACAGAGGCACGACACCCGAGTAATGACCAGCACGATCACGACACGGGGCCTGTGTGTCAGCCCAGGAGTCCTCTCGTGCCCTTTTACACTTAATCCCCTCACCCCACCCGCCCGCCTCGGTGACCAGCGATGTGTCCTCTGTGACTACAGCTTAATGGAACCACCCTGTACGTACTCTTTTGTGTCTGCCTTCTTTCCATTCAGAATAATGTTTTCACTACTACTGACGGTTCCCAGAATCCGTGGTTAGCTCATTTTTCTTGCTGAGTAGTACTCCGGCCTCGGGTTATTCCAAAGGCTGTTGATCCATTCATACGTTGATCAATATTTGTGTTTTCCCCCCGTTTCTGGCTATTACGAATACAACTGCAATGAACATTCATTGATATGTCCTTGTGTGGGCACCTAATTTATGTTAGTAAAGACCGAGAAGTGAAATCGCTGCGTCACACGGTCACGCTGTGTTTACCTTTAAAGGAAACTGCCAATGTGTTCCAAAGTGGTTGTACCACTTTGTCTTTTAGAATGAAAACAACCCGATACGTTATTTTTTAATAGAGTCCTATGCCTGTTGGAGTCTCAGCAGGAAATGGAATTCGCCCTGGGTATTCAGTGAAGGACACGCACAGCTAACAGCGGTGGAAAGCTGTGGCCACACCTAGAACTACAGGTATAATGGAGTGAAACAATGTCACAAGAGCCCAAACAGAGGACCGAGGAAGACCACCTGCCAGGACCTGTCATTGCACGGCGGTTGGGCCCCCCCCCCCAGACGGAAGGAGGGATTTGAAAGTGGAAACACCCCGAATCTTTCTCTGCCTGCCCTCCGGGCTCTGGCTGCTCAGAGGCCTAACAGACTAAACGCAGCCAGTGGGAGGGCCCAGGAGGTGGTCACAGGGGTCTACTCCACGGACACAGACAGGGGTGGAGAATGGTGGGTGGTCCTAGAAAAGGCCTCCTCGAACAGAGAATAGATGCCACCCGTCCTCAGAGGTGGGGAGAAAAAGAACAAAGAGAAGACGTGCAATGCTCCCAGAGTGAACCCTCACAGACCAACGTGAGTCTTGGGTGACAGAACCATGACTGGGGTGGCTACCACACAATCACTCCTCCTAGTACTGCTACTAACGGGGCAGCAAATGCTTTTCTGAGTGCTGCCTACGGCCGTGCCTCCTTATCCGCGGGGCATGTTCCACCCCCAGCCCCCACCCCCGTGGGTGCCTGAAACCATGGATAGTGCAGGACCCTGTAAGGTCGCCCCCGCTTTCCAGAAGTGCCCGTGATGCCACTTTGCTTTCAGGAAAGACCTGTAGTAGGACAGTAACAGCTTTTTGGGTAAAAGCAAAAGTCCCCTTTGGATTTTTTTCAGTAATGTAAACTTTCAGGAAGCAGGGGATTCTCTTCCTTTTATGCCATTTCAGCATCAGAAAAGTTTCACAGCAACATTCTATTTTCAAAGGGAGGGCGGAACCTGTATATACTACGTTTTTTCTATATACACACGCCCCTTTTCACGTACAGGCAGCACCTCCCGGCTTCTCTCGGGCGTATCCCAATTGCCAGCGTCACTACTTGTGCTTTGGGGCCATCGTTAAGTAAAATCAGGGGGACTTGTACACAAGCGATACTGTGACAGTCGATCTGGTAACGGAGACGGCTGCTGAGTGACAACAGATGGGGACTGCTACAGGGTGGACACAGGGACAGAGGGGAGAACCACGTCCCTGGTGAGACTTCAGCACGCTGCTCAGATCAGTGTGCAGGTGAAACTTACAGATTGTTCCTGTCTGGAATTTTCCATTGGATGTTTTCAGACCACAGCTGACCGCAGTACCTGAGACCGCGGGCAGTGCAGCATGGATGAGGGGGACGCTGGCCGTTGCAAGCACGTGCTGAGTGTCCACAGGATTATCTCAAGGGACCCCCACAGCAACCAGGGCACGGCAGTCTGTTGTTATCCCCTATTTTATGTATAAGAAAAACAGGGACTTACGGAGGCTCAGAACACCTGCCCAGGGGACTGCAGAGGTTGTGAAGCCCTAAGCACCCCTCCATCTTGCCTGCCTCAGGGGACGGCCCCAGACTCAGGCTGCAGTGCTCACCCCGGGTGGTTGGACAAGCCGTTCTGTGCCCCATGTCCTCGCTGTGAAATGAAGGTGCCACCTACCTGTCCTCCCCTCCGGACCACTGTGACAATTGAACACAACAGAGCAGGTCAGCAAATGTTTTTTTGAGCCCGGGAGGCCCGTGACACCATGCTCTCTAACCCTGGAAGGGCTACAACCGTTCCTTTCCAATACGGAGGAACCGGTGGCTCAGAAAGACTGGCTGAAGATTAAACAGCTGGTAAGAGGCAGAGGCAGGACGTGAACTCAGGTCTTCCTGTCCCCAACACCACACTCTGCCGTCCAGGGAAAAACAGGAAGGGTAAAGAAATGTCCAAAGGTGAGGGTTTGGCGCCTGCCTGTTTGCACATGTGCAGTTTGGCTGCCGCGTGTGACTTCACTTTGTCAGCAAAGCCCCAAGGCTGCCAGGCAGCCAGCATTGATGTGCTTCCTCCACCACCAGGTGTTTCCACCTGCAGAAGCCAGGTGTTGGCCTGGGGCAACCCCTACTCCACTCCCAGCATCCTTCACTCATCTCCCACGTGGGGGGTGGGACAAGAGGTATTTCTACCCTTTGGTGCCTTCTTTGAGATGACATTCACCTTGGGCCAAGGAATGACCAAGAAACCCTGCAAGGTCTCAACACAAACACACAGGCGGGCGGCCTGTAGTTGTGACACTCGGCATTCTTGTCACGTCTTCATACCCTGTCATTTGAGAAACACTCAAATCCTCGATGCACTTTGAAATCTCTTTTGCTTTGTATTCTCCCAAAAGGTTCCAATTTTTCTGTTCTGGCAATGACACGCTGGAAGAAGGAACATGTGAGCCATGCGGGCTTCAAAAATAGCCTGGAACTTTTCAAGGAAGGGGCTGCAGTGGGATGACAAGCGAGCGATTCTGCATAACAAAGCACCGTGTCCCGGAGTCAGGCACAAGCCTACCCTTCCCCACGTACACACACACAGCCGTCAATCTCTCCCTGAAATATCATAGCTGTGGGAGGACGAGAAGATAATGGTATCAGTGAAGCGCCCAAGAAAGGGCTGGTGGGACGGAGCCCATCCCGTGGGGAACAGTCTACTGAGGACAGGTCAGTGTAGCCCAGACTTAACCCAGTGTGGGGATGAATGATGACAATGGGGGCGCGGGGGGAGAAGAAGGAGAAGGGGAAGAAAGAAGGAGGAGAACAGCTAACGTCACGGCAACAGCAGGCCACCTGCCTACTGTGTGCCAGGCACTGTTCTCAGCTGTTACATACATCCACTCATTTAACCTCACAACCCCATGAGGTAGGAACTGCTAACATCCCCATTTTACAGATGAGGAAAATGAGGCACGAGAAGTTGAGTAACTTGGCAACAAGTGACCGTGGGATGGGACCCAGGCTTTCTGGCTCCAGGGTCTTTGCGCTTAACCATTACCCACCTGCTCCCTCTAAAAAAAGAAACACAGGCATCCTAGGTCCCCATGGTGGGAGGGAGGGAGGACCGCTGCCCTTAATCCTAAAACTGCAGGGGGACAACGCACAGCACCTTTGCTCTGCATCCTCAGCCCCTGGGGACAGCTTGCGACCCAGTCTCAGCACTTAGTGGCCACTTCCTACTTACCAGGCGTCCCTCAGCGAGCTGTTTCACCGCCACCCCAATCATCTTTCAGGGCGCGCTGCCCTGTGAGCCTCCAGTTTCAAGAGAAACACACTAGAGAGC
This sequence comes from Rhinolophus ferrumequinum, assembly GCF_004115265.2. Lineage (NCBI taxonomy): Eukaryota > Metazoa > Chordata > Mammalia > Chiroptera > Rhinolophidae > Rhinolophus > Rhinolophus ferrumequinum. The sequence continues at coordinate 17,736,356 of NW_022680357.1, read as the reverse complement.
AGTGTGCTGGCTGGCACTTGTCTTCCCTCCCAGGTCCATCCTCCAGCTGACCCTGCTGCTGTGACCTGAGCCCGGGAGGCGGACCCCACAGAATTACACACCCAGTCCCATCGGCTGGTTTCCCTCTGGCTCGGCGAGGGCAGAGGAGAGAGGCGGGGGTGGTTCTGCCCCTTCCTCCTGGCCTGGACGCTGCCACTGGGGATGGAGAAGCACCCAGCCGTCCCTGGTCCTGACCTCTGCAGACTCCCCCTCCTTCCTCCACTTGCCTTTTCCTCCCTACAGGTGCTAAGTAATCCCTTCAGCACGGAGGGCTGACTGTTTCCGGCTGGGAACCTACCAGGTCCGTCCTGTTTTCCCAGGAATCTCACCACTCACTCTCCAAGCCCTCCTGCTGTCCTGAGCGGCTTTTATCCTCCACCCTATCCCAGTCCTGCCCACACAGGCCTTTGGATCAGTTTCCTCCTTTTAAGACTCGGGCAATGAAGGCTGCTTCCCAGACCCATGGTATTTTCCCCGCCACCCTCTTCCCCCCAACAATGATGACGATGAGGCAGCGGCTTCCACGTCCTCTCGCCCGTCTGCAGCCACAGCCACTGTCCAAAGGACGGGTGAGCGAAGGAGCATTCGAACCCATGCCTGCAGTCTGTGGGGACTCTGTCACCATGCCATCTGCACTGTAGGCAGAAAAGGCCACGCGCACCTCCACGCAGGACAGGGAGGAGGTGCCCTCCGCGCTAACCACCTTGGAATCGGACCAGCCGCCGGCTTGCAAGGCAGATGCAGCCCTCCTCCCAGAGCTGCTGGAGGTGCTTCTGACAGTAGGGCCTGCAGCCGGGCGGGCCCTGAGCCCCGGGGTTCAGCCCACGCTGTGCTTCGTAAGACAACATGAAATCACTGCCAATACGTCATGGTCTTTAAACACCCGAGTTTTGGGATTTTCTTTCCCCAAACCGGAAGTTATAGCAACAACGGGCCCTATTCTCAGTGCTGGCAGAGCTATGGGACCTGAGCCCACTGGCGTGTTGGCCCCCAGAAGGTAGGCGATTTTGTCTGTGTCCTTCAGGGCTGTACCCCCCCACCTAGGCCAGGGCTTGGCACATGGAAGATACTCAGTACATCTGTGTTGAATGAATGAGTAAAAGCCCGCCCCCGGCCATGACCTGGCAGTCTCCATCTCACAGCCACCGCCACCTGGCTCAAGGCCCTTTCCAGGTCCCTGCAGATGGGTGAGTTTGTGACACCCCCTCCCCCCTAAGTTAGAGTGCAGGATTTAAAAGCAGGCATGACACAGCCCCTGCTCATCAGAAATGAAAGCTTGGAGGGGAGAATAATAACGACGACACTGTAAGAATCATTTAGAGACGGGTTCCAGGTGCCAAGCACTGTGTATTCCGGGCCCTTTCACTCATCACCACAGCCAGCTGGGTGGTCCTGCTATGGTCCTTTGTGTGCAGAAGAGGAAGGTGAGGCACAGAGAGGGAAAGTAACTTCTCCAGAATTGCACAGCAGGGAGGGGGAAAGGCAGGCTTCGAACGCCGGCAGCCCAGCCCCAGAGGGCACGGCAAGCACCACGTGAAGATGACGGAGGGAACAGCCAGGCGACAAGGCCCCTTGGCTCCAGTCCTCAAGCCCCGAAGAAGCCACTCCTGGGGCCAGAGATGGAACCGTGTGAGGGTGGAAGCGGTGATGGACTGGATCCCTTTAATGCATCTTCGACTTAAGTCAACAGGAAGCCACTTGGAGCAGATGCTCCAAGAGAAGCCCCCTGAGAACGGTTTTAAAGACTGTAGTCTAACTCAGCGCCCAGCTTACTGGCTAAATACACCCCCAGGACCCCCCTAGATTGGCTAAAAGGAATGTGTCAAATCCCAGACGGTCTCCAGTCAAACTGCATGGGCTGTGGTGGCCGATTGAGAGAAATGACGTACTTGGCCGACCGACTTGGACCCAGGGCCTCCGCAGCAGAGTTTTGTGGGGCCACAGCCCCAGGAAAAGTGCCAAGTCCAAGGGTGCTGCAGGGCAGCTGGAGAAGTGGGGAGGCAGATGCTAAACCAACGCCCGGCTACAGCAAGGAGAGGGGAGGCACTCGCGCTGCATTCCGGAAGGTTCCGGAGCAGGAGGCGTGCTGGAGTGAAGGCTCAGGAAACATGGCTACATCAGCGGGGGTCCCAGCTCTATGCTTCCACCAGCTACGTCCCCATCCCCGTCTGAAGGGCTGCTGTGCCCTTATCGGATCAGCTTCTTACGCCTGTTTGTAAAGTCACTTACTTATCCATTCCCTGCTCAGCAAACACGTATGAAGGAGTATTAGGTGGCAGGGGCCGCCCAGATACTACAGTGAGTGGTGACTGACAAGGTCTCTGCCCTTCTAGAAGTTTCTGTGGAGAAGAGCCTAGTCTAGAATGGAGACAGTGGTGACTTTGGAGGTTATCTGGAAACAAAGTTATGTTATTTTCACCTAAACAAAAACCAGCAAGCATTTCCTGAACTCACCAAGTGCCAGGCAACGGTCTGGACCAGAAGTGAGCAAACTTTAAGGATAAGAGAGTAAGATCTTAGCCTCCACGGGCCACGCCATCTCTGTCACACAAGGATTCTGTCCTTATAGAGGAAAAGCCCCCAGACGGCACGTCAGCCAACAGCCACGGGCGAGTGCCCATTGATTCTGTTTGCAGTTCCGTCCATGGGGCCATTGGCTGGGCCAGACCAGGGCCGTCCAGAACTTTCTGCGAGGACGGAAACATTCTACGACTGCACCGCCCACTGGAAATGCGGCTCTCCTGGCACTGAGAGACGAAGCTTTTCATTTTCTTTGACTTTAATTAACATTTGCATTTAAGTAGCCTCAGGTGGCTTGTGGCCAGGGCGCCTTATAACTCATTTCATCCTCACAGCTGCCCTAGGGGACACAAAACACTGGCACCCTGTCCCAAGCTGCTGCTGCTGTCGTCCGTGGTGACAGTGACGGTGGCAGTGCTTAAGCCAAGGGCCACGACCGAGGACGGCCCTTTCCCATGGCTAGCAAGAGGAAGAAACGCCATGTAGAGAGGGAGAGACGCCACGCAGAGATCAACGACCTGACACCAGTCACACACAGCATCCTGCAGAGATGTAATTGAGACAAGATGGGAAAGGGGACCGCCTTGGGGGGCAGCCCCAGGCAGCCTTTGGATCTGCTCAGACACAGACCCCGCAAGAGCACGGCCCTTCATGCGGCTCTTCCCCAGGAAGGGAGAGGCCGCCCTCCTTAGATCACACAGGCAAACAAGTGGCAACACCGCACCTCCCTGGACGCCCAGGGACATCAGAGGCCACCTCCCCCCACCATGGGCACGGCCTCCAGCCCCCAACGGAAACCGCCCTCCCCACCTGGAGGGGGGTCAGCAGCTCCTAACTGATGGACAGCAAAGGAAACAGCAAACGCTCGGTTGTTTCATTTATTTTTTTGAACTTTCAAAATGAAAAGTTTCGACTCTCCAAGGAATCTACCTACCATGTTTCAGATTCCGTTACCAGAGCCATCACGGGGACAGAGCAGCCCCAGGGGTGTTTATCCTCCCACTCCCATCAGGTATGGTAGAGGGTGCCCTGGGGGAGGGGCCATTACATCCTACACACACACACACACACACACACACACCCAGTCTAACATGCGTGTGGCCAGAGCGAGCTGCAGGCAAACCAACACAGGTGCTGCCAGGTGCAACGCAGGCAGTGAGCAGACCACCAGGTGTCACGTGGCTTCCTTTCTCAGCCCGTTGGTGTGTTCACCTATGAAATGGGGGGAATCACCTCGAAATGCTGTGAAGACTGAATGACGATAAATCCCAGTAGCCAACAGACACGTGTTCATATTTTTACCTTGTTCATATTTTTACCTTGGGCGACCTTTGGGGGAGCAACTTCTATCCAGGGACATGCAGAGCAGAACTAGTGAGCTGGTGGCAACAGAAATGCAGACCGCTCGGGTGAGCCAGGACCAAACCCCAGAGACTGGGGTGGGGGTGGGGGATAACTGATAGGCGCTAATATTCTATTTAAACCACAAGCAAGCTTGTATCTATTTGTGTGCAGAAGTCCTTGATTTAGTAACAAGGCTTTCCCTGCCAGGAGCTGTTTTTCCACCCATCCCTTTGTACAAACATCAGTCACTCCCACTGCTGGAAACAAAACAGCTACAGCATATCAGTTTCTTCCATCCTACCCCAAAGTTGCATCAGGGAAAGATTTAGGAAGATATAGAAAGAGAGGAAGAGAGGCTCAGAAGCTGCCCCCCACCCCCCTTTCTCACCTTTCAAGCTCCACCTGAAAGACCCGCCCTGTTGATTCTAAGCTGAAAATGGACCGAGGCCAGGCAAACAAACCACGAGGAATCACCACGCTACTTCTCCGCACACAACACACCGGGGTTTTCAGCACTGTTTCCTTCGCCCCTGACACAATCCCTTAGCTGTGTCCTCCTGACTCCAGAGCCTTAGCCACTCGGGTGAAGGTCGGTGACCCCTGCAGGCCCAGGATGACGAAGCTTTTAAGTTGAAGGAGAGTGAGCACCCAGTTTCGTTGACCACAAGCGCCCAGTGATGGCCACATGGAGGGCAAAGGACCAAGGGGTGTCCTTGGGGCTAATCCAGAGGGTGGTACAATGAGTGAAGGGTGGGAGAGGGGCTTTGCCACCCCCGCCACGGACAGCCTGGGAGACTCAGACCCCAAGAGGGTCTGGAGGCAGGAGCTGCAGCGTGACGGGACATGGAGGCCGTAAGCCCTACAAACTTGACTCGCAGCCATAGCTTTGACTCCTACCTCTGCTCTCCTGGGACACCTGAGGCTTTGGGTGGGGACTCAACTTTCTCAAAACAGCAAAAAGTAAAGAACCAGAAAACATTTCCTTCCCTTTTCTCTACTTGTCCAGAGCGTACTAGGTTTAGAGGGCCGGGCACTTACGAGTTCATCAGTCAACCCCACGTGAAATAAAAGGCACGGACTCCAGTCTGCTGGCCACGGTCTCCTGCCACACGTACGTCCCAAACTTCTTTCTTTATTCCCTCCCGTTTTATTCATATTGGAAAGCCTGGCTCATTTTCTAGTGGGTCTATTTTAATAGTATTTCTTAATTAAATAAGCAATTCATGGAGACATCCTCCTTTTAAAAGGTTGAATTGTTTTTACATAACCAAAAAATGTCTAATCTTTTCCTTTACGGCTGCTGAGTTTCCCTCCCTCCAGTTTGTAGGAACATGTTCTAAACACTTCTGCTAATATTCTTTATTATTTTCACTTTAAATCTGGACTCGTTAATTTACTCCATCTGTAATTTATTTTTGTCTAAGATGTGAGTGAGGAATCAAACATGGCATCCTTCCACATGGCCGGCCGATTTGCTAGCACCCTTTATTCAATGAACCTTTCTTTTCCCACCGATTCAAAATATCACCTTTTAATACATGAAGTTCCCACGTTTCCCAAGGCCCTTTCGGTCCCCTTTGGGACTCTAGCTTCTTACGCCACAGCTGGAAGAATTTCAGCAATTATTTGAAATGTGTTTCATGGCTTAACGATGGGTATTTTACCTTTTAAAAGGCATTTCTCGGAGGCGCTTTCACGTGCTGTTGGTGGGCGCATAAACTGGCACGACCTTTCGGAGAGCAATTTAGCAATCCCTACTACAACTGAAAGTGTTCATTGCCTGGGCCCGAAAAACCAGCAGCAGATTCAATATGGAACACTGAAACCCCTGCAGACGACAGGTTCGCTTTCTCTGGAGCAAATCACGGGGGGGAGAAATGGCTGAGTGGTAAAGACAAGACCCACAGTCTTGGGGCTCAGCCATTCACTGGCTGAGAACCTTCCAGCAACTTGTTCCAACTCTGTGCCTCAGTGACCCAGGCGGACAAGGACGGCTCGCAGGTTTGGCCCAAGGATGAAACGCCAGAACCTGCACATAACGCTCAGTGCAGTTCCGCGTGCGCCCGTGGGGAGCGAGTGACAAACACGGTGTCGGTCCAGGCTGACCGGGGACCAAAGTGTGCCGCCTCCCCCACTGCACTGCGATTCTAAGCCCAGAGGTCAGCGCGGCCCAACACGCCCTGCTCCCGAGCCGGCCCTCGTCCATGACCCAGAGCTGCAGGCACAGCATTTCCACGGCAATAACCTGCTCCACGAAAGGTCCCGTCAGTATTTACTATGCGCTCACACATTCCAGACTCCTTGGGTCTCATACTCTAACTGACACTCTCCACGGACACTCTCCGAAAATGACAAGGGAGAAGCCACGCCCGTGGAAACAAAACAGAAGCACCTTCAGCAACGGAAACCTCGGCCAGCCATGTGGCCCCGGAACAAGGGTGGCCCCCCGGCCGCCCCATCTTCCCAGCAGCAAATGCAACACGTTGCAGAGATTCTTAACACCCCCTCATGCCTCTGTCCCCCTCTCTACGCCGTCCCCAATGCCCACACACTTGCACAGGTCCTCTCGGGGATTTTTAACGCCTGTCCACACAGACACAGGATGTGGCGCCTCTCCGTATTAAACCATAAAGCCATATCCACGCGTATGCAGTCTGACAACCAGCAGAGCCCCACCGCGCCTGCTCAGGAAGGGGCGGCTCCCCTGGAACTGAGGGGGGGCTTCTCCGCTCGCTCGGGGCTGCTGCTGAGACGGCAGTTGAGCCAGGAAAGCGAGTGACTCACGCCCTGATGCATTCCCACCTGCCTGGGCGGGGAGGGCCACACAGCTTTTCATTCACTCCCTCATTCAGGCACAAAACCTGTTTTCAGGGGGGAAGGGAAAAATAACTCATTCAGGCACAAAACTCTACCCAGCCTGGCACTAGGCCCTGAGGAGACAGAAGCATCAGACGCAGTCCCTGCCCTCCCTGCCCTCCCGTGTCACGGGGACCACAAATCAATATGGTAAGTGCCACCAGGCGGATACAGGCCTGGAAGCCACTGGAAGACAAACACTGGGCTGTAAAAGCAGGAAGTGTCTGCATGACAAAAGGATTCATAAACAAAAAAGGAAAGACACAGGACAGCCGGGGGCATTATTTTAAACACATGCCACAGAGAAGGGATTAGCATCCGAGATATACAAAGACAGTGTCAATAAGAAAACGCCCACGAGGAAAATGGACAGAGAACTAGGAAGAGGGCATTCCCGGAGAAAGAAAACCAAACAGGCAACTCGAGTAGGAAGACATGCCAGCTTCTGGAGTATCAGGGAATGCAGATCCAAACAAGGTACTGCTTCACCCCTGGGACTGGTGAAAGGTTGCAAAGATTGATACCTTGCAGTGCTAGCAAGCAGGTGGGCTGAATGAATGAAAGAAACAAAGGACAGGAAAGCCAGGGCGTGGTCATTCTATTACTTTCGGGACCCATCTCCTTCCTTGGCACATGGCAGACACGCAGCAGCCGTCCGCAGGACCGAGTGACCGAGCGAAACCGGAAGCATTGCTACTTCCCTGAGCGGCACGGCAGTTGTTATTCCAACACTCTCCACTGTGGCTCTTCTGGGATGAATGCAAGAAGCTAACGGGTCTGGGGGCAGGAGCCAGGGACCCCGAAGCTCCTTTGATGCTGGCCACTGCTGTCCTCACCAGAGGCAAACCAGGGGTGCTGGGGCATTTTGCCCCCTTGGGAACAGAATGGGGACCAGGGGACAGGGGTTTGCGTGGGATTGTTCACTGTGCAGAACAGGGAGGAAACAAAGAAGTGAGAGACGATGTGCAGAGCAAGGAATGCCTTTCCTCCAAGGCAGAGTCAGGCCTTAGGAAGGAGGACCCGTCCCAGAGGCCACAGACACTGGGGCCCCTTCTGTTCCCCCCGGTAATGGAAATAGCCAACACACTGCTTACTGCATGCCAGGCGCTGAGCTCAGAGCCTCAGGTACCTGTCTCTACAGCCCTCTGATGTGGGGACTTGCACGACTGTTTCACAAAGGAACTCAGAGAGCCTACGCCACACGCTGCAGGCTGCACAGCTTTTCTGCGGCAGCACTGGGATTTGAACCCGGGTCTCCGTGACTCCAGCACCCCTGACGCTTCACCCCAGTGCCGGGCTTTCAGCTGGCCCAGGACTGGGAGGAAGTCCTGCCCACAGAGGGCTGGGACCGGGAGTGGTTTCATCCATCAGAGGAAAAGCAGGAGCAGAAGGAGGGGACCCAGTGGGCCAGACCTCCCCGCGGGGAGTCAGGGCTACTTCCGGGCTTCGGGGAGTGTCGGTGTGCCCCACCCCCATTAGTTTCCCCTGGAGGGATCAACAGGAAAAAAACTTGAATCAGAAGGCCTGGCTGCTGTTGGCAGAATCAGCGAGGAAGTGGGCAGACCAGGAGGCCACATCCGCCCCACAGCCAGGCTCCTGGGGCATCATGGGTAGTGGCAACGCCGGGGCGGGTGCAGGGGGCTGGTGCCTGGGCCCAGGTGAGGAAGGAAGGCGAGCGCTGGGTCCCGTCCCAGGCAGAGTCACAGCCCAGCGTCAGCTTTCGCTGGACCCGGGCGGCTCTGACACGCCTGGACCTCAGAGCTGGGAGTCTAAGCAAGCATCAGACCTCGGGCAGCCGGCTCGGGCTCCGGGGCCTCCGTTTCTTCATCTGTGAAACGGAGACAGAGTGGTAGACTCGTGCTTTTCTTTCGTCTCAGGCGTACAAAACGACATCGTGATGGCCATTTCTATCTGTACCTCACAAAGGGATAAATCTAGTCCCCATGTGACACTAGGAATCACCGTATTACTGCCTCTGCCCTACGCTGTACTTCACGTCCCTGGGCCTAGTCTCTCACTGCCACTGAGGGCTCCTTCACCCCTTTGGTGGACTCGGAGGTCACCTCTCGCAAAGCTGCCCCTGAACGCCACCTCTCTCCAGACACCCTGGCAGCACCAACCAGCCCTGCGATTCTCGGGGGGCCGTCTGGGACTCATCCCTCACCTCTGACAGCCCCGCGATGGGTCTCTGAACGCAGTCTGCTGCTGATGACAATAACAGGTCCATTTGTTCACCCCCCCCCCGAGTCTCAGCTGCCCCATGTGTAAGGGGGGGGAATAAATGCTAGATTCCAGGGGAGGACGTTTGTCAGACACACGAAATCCTGCTGGGGACAGAGCCGTGTGCGTGTGCAGTGACATTCCTGTTGCCCTGGGGTGTGCCAGAGCCAGAGCCAGCGCGACCGCCAGCTCACGTCTCCTCTCAACTCCATGTTCACGCTTGTCACGTGAATCTGACCGTGGTGAGACAGTGACACCATAGCGGTCGGCAATCGGCAAGCCCTTCCTACCAGGGTGGTGTTTTGCTTTTTACCAGACAGCCCATGATTGAACATTTCCCAGCATGCCACAGCTTCCCCCCCCCCCCGCCCTCCCTGACGCTCTGAGCCACAGGCCTCCCTGTGCTAAGATTCTACGGCTCCTGGCCTGTGACTTCCAGGACGCCGAGAGGTCACTCAGTCCCCGCACCCCTCCTCATGTAGTCCTTCTGCCGATTCCTGCTGGACACCTAGTGTGTGTACGCACAGCCTGCCATCCTCCACGAGGGTTGCAGGTGCCCTGCCACCTGTCATCCGTCACAGCAGAAGAAGGGTTTTCAGAGCTGTGAGAAGTGGTGGAAGGAAATCAATCACAGGTCCCCAAGGCGGCGGGGGAAGGATCCCACACATACACCATTTCCGAATCAACCCCATCAATGGCAAATTGCCTCCTGACGACAGGCTACCCGTCCCCCAGACTCACCCACACTCCCCACACAGCAGGAATGGAGTGAAAGAAAAACAGACCCAGCCTGTCATGCACTCACTGCCAGAACGGCGAGGGTGGCCCTGGCATGCCTAGAAGGTCCAACACACTTGGAGATTTGTCCCTGTGCCGAGAAACCCTGCTCCCTGCCCTGCCGCTGGCCAGCTCCCTGGTGTCCCCTTCACCACGCTCACAGCCTCTCCCTGCCCTCAGTCCCTTCTCCTTTTGCCCATCAGCACCCCGTCCTTGCCCCCTAGGTCGCCTCTCCTCCCGGGCCCTCATTCTCTCCTCCTCCAACAACAGGGAGCAGAGATGGAGGCAACTCAGACATTCCTTCAAATGCTGCTTCGCAACTAGTCAATTCACATGCGTTTCCATGATTTGGCTTCTGGAAGATGGACCTGGAGCTGCACCATGAACCAAAACCCCACAAGCGGGCATGAGCAGGCGATGGAGGAAAATGAGCCAACTCCCGGAACCCGGTCCGTCAAGATCTGTCTGGGACCCCTCAACACTGTCACCCTCTGTGGCCTCCCTCTAGCCGTCCAGTGACAGGTGCCAGCAGGAAGGGGACCTGGCTTGAGCAGAGCACGCACAGCGGTGCCCACCTGCACCCTTCAGCCCTGCCAAGATGAAATGTTGGCAAAACAGAACCATTTGAGACCACGGAGACCTTGGCTTCCCCAGAATGGCCAGAGCGTCCACCATTTGACTCAAGTATTTGTCATTCCAACGCCCCCACAACAGGGTGAATAAAAAAAAAAAAAAAAAAACCTAAAGATTTAACTTAAAAAAAAAGTTTAACAAGTTAATTTTCTAAATTTAAAATGTTTCAGAAAGAAGCACAACCTACAGAAGGATAATTTTAAGCTGTATTAAAGCTGAAAGATGACATCATGGAATTCTAATTATATAGACTTTGAGGCAATCGTCAGACCACCTTTCTGGAGACACTTCGAAATTGTTCACACTATGTTGATACTATGTTGGTATCCCACCTTCTGGATACAAGAAAAGTCCCTCTTAAAGCTGATTTGGAAAAGCAAAAGCAAGTAAAGCACGCTTCGGAGACCTCAGGCACGATGAGAGCGCAGTTTTTGTGTTTACTCCAAGGTTTTCTCGTACGATAAGCTTATTGCTAAGAACCTAGCTGAAGATGAGAGTTTAGACGAGACTCGTGAGTTTACAGATGCTTATGGAACCAAGCTGTCACCTCTCTAGAAAAGTGCCAGCAGTGACCTGGGCGAAAATCTCGGAACCCGCGGCCTCCCCCATATGACCTCTTCCCCTTCATGCTGCGAAGAAAAGTGAATTAATTCATGAACAAGATCCCAACAGTGGCCGGCACGTAGGAAACCCAAGGGAATGTTGATATTCAAACGACGATGAAACCCCGTGGGGTGGGGGTGGGGTGGGAACTGCACTCCCAGCTGTCTGTCTGTGGTGGTCACGCCTGTTGCTATTTCACGCAAGTTGGGTGGCTGGGTGGAAAACACGAAATCCCTCCGCTCCATAGCTCTTCCTGTAAAAATATATTCCCTATTTCTGAGATGCCTTACGTAGAATATCACAGAAAGCTTTCCATTTCTAAAGGCACGTGGTCAGCATTTTCTATAAGCTGTCGATCTATGGCATTTATGTGTGTAACTGATGTAAATAAAACACATTCACACATGACCGTCTTTACGACGCCACCCTCAGGTAGATGATACCATTTTTGTCATTTTACAGCTAAGAACGCTTTGAAGGGGTTAACAGTTTCCCATGTGACAAAGCTGGGGGACGGCAGAGCCAGCCTTTGGCAGGCAGCATGGGACATCCAAGCCACGGCCTTCCCTCCTCACCATAACCTCTCCCGTTTCTGCTGCCCCCTCGATGCCCGACCAGCTGGACGTTCCGGGGCCCACATTGCCCTGGACGCTCCAGGAGAAGCTGGAAGAGAAAGTCACTTCCCCCAGGAAATGATAATCAGGGATCGTTTCTTTTTCTCCTTTCCTGAAAGGAGAGCAAAGCCCAGAGGCGGAGGCAGACGAGGAGGAGAAGTAAAGGGGCCTCAAACTCTGGGCTCCACGCTTGGTTTCTAAAAAGTTCAAGGGCAGGCTGAATGCTCCCGGCTCCAAGGGCACACACGCCACGGGTGGGACCCGAACTCTACACCAATACCAACTATTTTCCCTGAAACCCGTTATGCCCATACTCTCTGTCCATCACTCTGGTATGCTCTGATGGCAGGTGAGCTCGGGTGTGCCAGGTGTGACTTTTTTTTTAAATAACCACGTTCCTGTAAGGTACACGGCAGGGGTGGCTTTGCCAATCCGTGGTTGATACTCAAGTTTCCCACATTTCCTTCTGTCACAGAGGGCTACAGTACCCTTCTCTGGCTTTCTGCCACGCGTGCAGAGGAGGACAAGTTGCTGGTGGGCAGGGAAGTGGCAGCTGGGGACCGAAAGGAATCACTTGTCCATTATGTCATCTGACTAGTTCTGGCTGCTCAGGAAGTCACAGACTTCGGTGGATGTTTTGTAAACCCTCCCGCTTGCCGAACTCTTCCACCTGTACTAAGTGATGTGATTGATTCCTCTAGAGTGTTTCCAATACATAATAATGTAACCTGTGAACAATGGTCATTTGGCATTCTTTTTTCCAATATGTAATTACTACTTATACCGTTTCTTTTCTTGTTTCATTGGCTGGAACATCCAAAACAATGACAAATACCTGCGACCAGCAGCAGCTGCCTTCATTTATTCATGACTTTGCTGGGAAGGTCTCAAAGGGTCACAAAATTAAGCCCAGTTTTGGCTGCTGGTTGGTCACGGATGGTGTTTATTATGCTGAGAAAGTATATTTTTATTCTTAGTTCTTTCTCTAAGAGTTTTCTCTGAGAATGAATACTGAAATTTTAATAAATGCTTTTCTGGCATGTGTGAGGAGGATGACAGTTTTTCCTTTAATAGACTGATGAGATTAATACACTTCCTTATAATAAACCATAATGTCTTTCTAGAATGAACCCTCCTTGATCATGATGCATTGTTCTTTTCACTTCCAAAAGATTCAGGTTGCCGAGGTTTTCCTTAGGATTATTTTCTCTGTGTTTATAAGTGACATTGGACGACAGCTTTGTTTTTTCTGTTATCTTGGTGGGATTTTTGCATCTGTATAATCCTAGGTCAGAGGAAAGAACTGAGATGGTTTTCGTCTTTCCCTATGGTTTAGAGTTTTTTAAAACCAAGAGGATCACTTGTCCTGGAGGTTTTGCTGACGGCTTTGAAACCTTTCATCATTTCCGTCTTTGCTCTCGGTGTAGACGAGGGCGCAACGAACCCCAGCCTGCAGGCTGGCCCCGATTTTATAAGCAGTTTTGCTGGAACACAGTCTTGCCCATTTCTTGACAAACTGTCTACGGCTGTTCTCAGGTTTCAATGACACCGCTCCACAAACCTAAAATGTTTACTATCTGGCCCTTAAAAAAAAAAAACCCAAAAAACTTTTGCAACCCCTGATCTCTTTTATGGTAGACAACTTGGGCATTTCTGTTTTCTTAGACTTTCAAATTTAACAGAAAAATTAACAACAGCTACCCTGTGAGTTCTACAGCGTGCCCAGCAATGGGCTGAGCTCTTTACATGTATGTGCCCTTTCACACATGACTCCACATACTCACTGCATTATTATTCCCATTTCACAGCGGAGGAGAATGAAGCCGAGAGAGAGTAAATAACTTGCCCAAGGTCAGAAGGGTACATGGAAAAGCTACGACATAAATCCGCACGGACCAGTGCTGAAGCCATCGTGGTGGCATGTCTTGTCACGTCAGAACGTTTCCTGTCTTTGTGGCTATGTCCTTTCTTGTTCCTAATCTCCGCACTCAGACGAGAATGTATTGTGTATTCATTTTGGAAATATTCATCATATATATTCATTTTTACAGGTGATTAGTTAAAAGTGGATCGGTTTGATTGGCTTTTGCTTGTTTTGCTTCGTCCTATTTTCCAGAGCTCATTCTGAGAGTTATCAGCACAGTGGGTTTTACATTTCCTGACGCTTCATTGCCGCAGAATAGAAAATATGCCGTATTCTAATGGCTGTATTCTAATCTGCATTCTGACGCCTGCTCGCCTGGCGGTTCTCTTGTGGAGTTTTTTCCCCCTTACCTCTTGAGAGTGAAATGCTTATTTCACTTCTAGTCTTTTTCGGTTGGTTAGTATTTTTTTAAGGTATTTAAGACTATGAATTTGGAATACCGACTTGACACTATTTCATAAGTCGTAATCTATGGTTTATCAACAACTACACTAACGGCCTAAAATGAATTTTTTTAAGTGTTTGTATTAAACTGTTTGAGATCATTAGAGATTTCCAGGCCATTCTGAAAAAACATCAGAGAGACCCCATGTATCCTTTTCCCAGCTTCTCCCAAAGTAACACCTTGCAGAAGTGTAGCTCAGCATTGCAACAGGATGACACAAGGATCGTTTTCAAGGATCCTTCCTGAGGCGCTGTCGTCACCCCCACTTCTCTCCACCCCCACCCTCTCCTCAGGCCTGGAATCGCTAATCTAATCGTTTTCCATTTCTAGAATTTTAACATTTCAAGAATGTTACATAATTGTTATCATACAGTGTATCACCTTCAGGGACCGGCTATTTCACTTGGCGTAAGTTCCCTGGCAATCCGTCTGGGTTGTCACGGGTACCGTAGTCCGTTCCTTTTTATTGTTGACTAGTACTCTGGGGCGTGGGCATTACGTTTGTTTAGCCATTTACCTGCTGAAGGAGGTTCGGACTGTTTCCAGCTCTGGGCTATTATGAATAAAGTGGCTGTAAACATTTGCAAAGAGGTTTTGCTGTGAGCGTTAGTTGTCATTTCTGGGGTATAAATACCCCCCAACCCCAGTGCAATTCCGGGGTCATATCGCAGTTGCATGTTTAGTTTTTTTAAGAAACTGCCAAACTGTCTTCCAGAGTGGATGTCCCATTTTACATTCTCATAAAACTGGGCGAGGGATCCAGCGCTTTGCATCCTTACCAGCATTTGGTGTTGTCATTATTTTGTATTTAAGCCATTCTGGTAAGTGCGGTAATATCTCATCGTGGTGGGTGGGGGTGTGAGCGTATGTGTGTGACACGCTGGATATCTTTTCATGTGTTCATCTGCCATCTGTTATCTTCCCTTCAGTGAAATGTCTGTTTATATCTTTTGCCCATTTTCTAATTGGATTGTTTGTTGAGTGTTGAATGTTCTTTATATATTCTAGATAATAGTCCGTAGCTGATAATGGTCCCAGTCTGTGGTTTCTCTCTCTCTCTCTCTCTCTCTCTCTCTCTCTCTCTCTCTCTCTCTCATCCTCCATTCTCTTAACAGGGTCTCTCACAGAGCAATAGCTTTAAATTCTGACGTGGTCCAATTTATTAATTTTTCCTTTTATGGCTCACACATTTGGTATCAAGTCTAAGAACTCTTTGCCTGGCTCTCATTCCAAAGATTCTTGTCTTATGTTTTCTCCTAAAAGTTTTTTTTTTTTTCGTTTTTCTTAACAGGACTTTATTGGGGAACAGTGTGTACTTCCAGGCCTGTTTTCCAAATCAAGTTGTTGTCCTTTCAGTCTTAGTTGTGGAGGGCGCAGCTCAGCTCCAGGTCTAGTTGCCGTTGTTAGTTGCAGGGGGCGCAGCTCACCATCCCTTGTGGGAGTCGAACCAGCAACCTTGTGGTTGAGAGGACGCGCTCCAACCAACTGAGCCATCCGGGAGGCAGCTCAGCTCAAGGTGCCGTGTTCAATCTTAGTTGCAGGGGGCGGAGCCCACCGTCCCTTGCAGGACTCGAGGAATTGAACTGGCAACCTTGTGGTTGAGAGCCCACTGGCCCATGTGGGAATTGAACTGACAGCTTTCGGAGTTAGGAGCACGGAGCTCTAACTGCCTGAGCATCCCGGCCGGCCCTCTCCTAAAAGTTTTATAGTTTTACATTGAAGTACATGATATGATTTGAGTTAAGTTTTGTATAAGGTGTGAGGCTTAAGCCAAGGTTCACTTTTTTGCTCACAGGTGCAAAACTGCCCCAGCACCACTTGTTGAAAATTCATTTCCTCCATGAAACCGCTTTTGTGCCTTTGTCAGAATTAACTGGCACACTCATGGGGGTCTAGTTCTGGGTTCCCTATTTGTGCCACTCATCTGTGTGCCTGTCTCTTCACCAACCAATCCCACACAGCTTTGATTATTACAGCTATATAAGAAGACCGGTTCCTCCCAGTTTATTCTTCCTTTTCAAAACCGTTCTAGCTCTCCTCGCTCCTTTTCAGGTAAACCTTATTTATATCTACATATTAATTTTGTTGGGATTTTGATAGGAATTTCATTAAACCTATATATCAATCTGGGAAGAACTAACATATTTACTATGTTGCACCTTTCGTGTCCATTGCTAGTACAGTGGTACCTCGGTTTTTTAACGTAATCCATGAGTTCTGAAACGCTGGAAAACGGCCGACAGCTGGGCCTCAGGCTCTTGCACTCAGCGGAAGCCACGTGACATGCTGGACTTCTGAGTCGTGTTCGAAAACCAAAGCATTTACTTCCAGGTTTACAGCGTTCATAAACCAAAATGTTCATCAATGGAGATGTTCGAAAACTGAGGTACCACTGTATATGGAAATACTATTGATTTTTTGTATGTTTATCCTGTATCCTGCAGCCTCACTTATTAGGTGTAGTAGGGTTTTTTGTATGTTTGTTTATTTGTGTGTTTGTTTGTAGTTTCCTTGGATTTTCTGCACAATCAATGTCATTTGCAAATAAGGACAGTTTTATGTCTTCCTTTCTTAGCTGTATGCCTTTTATTTCCTTTTCTTGCCTTATTACAATGCTTAGAACTTGCTAGAACATCCAGCACTATGCTGACTACGTCCCAGAGTTATTAAGGGAAGTGTTTTATTTTTAAGTCCTTGAGTTTCATAACCTTTGTTACTCATTTCTTATTTTATTTCATTTTGATCAGAGAAAGCTGATGGAATATTTTATAACTAAGTCTTTCACATGAAAGACAATGAATTAAGTAAATTCTCCTTCTCCCGACTCCCCTATCTACTAGGCAGTGTTCATTAGCAGAAGCTGGGATTTTAGACTCAAATGGATCATGAAGTTATTTTTATACCATATTACCTTTCATCCACAAATATTTTTGACATCTGCCACTTCTTTTACTTTATTAGGAAGCCCTTATTTTTAGAAGAGTTTAAGGTTCACAGTAAAACTGAAGGAAAGATATGGAGACTTCCCCCCAGCCCTGCCCCACACGTGCTCAGCCTCTCTTACGCACATCTCCTGCCAGAGTGGCACGTCTGTTACAAGTGAGGAAGCTTCTGCCATCTATTATTTTAATATGAGACTCCGACTAACTATTTGGACTCAGTGTTATGTTTAATTACTCAGTGTTATGTTTAATTACAGTGTTATGTTTAATCCCAGTTCCTCTCCACTGTAACGTTTCCATTCTTAAATTCCTAAGAGTGGATCTTCTCTCCGTCACATAGAGGACACCATCAAATAACTCTTTCATTGCTGGTAGATTTCCAGAGCCTTTTTATACCAGAAAAACTGTCTCCCTGTTGCCTTCAGGCACAAAGGACAGCGTGACTGAGAATGAAACAGGTACCTTCTAACATTTCCCCTTGGAACTCGAGATGAAGCCACATTATCTTACGTACGACGTGACTCACTGCAAATATATAGGCAAGCCCTGTATTTGCCAAAAGCTCGGTCCTGCTCTCTTCCCACATTAGTGATGGTCAAACCCCTTTCTCACACCAAGGGTGGAGGGCAGGATCCTGTGCCCAGCAGGCACTCATCCACTGCAGCTCCGCTGACCTGAAACAGATTCTGCTCTCTCCTCTACTCCCCGGTTCTCTGGTCCCAGGGTGCACCCACCCCTTTGGTCTCTCCTTTGCAAGCCACACACGCAAGGCTCCGTGCGCCACCCACGTGTCCCCACACAAACCAGTGCAGAAGTCCAGTGCCTCCCTCCCCTTCCTCTGGGAATGCACGGAGGACGGCTGGGCCTGTAAGAAGCTTCTGGTCATCTCAGAAAGAGATTCTTGAGCAGCAGAGGGCTGATTCTCACTTGGCACAAACTGGGGTCTCAGTCCAGGAACCGGACAGTGGAAGGGAGACTCTAGGTTTTTCTCCTGTTTCCAGTTGGTCTCTGTTTCAGAAGCGAGGCTTGGAGTGAGTGGACCCGACCCAGCCCCATCTGCCTTACAGTGAAGAGGGATTCCACTGAGATGCCAACAACTGGTTACCTGTTTTCAGTGTTGTCCCCAGTGTCCCTCCCATTTTGTATCCCCAGGCGCGGGAGGACAAAGTTGGAAATGCTGCATCTGGGGCCTCATAACCAAATGTGACCATCAACCCACGCCAAGGCGAAATCTTGACTTGGAATCACAGCGCTTTCAGTGTTGACACAGCTGCCGACGTTAAAGCTGTGGTCCTACTGTGTGTCCTGTCAGAGGGTGTCCTCTACAGTGACTCCCCCAGAACGGCGGTTCTCAAAGTCCACTGTACAGAAGTGTCTGCCGAGGGGCTTAATAAGAGTAGACCAGGTTCCACCCCAAACATTCTGACGGAGTCCAGTATCTGCATTTTTAACAAATATCGGGGGTGCATGCGGGTGGTCCAACAGCAGCCCTCGGAGGACTGCAGCACCAGAAGGCACCAGAAGCATCTCCTCTGAGGCCTCAGACATGAACCTTTCCACAGCCCTAGCTGATGCTTCCCCCAAGCCACACGGAAAGAAGCAAATGAAACCCTGAGCCTGCGCAGTGCCCGGAGCACAGGTGCCTTCCCAGAATCCCTCACTGCTGCTTAGGCTCCGGCAAACACCCTTCCACCAGGGAATAGCCCATGGGGGGATTCTACACCTGGATTTCTACACACCTGAGATTAGATATTTACCACGCTGTCCATCAGGGCACTGGCCATAATGGCCCCAGACTGGAAATAATCTAACGTCCACCGCTAGAGGACTGGTTGAATCAATGATGAATCGGCCACACAACGGAATACTTTGCATCTATATTTTAAAGCATAAGGGAGGTGTCTTGGTCTTGACACAGAAAGATCAGCGAGACGTGGGTGAGGGGGTAGGAGGGAGTGATTCAGTCCATCAAGGCTGGCCTGGCGTGAGCCCACGCCAGTGAGGACCCCAACAAGTCAGGAGGAGCCCCAGCTATTACACCGCACCAGCCCTCCGCACCAACATTAGTAGGAAGCAAAGTGGAGAACATGTGCTGTGTGTACGATGCCATCTTTCCCCATGAAAACAACGGGAGTGGGAGAAAAAAATTTCTAGAAGAACACCCAAAAAAAGGGTGAGAAGTGGGTGGAAGGACAGAAGTGAATGAGAGACTTTAAAACTGCATACGGCCTTGTATTTTTTGAACCATGTGAAGATATTCCCCCAAAATGACATCTTAAAACACTCTAACCTTTTTTTATAATTTAAGACATGTTTGCTGTGGAGGAGGGATGTATATGCCCAAGGCTGACGTGACTGCATTTTAATGTTATATTCCTTTTGGGTCTCTGCAGTTTGGTATTTCTCCAATGTGCCCACTGGGAAGCAGTAAGGGGGTGGGAGTCGGGGGGCGGTGAGCCTGCCTCTTTTGTTAAGTGGCTATGACGCAACCAGAGCGGCTCAAAGGCTGATTGCATCGTGCTTTACAGGAAGTGGGGGTTGTCGCCCCACGGGCTTCCAAGCCCTGCGACTCTTTGAATCACCTGAGCAGCTTTTAATAAAGGCTGATGCTCGGGCCCCGCCCCCAGATATTCTGATTGAATAGGTTTGAGGCAGGGCCAGGGCCCTGGGACTTTCAAAAGCTCCCCAGGTCAACCTAATGTGCAGCCGCGAGTGACAACCTGCTGATCTGGCATCTCTGGAGCGAGGTTCCCAATCCAAATGTACAAACGTGTCCTCCAGGTGACTGCGTTCAGCCAGGTGTGTGACCAGCGGTCCCAGGCCTGCCTGCCTCCTCTTCCCCAGCCGTCACCACGCTCATGCAGGGACTCAAGTATTTGCAAAGGCCGGGTTCAGACAAGAGAAACCAACTCTGTGCAAGAAGTAAGAACCCCGTTTTCTAACGGAAATCAAACACGGGTATTCCTGCGTCTGGCCCCCACTCCTACCACACCCGTTTCTTCCTCCTCTTTCCTCCCCACTGACACACAACCAACCTGAAGGGCGTCTATCAGAAATCACACTGACAAGCAACCAGGGCTCACATCCCAGCCTCCAGGACCCCCCACACCACCACCCCAGGAACAAACAGGCCCGGAGGGAGAAGGCACACACACACAGACGCGTCCGACTTCTAACCTGAGGTGCGTGACGGTCCAAGACGGGAAACATTTTATGAATGGAAAATATTTCATAGAGGTGACTATTGTGACAAAGACGAGCAACTCTACCTGAAAGAGCGCGATCCCTAAGAATCAAAAAATAAAGACTATCGTCCTCATAAAATTACCATTAAAATAGTAATTATTCCCCAAAGGAGGTACTCCTGGAACAATTCCACAAGACGTCTCTGCAGACATACCCCGGCCCTGCCCAGCCAGCAAAGCCAGGCCTGCAACTGACAGAGCTTCAGGAAGTTGGAGGAAGCTCCAATGAGTAAAACAACGGGAAGTGGGAGCTTTAATGTCCTAAAAAACCAAAGAAACACTTTTTCCCTGACGTCTAAAAATCAACACTTCTCTTAAAATGTCAAACACATTGGAAGGTAAGGTGTCCCTGAGAGGCTGCGGCAGAATCTCCTCCACACCCCACTGTGTCCACCTGATCCCGTTTCTCCACACGTGACCTAAGTACAGAACGAAAAGCATTTATACTGAAGTGACAGACAGAATCAAGCAAGGCAGGAAGGAAATCCTCCTTTGCTCAAAGGAAAAGTTCCATAAAAAGAAAGTCAAATGGAGGGAGGGACAGACGTATAAATGGATGGACAGATGTTGTATGGATGGGTGGATGATGGATGAATAGGTGTGTGGACAGATGGATGGACAGATAAATGGGTAGATGAATGATGGATGGACGATGGAGGATGGATGGATGGATGGATGGATGGATGGATGGATGGATGGATGATGGAGGATGGATGGATGGATGGAGGATGGATGGATGGATGGATGGATGGATGGATGGATGGATGGAGGATGGATGGATGGATGATGGATGGAGGATGGATGGATGGATGGATGGATGGATGATGGATGATGGATGGATGGAGAATGGATGGATGATGGAGGATGGATGGATGGATGGATGGATGATGGATGGATGGATGGATGGATGGATGGATGGATGATGGATGGATGATGGATGATGGATGATGGATGGATGATGGATAGATGTATGCATTGATGGATGGATGAATGGATGGATGACAAAGGATGGATGGATGATGGATGGATGGATAGATGGATGGATAAAGAATGGATGGATGGATGATGGACGGACAGATGGACATCAGCTGGTGCAACTTGCAAAGTCAGAGCTCTATAAACCAGGCTATAAAGCCAAAGCTGAAGATCTTCATGTGGAAAAGTGCTAATTTTCTGCTTTAAACGATTATTTTCCCCAACTGTACATGCTCTTTCGCCTCATTTTCCTCCCTAATCTCCAAATCATGAAGCCTAACTATATCAATTACAACGTTTTTGGCTTCAATGAACAGAACATCCAACTAAAATTTGTTGCTTAAACAAGAGGCTTCTCAATAAATCTTAGACACACAAAAAATTTGACGCAGGAGATTCCTGGGCTGCAGGAGTGACTCAAGGAGGCTGGCACGCTTGGTCGGTGTCACTGCAATTCCAGGCATCTGTTTGTAGTGACAAAGAGGTCCCCCATTATATTCACATTTGACAACCTCTTTCGAAGGGGTTGGGATGAATAAAGCGTTCTCCTGTCTTACACTGGCCACAACCGAGTCCCGAGGCCATGGCTAGACCAGTCAGTGAAAAGGGAAACAGAACTGTCATGACCACCCCTACTTTGTCCCTTGGGCACACTGTCATTAAACGAGAACCAAAAAGATGGGCCAACCTCATCTTCTACAGCCTCTGTTCCCACCCCAAATCCTGGATACCTGCTCTCAGAACTGCACCCTAATAAGCGCCCCCCGTATGCCTTCCAGATGGTCCAACAACCTCATTCCTTTGTGGCCAAGCTTCCCTGCTTCACCTCCTCAGCCTCTGGGAACTTGGGATTGGAAACGACAGAACCCAATGAACACTCACTCAAGCAAAGAAACACGTTTGTTCTAAGGAAACGAGGTCTCCCCCAGCAACCAGGAGCAGGAACTGTGGTTTGGCTTCAGTGCAGAATCACCAGGAACCACGGCAGCCACCTCCATCTCTGGCCCACACGACCTCTGAGCCTGGCCCTCTGGCCCTCTGTCACCCTGCCACCGCGCTTTCTCTGCTACTGGGTGCACAGGACGGAGTCCCTGAGATGGCACACCCTCCCGTCTGGTGTGGGTGGAGGCTGGCTGGCATTGCCATGCGATGTCCAAGTCTCCAGACAAAGATTTGGAAGCCACGCCTGGTCCATGAGCCTGGGGCAGAAACGCCAGGGGACATAGTTCAAATGTGGAAGCTACGGACCACACCTTGGGGCCTGTTGCCCAAAATGTAGGGCATCAGAGGCGCCCAAGTCACCCAAGAGGTTGTACAAACTCTCTTTGAAGGAACCTCTCCTGAAACATCAGCCTCCAAGAGAGCAGCCCTGTCTCTCAGCAGGTAGCGGAGCTGGACAGGAGGGAAGAAGCCATCGGATTCAGAGGACGTCTCGCCTGGCAGCCGTCCTCCCGGCTTGGCCTCAGCCTGGCTCCTTCCCCGGTCCCTTCTCACAGCCTCACACCCACCTAACGACACTCGTCCTCACGTTCAGCACCTCCGTCTGGGCCCCTCTGTGCCAAAACGCTTTCCCACACAGGGGTCCCTGTCTTCCAGCTCACTCTCCACGCACGTGTCTCCCTCCGAAGTGAGCTGGGTCTATTTTAAACCCCTGTAACTTGTCTGCCATCTGTCTCGTCTGGAGGCCTCGTGGTCTGTGAGCGGAGAATAGAACCGAATGAGGAAACCCGGAAAGTGAAGTGTGGTTGAGGTCCCACCCTTCGCTACAGAACCCTGGGACAATCCTGGCATCCTTCCCGCAGCCACAGTGGGGAACGGTTCAGGAATCAACGGCTTCCTTTACTTCTCAGACCAGACGTTCCCTGTGTTCTGGGGGAACCACCCGTGCCAGACCCGGAACCCTCAAATCCATCTTTGGGCATGGAGGCTTGGGAATGGTTACCACGGCAACCGGCTCGGCCCCAGGCTTTCTGAACCATCCTGTGCCAGGCGCCCACCTCTGGGAGCTTCAGATGGCTTCAGCCATGACGAGGCATCTGCTCATCGTCCCAAGGTCAGCCTATGACATCGTCCAGGTGTGTCTCTAAGATGGACACAGAACCTCCCCCGTGACGTCGTGAGAATCGGCTCCGTGCTAACCGCGAATCACACTAATAACCACTGTCTGTGGTTCGGGCGCTGTGCTAAGAGCTTTGCCTCTAATTCATTCAGAGCTTCCCGAGAGGCCCATCGTAAGCACTACATGTTTTCGCTGGGAAACCTAACGACAACGGTAAAGTAGAAGGAAGAAATCTAGAGAGACAGGCACGGAAAGCCAGATTTAACTCCTTTCCTAGACTCTGCAGACAAGGCACTGAAATGCTCTTCAACAGAGCAGGTCCCTACATTCAAGTGGGGAAACAGCAACCGCCTGGAACACCTGCCCACCCCCACGAAGCGCGCTGCCTCGGGCATTAGGAAGCCTGGACCCATCGCCAGTCCCCCACACACTTCCTGCCATCTTTCCTCAAGCTGTTTTCTTCCCCCAGAGGAAAGCTTCCCACATCCAGAAGACACCAGCTGGCTGGGAGGCAGCTGCCTTCCGTGGAAGGAGAGTTACTGGGTCTGACAGCCACATGAATCTCTACAAATCCCGTTTCAACCACTGCAGATGGCCAACAGACGCACGATGGATGCAAACCGTTCCCGGAGATTCCGGGGGAGGGGGCCACCAGGGGACGTCACATTTCACAGGACCCTGTCCCCTACCATCTGGTCGGTGCTGGTCGCCTCACTGCCTCCCTCTGGATAGTCTCGGGAACCCCAACACCCTTCTCCTACTTTGCAGAGGAGTCAGCCTCTCCCTCTGAAACACAGGTACCTGCAGAGAGGGAATTCCACCCTCTCCTGAAGGTGTTATCAAAGTGTCAAAATGTTTTTCCAGACAAAAACAGGTCCCTTCCAAAAAGAAACCGGAGCAATTCATGTTTTCTCCAAGAGAGTTTTAGGAGGCATACGATACGCCAGGCCCCCGTTCTGGGCTCTGAGGCTCCAGAAGTGAACAAGCTGTGAAGATGACACAATGGTCTCCGTGTGTCATAGACAGGTCGACCGTGTATAAATTATTAGGACGTTACCACGTATTGGGGGCGGTTTCTGTATTCAAGACACTGCTGAGTACTTTGCTTGCTAAACATTATCTTCCTTCCTCACAACCCCGTGGGAAATAGTTCGTTCCCATTTGACAGATGAGAAAACTGAGGCTCAGTAAGTAACCTGCCCGAGACCACAGAGCTAGGAAGCAGTGGAGGGCAACTCAACCCCAGCTCTGCCTGCTTCAGAAGTTCATGCTTTCAGCAGCAGCTCTGGAGGCCACATCAGCCTCCAGTTACTAATTGCGCAATAAGTCCCCGTGCGTCCATAATGGGCCCAAACTCGCAGTATGGTGCTCAAAGCTTTGCTACTAGTTTCTATGCGATTTCCCACACATGTGTTTCAGCCACCTCGAGTCAGCCACGGTGAAGGGCTGTGTTCCTGAACACAGCCCTCAGAATTTCCTTCGTCTGGGCCATTCCCTCGTGCAACGGCCACATGGAATCTGCCTCCCTCCTTCTCCTGCATTCTGAAACACCAGCTCCGTCTGACCAACGGGCCCCCTCAAAACTCGATACAAACATCACCCTCTTAGTTTTGCTTCTGAGAAAAGAGCAACTATGATATAATTCACGTCCTATGCCAGGCCAGAGGACCAAATCAAATCACGTATTGAGGTTATTGTTCTAGGCTGGTCTGTTTTTTTTCAAATTCATCTTCTCCAGGAAGCCCTCCCAGTCTTGCTAAGAGGTGTTTTCCAGCCTAACTTGCCCCAGCCCTGAGGGGACAGCTTTCTGCCCCTCCCAGGGATCGCTTCTTCCATGATGCCCGGTCCCATCCGAGGGTCCCGACATCCCACTTCCCACAGCACCTTGCACAAGCTCTTGCTCAATCAATGTCTGCAGAAAGAATTCTGCTCGTGCTTTCATTTCTACACATTTCAACATTTCCAAAGCCAGTGTCCCCAGCTGGGGACCCACTTCTCTTCTCAGCAGAACCCACGTGGGCCCGTGGGGGAAGCTCACTCACTGCAGTTCTGACTGGCAGGATCCCTGAGAAGCCACTGAGTCCCAAATCTCTGTCCTGAGCCCAGAGCCACGCCCTGGGTCCCAGGTCGCAAGGTCCACCTGCCAACCGGTCTGTGCCACGTGGACACCAGCTAAAGGGGGGACTCAGAATTCCCTCAGTGCATGGTCCTCTTCCCGTGGTCCCCATCTCTGGGGACCAACCCACCGAGTCCCCACACCCAGTCTCCACATGTCTCAGTAACACTCTCTCCGCTCCTCAGCCACCTGTCCCTGCTCACTGCATCCAGGGGACCTCATGTCCTACCTACACTCCTACAGGGGCCCCCGGCCCTGGTCCCTTCCCCCAGCCCTGCCACCTGGAAATTCACCTTCAGCCACAGCCAGAGTGGTTTCTAAAAGGCCAATCTGATCATGTGATGCTTTATTTTTAAAAAAAAGACATCTGCGCCCTCAGAATAACATTTACACCTTTCATCCGACAGATGAGCCATTTAGGATCAGACTCCTGCCTTCCTCTCCCGAACCACGTGCCCCAACCCGCACCCCTGGAAACATACAAACACCGACGCTCTGTGCCAGCGAGGCGAACGGACTGGGGTCCCTTGGTCCTCGGTGCCTGGGCACACACTGGTCCCCTGCCTGGAGCCCCTGTCTCCTGTTTTCCATGTCCCCTCTTACTGGTTAAACCTATCATCTTTGAGGCTGGGCTGCGAAACCATTTAGTGCCAAAACGTTCCTGATTCCGTCGGTCAGGTGCCCCCCCAACTCTGCGGCCCGGGGACCCGGCACCTACAGCGATCACAGCACCGCGGCACCTTATCGGCGGCAGCCTGGTTATTTGTCTGCGTTCTTCGCGCGGGGGCGGTGCCAACTGGCCACGCCCGAGCAGCACCTGACACACCAGGTAGTCAGTGCAGACTTTGGTGGATAAACAAAAAACGAATGTGTGCATCAGGGCTCTGGAGAGAACCGCTGACAGAGCTGCAGTACTCCTGCGACGCAGCGTTTGGAGGCCTGGAGCTGCCTGGCAGACCGGAAGCCCTCGGTGAAGTGCTGAAGCAGCCTTCACACCTGGGGGAGGGAGACAGGGCACCTCCCGCGGGATTTAGCATCACAGGGCTGGCAGGACAGTGACAAGAGCCGAGTCCTTGGCACGCCACGGAAACTGTGGGAGTGCGAGCCCTCCTTCCAAGGGAAGAGCCAACCTAAGAACACTCATCGTGGTTCGTGTTCCAGGGACAAGGGAGCAGGATGGGCGCGAAGCATCCATGGCCGGGGGGCAGGTCCTACAGAGTGAAACGGCGAAGCCGAGCCTGTGCCCGTGGTGGCCCACTGAGACCCCCGGGCAAAGGCTGAGGCCCCAGGAAAGCACCCCAGGCAGAGATTTTACAACGACAAAGAGCCCACAAAGGGACAATTTCATTTCACAGCTTTCCTAATTTGGACACTTTCCATTCCATTCCCTTTGCCCCCCACCTCTCAACGTCCTTCCAGAAGCTGCACTATGTCTGTCTCCCATTGAGGACTCAGGGTTGGAGGTAAATTAGAAGGGGTTAAGTAACAATATCCAACATGTACTAAGTGGTGGTCAGGTTCGGCCTGCAAGGCCTTGTCTAACGGACTGCAAAACGGGCCAAAGAAATAGCCAACCAACAGTAGCCTGTTCCATCGCCTGCCCCAGAACCAGAAGGAGCAGCCGGATGGGCGTCAGGAGCCGATGCGTTTTCGAATCAGGATCTAGAGACATCACGGTGTATTAGGAAGTAACAAAACCAACATGAATGTCCGAGTCCGAAAATTAATTAATTCCACGTGTCAGTAGAGGGAACAGAAAGGGGTTAACAAGAGAAACACAGAAGTCCTGTGGCCTGGAGGTGCCCAGGTCAAAGGTTCTGCTTCTCCCCTCCACCTGAGCACAGGGCAGCATGACGCCTGCCTGCCCCCTGAGCTCAGACGCGGCCAGGCATCTCGCTTCGGCCGAGGACACGTGTTTGGCAGTGCTGGGTTCTTCGGGGAGAGCTTCAAGAGCCGCTGCAAGACTTGCCGAGGTCCCCTTTCCGTCCCCAACGATGATGGACGCGTGCTTCACATTGGGGCATCTGTTGGCTGGGTTCCTTTTGTGACCAGTGAGCAGGCCCACCCCGCCCCTCCCACTCAGGCCAAACCAGGCCGGTGACCGTGGTTGGGACGAGAAACAAAGCCAGGAACTACAGACGCCAACCCCAGCTCAGTTTCAGGAGAAGCTCTGTCATTACCAGAGCTGTCCAAGCACCTGAGCCGGAGAGCAGGTAGTTAGCAAACGGAAGATTGGACGATCGCAGCCATGTGCTATGAAGGGGGTTCACGCATTACGGGGTACAGAGTGCCCAGTTCACCTTGTTTTGGTAGCAACACCACACATCCTTCTGAAGAACGATCCCATCCCACTCTCGCCCAAATAATTCCACCCTGACCTTCAAAGAGGGCACAAGGTTAGCCAATCAGAGCACTGCTTTCCCACCGGCCCTGGCAGCCAGTGAGCTCCAACTCCAGAGATGGAGGTGCTCTTGCATGAGTGAAACGAGGGGAGAACATCCACAGACATCTTGCCATAGAAGTGAAGCCTCTTCTGTCTGAGAATGGGGTCAACAGAGAGAGAGAAAGCGTGTCCTGGTAACATCATCAGCCCCTGGATCAAACTATACTGAAGAAAGATACTCTCGGACTTCTCGGCTTTATGAAGAAATGAATTCCCTTCCGGATTCAGCTAGCTTGAGTTTCCTGTCGCCTGTAACCAAGATTCCTGCCTCAGACAAAGGGGAGCTGGAATGAATGCATTTGAAGGTTCCATGCCACCGTGAGATTTAAGAGTCAGATGTCAGCTTTAGCTAGCCACCTTCAGCATTAAAAGGCATAGGTAGTTAGGAGAAAGAAGAAGGAAGGATGGAGGAAGAGAGGAAGGGGAAGGAGAAGGAGAAGGAGAAGGAGAAGGAGAAGGAGAAGGAGAAGGAGAAGGAGAAGGAGAAGGAGAAGGAGAAGGAGAAGGAGAAGGAGAAGGAGGAGAGATTAGTCCACAGAGCAGGCAGGTCCCGTTAGATTGGTCAGGTTTGGACGAATCTAAACCGCGTCTGCCAGCACTGGCTACCTGGCACAAATGGCTGCCCTCCGATGCTGGCCGAGGCGGGTGCTCCTGTGGACACCAGCACCACCCCACCGCGGAGCCAGAACTGTAAAGCCAAATGCATCTCCGGACCCCTCGGATGGCTGCGGCCTTGGGTTGTGGTGGCAGGAGCTGGCGGGGCGAAAACCCTGGGGCACAGTGGTTTGCTGCGGTTCTGCCTGAGAGCGTGTTGTGGAAGCAAAAGTGTCATTCAGAGAGAAGACAAGCGAAGTTTCCGCCGATTGTGCTCTCAGGAGCAGCGGTCAGTGTATGACCTTCCATATTGTCTCAGTCCAAAGGTATCATGTCCTCACCTGACCACCTGAGGGTTTAACTGAGCAGTTCTGCTAAGTTAAGTTTGTGTCTGTCCTTTGAAAGGCTCTAACGGAGTATAGATGAGAAGCTGCAGACTGCCAGTCTGCAGACACCTTTGGTTGGGGCCACGACGTGTCTTTTTTTAAAAAATGAAATTTTGCATGAACTCCAGATCCCAGGCTCGTCTTGAAACCCTGACAGGGCCGGCAGCCGCCCTGGGCTCACGTCCCAGAGAGCAGAGCTTACAATGGGGTGCCCCTTTCACAAGGCGCCCACTGTCCGGTTCAACAGGGGCCCCCACTATCCCTGTTTTACACTCCGCCCTCTTCCCTCATGAGGTCTCCTGCCTGGATCTTGTAAGATTGGGGTTCACAACCCTGTTACACTTATGTATGCATCCACAGATTAATGAGAACATGTCATTTTACTCAGCCCATGTCTTTTTTGAATACTGAATTTCAATGTTTTCATCTTCCAACAGTATCCCGGCTCCACAGCACCAAACCCCTCAGGCTGCGATTAACCAGGACCGGCCAGGCCCCCAAGCCTCTGCTCCTACATCCCGCCAGCCTGCCCCGCCCTTTCCCTAAGCCTTTGCTGACTGGAATCCAACTGAACCTGCTAGATTGCACTCAAATGCCTTCTTCCTGCGAAGCCCGCCCAAGAATTCTGGCTCCGAGCGACTGGTTCCCTTCTGCCATCCTCCCAATATGAGGGCATATCACATCTCAGCCCCACTCGGCATTAGTTTTATGGTGACCAGGCTGTGTCCTTGTGGCTCTCCAAGGACAAAGACTAAGTCTCCAGCACCTCAATGACTTACTCACTCACCAGGTGCCAGCATTTTTCCTGCCTTTTCTCATGTAAACCCTACCATAACCCCGAGGTCCTATCATGCTCCCATCTGAAAGATGGGAAAACTGAGGCTTCAAGAGACTCCAAGTCCAAGAGCGGTTTCCTTAACCACTATGCTCTCTGAGCACTGCCCCCAATTTCTGCCACCATACGACCCAGCAATCCTACTGTGGAAGGACTGCTTTCCTTCTTCCGTCCCTTCCCCGGGCTCTGCCCCAGCCCTGAGGGGCCTGCAACAGGCTCTCACCCACTCCTGTCCCCGACAGCTCAGAGAACGCCACTGCTCCCACACGCCGCCTGACAGACGAGCTGGGTAACCGTCCCTCATCACATGGGCCTTCCCAGCAGCTCTGCTTCCTTCTGAAACTCCATTAAATTGTCCCATTAGTGTCAAGAAAGGAAGATGCATGATACTTTTATGAATTTCCTTTTTTAAGGCAAGTCATCTTCAGAACTGTGCTCATGCTGACTGCTTCCAGAATGTTCGAGGTTATTTGGGGCCAGAACTTAACGGGCAGAAAACCACAAAATCCATCTAAATGCCAGAGTTTATCCCCATTGATGTGCCTGAATCAATACAGACGTGATAACGCAAAATCATGGAGGTTGACTCGAGCAGACCTTTCTCCAAACATGATAAACAGACGGTCAACAAGCTCATGAAAAGATACTCAGCGTGACTCATCAGTAGGCGAATGCAGACCCAAACCCCAACGAGATACCATCTCACACCCATTAGCAGGGCTACCATAAAAAACGAAAAACAAAACAAAACAAAAAAACCAGAATAACGAGTACTGACGAGGCTGTGGAGAAACTGGGACCCTCACACACTGCGGGTGGGAAAGCAAACTGGTGCTGTCGCTCTGGAAAACAGTCTGGAGGTTGCTCAAAATGTTAAAACTAGAACTACCGTGCAATCCAGCAATCGAGCCCACTCCTGGGTATAAACCCAAAAGAATTAAAAGCAGGGCTTGAAGCGATATTTGTACCCCCTTGTTCACAAGGGCCAAAGGTTTCAGAAGCGACCTAGGTACCCGTCAATAGATGAGTAGAGAAGCGAAAAGTGCTATATACATAGGACAGAAAATCACGCGGTCTTAGAAAGGAAGGAAATTCTGACGCGTGCTACAACACATCATGCTGAGTGAAATAAGCCAGCCCCCAAAACACAAGTGCTTCTATGCAGGGGCTTCATATCTGCTTGATGGATAACAGAGTCACGTGACATTGTAAAGAAGCACGAGCGAATTTAAACAACACAATGAATGTTTCCCCTTCAAAATTATTCACCTTAGAAAGTTTCATAAAGGACAGCGGGGCTGAATGGAACTCTTGAAGAGGTGCACCAGAAAGGTTTTCACACCACGACACGTTCGTTTGCATAGCACTCTATTCTTCTTCATTTGTAGCCTCTGCACAATTGTAGAGCTGAGTCTCACATGACCCAAGAGGTAGGGAAGGATGTAATTTTCAATTGCTTGATGTGAACTTGAGCTGGCGATCTGTTTCTTTCCCTCCATCCCTCACAAAATAGGCCCCGTAACATTGGAAATGTGGTCACGTGGCGTTGACTGAAATTTAGGGGAAAGTATGAAGTCAGTCCCTTCCAGCGGACCTCGCCTAATCCATCAAACAGATCATGACTTGCTGGGTTTCCATGGAAACCTCTGGGCTTCTCCATCAGCACCAGCCCATTTCCCTGTCCAGCCTGTGGGCTCCCTCCCATCCCTCCAAGTGTGGGAATCCCCCCTTCCCAAGTCCAGCCGCCCCTCTCTTACCATCGGTGCTCAGGTAGGCTTATCCCTCCCCCTGGGTCTAGGAAGTCTTTCACTGCCCTTGCTGACAAACCCCTTTCATTAAGACCCGGTATTTTCCTCTTTTCATACGAACTTGGAAGTGTTTCCTTGACCTATTCAAAACATCCTGGGACAGTAATTTAAGGCCACCAGGAAACAGGAAGAAGTCGAATGCAAAAGGCTTTAACACGCCCGTCCATCACTAGCCTTCAAATTGGAGGCCAGAGGCTGTTTCCAAGGCAGACCCACAAGTCTGCCCGGCTTTGACCTGGCTTTACGAGCTCACTTACCCTCTGATACCCCTTGAGCTCTTGCCAGAAGGTGTAGAAACGTCTGAGCCTTTTGGGGCCTCTGAAACATTTCCTCAGCCAAGCATAAGTGAAGGTCACTGGCCCATCTGGAGAACTGCAGATAAGTCACAAATGGCCTTTCGCCAGTGACCGCCCCCTGGCGTGGGGCTCACCGGCTCTGCTCTCTCTGTCATTTGTTCTGCCCAGGCTAATCCCATTCATAACCTGCGTGGTCCCCCTCATCCGTGAATGGCCATCTTTTCTGTAGCTGCTCCGGGCCAGGCCATATGGCCAGGGAGCTTGAACAAAACCACAGGAGACGTTTCTCTGAGTCAGTGCATCCATCCCAGTTTTATAAACACGCCTGGGACGTCCAGACCATGGGCCGCCATGCAGTCATGAGAGAGAATAAGGACACTCTTTATGTGCTGACGTGGAACAAACTCCCAGGTATCTGGTTCAATTCAAAAGGCAAGGTAAGCGACCATGTGAGTGTGGGTGTTTTGGGGCGAGAAAAATCGTGTGTGATGTGCACGGACGTTTTGGACTGCTCCCAGCCATCCACACAGCGACTGCTGACACGGGTGCCTGCAGGGAATTGCCCGGCTGGCTAAAAGTCAAGGGCGGGAGACTCTTCTCAAGATAACCCATTCTGTGCCTTTTTCATTTTGAACCAGCGTGTGGATATAACTCCTGGAAATTTAATTCCACTAAGAGAGATCAGAGATACGTACAGCCATGGAACAGGACACAAAGACGTCGCCCCCCCCAACCCTCCGTCTGTATTTCCTGACGTGCAAAAATGTTCACCGTACCTTCATGATAAGCAGATTTCAGAATAAGGTGTTTTCCTTGTGGCTTCTAATTTTAACTTACAAGACCTATACATGTTGATTAAAAATCTGCAAGAACATAAACCCAAATGGTAATGGTTGGCTTTTTCCGGAGTCATGGAAGTGGGGGTGATTTTTATTTTCTCCTCTTGGTTTAGCTTTGTGTTCTTGTTGTTCTATAATAGGCGAGCTTTGGGAAATTTCTAGACATATTTTTTCCACTTTTTTAAAATCTCTTTTTCACTTGCAGTTGACAGGTAATATTAGCATAGTGGGTAGACAATTACATAACGTACAAAGTGGTCACCCCGATAAATCTAGTGCCCACCTGCCACTATACTTATTACCATGTTATTGACTCTATTCCCGAAGCTGTACTTCACATCCCCATGACGGTTTTGATAACTGCCAATGTGTCCTTAAACATTTTTTTTTAATTAAAAAAAGGGAGACGGCATCTTATGCTTCCGTTGTACCCACGCCACTCCTCTCGCCCACCCCACCCCCACCCTGCCCCCAAGGCAGTGGTGAGAAGACGCAGGACCTCGTGGTGAATACCTTATTTGGAGGGCTGGCAGAAGGGAGACCAGGAAATATCGCCACAGCCAGAAGCAGAGCAGCAGAGCGAGGGAGGCAGGATTTTAAAAGGCAGAGCTATAAACCTCCGCATAAAATAAGCAGCCAGGCTCTCATTTCAGCCACGTCAACAGGGACTGTGTATTCATTAAAACTGCGTCAGCCTAAGGAGTCCCCAGAGATGGGGGCTAACCGGAGAGGGGTGGGGACTGCGGGGACAAGGACAGGGCCACCAAAGGCACCTGCTGTTTTCTAACACAAGGCAAACAGGCCAAAAACATGTCACAGCCAGAGAAGGGCCACCCAGAGGGGCTTCGGGGCTCTCATTCGTCTTGTTCAAAGTAAACAGAGATTGAGGAAAGAGAAGCAGCCAAGACCCGTTAACATCTGGCTGCCTGGCCCCAACCTGTCCTGCCCAATGGTTCTGGGGGGACATGGAATGTCCCGAAGTCAAGGCCTGGGCTGGACGGATCCTTGACGAGGGTGGGCCAGGCGGCCTCCCGCCCTCCCCCAGAGGCCAGCCCTGCGCCCAGCAGGTGGAAGGGTTGTGCCCAGCATGCTGACAGCTGTCCACGGTTTAACTCACTTAAATCCGGGTACTCTTACCATCCCCATTGACGGGTAAAGAAAACGACGCATAGAGAAGTTAAACAGTTTGCCCAAGGTCACCCAGCTAAGTGGGGGTGTTGGAACCCAGATGCAAGTCTCCCTCCAGAGCCCACAATCTTGGTCACAACACCAAATCTTGCCAACCATGCAGTTCAAACCAGAGCTCGGAGGCGGTGACCTATGACCCTGCACCACATGTCTTCCTGGCAGCTAATGAGAGTGGGGACCACAGCTGTCAAATCCAACGCGGGCGGTGGGCTGCATTTGTCCCATTGTACAGATGGAAGCAGCTGAGGCGCGCCGGCTTGAGAATATTTCCCCATACTGGGGAGCAGCCTCACCCCCAAGACAAGAATGGAAACTGGGGCCATCCTCTGCCCCCCCAGGCAGGTGAAACAAAGGGGACACGCTTAAGCTAAGGAAACCCAGGGGGGTGGCAATAGACCCCAGGAGCAGGAAACAGTTTCCTTTTCATTCCGCAGGGCTCAGTGCCAGAAATCCCGAGGGGGAATTCTGGGATGAAGAACAAAGAGAAGGAGCCAGAAGGTTCAGGCAGATGCCCCTGATGTCCCCCCACTGAGCCAGGAAGGTGAGGGGCTTCCCTCCCCAGCAGGGGGAGCAGATCAGCAGGTTCACACTTCCAGTTCTACTCCTGAGCCATCAGCTAAAGAGCTTTCAAGGTTAGCAAGGCTGATGGCAACTGCTTTTGTCACATCATGCTCTTTCCCACTCACAAATGACTTTCCTAAAGCCTCGGAAAGGAGAAGCTGGGGTTCGCGGCTGCAGGTCTGCCTCTTCACCCAATAAGGGCCGCACGGAGGGCTCAGTGCCCAGGGATCCCCACCTTGACGGCCCCTCCTCCCTCCCAGTCCTGCTGTTCTGTGATCCCGCCCCTCACTCCAGCCCATTGGCCACCAGACCTAAGCTGAGCCAATCGGATTCTTTCACGGACTTCAGCCTGGGGGCTGAGTTCGAGGTGCTGGATACAAGGCAGCGATGGGATGTCATCTTCCATCCCCTCAGTCGAGGAAGAAACAAGGAAAACGGGTGTGTGCAGAGGTGAGGGTAATGAATGTGGACAAGGAGAAGGAGAGAGGGCGACGGAAAGCCCAGCAGTCTGCCAGCTCCCGGCTCTCCTCTCCCCGCTCCGCCGGTGACCGTCCCCTTGGTCCCAAGCATTCTTACACTAGATTCCTCTTCTAGCTTTCGCTGACTCGAGTTGCAACCAAAAAAGCTTGATGAACACACGCCACCCTCTCGCTCTTGTGGGACACGCAGACATCTGGATAATACAACCAAACAGCTGGAAGCAAGCGCACTGAAGAGTGAGCCACTAGCCAAGAGTAACTGCAGACCAGACGGGGTGGGGACAGGGCACTGGGGCACACGGGGCGGGGGCAGGACACGGGCTGGCTCCGGCTCGGGGCAGCTCCCAGGAAGGCCAGTCAATTCAACAAGTGTCTAGTAAGCAGTGATGAGGCCAGACTGCACCGTGAAGGGACAAACGGACCCCTCAAATAGAGACCCCGCTTTCAAGCAGCTTACAGCAGAGGGAAAAACTGACCCACAAAGCCATTAGTGAGACAGAAGAGGGAAGATGCAAGGCAGGGCTAAAACTGTCGCTTCCAGGCAAAAGGAGGGTTCGGGGACATATGGTTCCCTTGGGGGTTCTGGGGACGGAGCACACCTTCTTTGAGAAAGGAGCGCTCTTTGGGTTCAATGAGAAGACCAGCTTGGCTGCACTGAGGCCCCAGGGAATGACAGGACATAAGACGAAGGGACGGGTGGGGACAGTCCATGGAGAGGTCATAGCAGGCAGGGTGCCTAGTCTTCCGTCAGGACGCACCCCCACCTTTGTGATCTCTGCCCTATCCACACACCATTGCAGCACCACTACCACGGTTCTTTGACTTAAAGTGTTTTTAAAGTGGAAATGGTCTGGAAAAGTGAAGCACAGACCATGGGTCACATGACCCAGCAATTCCACTCCTAGGTAAATACCCAAGAAAGCTGAAAGCGCGTTCACACAAAAATTTTGCATGGATGTTCACGGCAGCATTATTCACAACAGCCAAAAGGTGGGAACAACCCAAACGTCCATCCCTGGACGAATGGATACACAAAAGGCGACGGAGCTTGATGGAATATCCTCAACCTCAAAATAGGAATGCGGACACACAGTAAAACACAGATGCACCGTGAAAGAAGCCAGACACAAAAGGCCACACGTTGTACGACTCCATTTATAGGAAGTAACCGAAACAGGCCGATCGGGAGACAGAAACTGGATTAGTGGTTACCAGGGATTAGGAGCAGGAAGAAGGGGGGGTGACTGGTAATGGTCTGGGCTTCTTATGGGGGGATGAAAACATCCTGGAATTCGAGAGTGGCGATGGTTGCACAACTCTGTAAACATCAAAACCACTATAACTGCGCTTCATTCAATGAGAAAGATGGTCAACTTAGAGTTATGAGAGTGGTCATAAAATTTAATAATTTTAATAATATTTTTAATGGAATGAAAAATCAGCACCTCTTTAATATAAGTAGAACTCAACCATCAAAATGAACACAACACAAACAAAATAATGGTAGTTCACGGTGGCTTGACACAGTTGCCCCCCAAACCCTGTGCCAGAGGCTTCTCTCTCTGTCAGGACGAGTTTGGGGTGTGAGAGAGAGAAGAGCACACTGGTTCCAACCTGAGGCTTCCTCCCTGGTCCAGTCAGAAGGACGGGAAGCACGCGGGGAAGGGAAACCGCCTCCCACACTGTGCTCTAAGGGTACTTAGTGCCACGTCTCACCAAACTGGCTTCCTGTCCCAAACCCCACTGGCACTTTGGGCAACTTTGCTCTAAAGGACGAACCTGAGGTTTCTGTGTTCCCGTCTGCGTGCCAAACCATGTGACGGCTCCTGTGCCTGGATCATGTCATGAATCCATCCCAACAAGCGTGTAGCCTCAAGCCCACAGAGACAGTGGGGAGCCAGGAGGGGGCTGGGAGTGGGGGCGGGGACACGTGATGAGGGAGATGACACTGACCCCACAGGGCAGGGTGCGCTGGATGAGGGAAACGAAGTTTTCACTACACGCTCTGCCCCCTGCTCCCCCAGCAGGGATCCCTGTGGCTACAGGCTGACCGTCTGTGTCCCCCACATCTGAAGCCAAATCCCCCGTGTGACGGCATTAGGAGGTGGAGCCCTGCCCAGAAGAGACCCCAGAGAGCCTGCTTCCTCTCTGTCTGCTCTCACCACGAGAGGACACCGCAGAAGAGAGACTGGCACCCTGATTGCAGACTTCCGGCCCCCAGAACTGTGAGAAAACACGTTGCTGTTGTTTAAGCCGCTCAGGCTGTGGTCTTCTGTCACAGCAGCCCGAGCTGACTAACACGGTGACAGAGAAATGGGGGAGAAAACACACACACAGCAACAGCAGGAGGGCTTGGCCGAGGGAAACACGGCGCACGGGCCCGGAACGACCGTCTGCACCCCACGAAAGCTGTGTCACGGGAAGGCATCTGCTGCACATGGAGAGCGGATGATGAACCATGAGGCACAAAGGGCATGCGACAGCAGGCGTGCGGGCTGGGTTCGTTCACCCCCATAGGCAGTGCGCCCACTGTGTGCCAGGCTGTGCCGGGCACAGCACACAAAGCAGAATGGACCCCCGCCCTTGGGGGAGGCGAGCGTGTTCCTACCTGCAAAAGCAACGGCCAGGGGCTTGGGGAGGGGCCACCGAGCAGGGACACTGCTGTCCTGTCCCCCTCTGGTACCTCTATGTCATGGTTGGTCTACACAGAGGAGGTGAGGGGGTGTGTTGAAATAAAGGGAGTGTGCAAACCCCTCAGCAAGGCACTGAGATCTGGCTGCCACCACGAGCCATGCCCTGTGTCGGGGCCACACCTGGCGAGGACTCGGCTTGGCCAACCTGCCCCACAAGAGTCGGGCACCTGCCGGAGAAGCCCTCTCTACATTCTCTGCCAGCCTGTAAGACCCCATGACACACCTTTGCAACGGGACCCCCTTCTTCTAGGCACGGCTCCCCATCTCCATGCCACCTCCATGCCACCTCCATGCCCTCCACAAAAACGGCCTCTCCTCAGGGCTGTCATGAGTAACCAGCTCTAAGAGGTTAACCTCAAAGCCTGGGCTTACACCTCGGCAGGTCCCCACTGTGCTTCTTCCTTCTTCCAGGTCCCACAGCCGTCGCCACTTCTCCTTCCTCTTCAGTCTCACACCCACACCGACCGATTCTGTGTGGAATTTCTCTCCCCACCTGCCACCCCCAAAGACAAGGCCACAGGCCCCTCCTTTATTCCTAAGGGACAGAAGACGATAAACTGACACACGGTTAAATCACAAAGCTTCCGCCACCTCAGGTCAGAGGCACTGCTCCTGGGTCCATGGCCAGGTGAGGCCCTTGGGGGTGCACTGGAGGGAGGATGGCTCAGGTGAGGGCTGGGGGGCCTGGTGGGAACCTCTGCTCCTCTTGCTGGTTCCCACACTCACGAATCTGGGGTCTCTGGTCTCTAAGATAGAAAGGCGCCTCCCTTTCTGGCTCCTGGATGTCTGTCTGCAGCCCTGGACATTGGGCGTGACGGGATCTCAGAAGAAGAAAAGGCTTCCCGGGCATCCCATGAAAAGTCTGCTCAACCCGGGGCTCAGAAACCAGTGGTGCTCAACCTGAGACGACTTGGGACCCACTGGGGACATGTGGGCAACATCTGGAGACATTGTGGATTG
Organism: Rhinolophus ferrumequinum; assembly: GCF_004115265.2. Taxonomy (NCBI): domain Eukaryota; kingdom Metazoa; phylum Chordata; class Mammalia; order Chiroptera; family Rhinolophidae; genus Rhinolophus; species Rhinolophus ferrumequinum. The sequence continues at coordinate 17,697,962 of NW_022680357.1, read as the reverse complement.
TCACGGGGCGAGGGTGGATACTGGCATCTAGTGGGTGGAAGCCAGGGACGTTGCTAAATATTCTACAACACCGGAGGTGCCAAAAAAATGTACACAAGTGGGCACTTTGGTCAACGTCGCTCAAGCAGTCGTTCGCCGTCATCAGAAGTGTCTGGACGCTGATGGGAACCACTCTGAGCACCTCTTGTCATTGCAGAAGTCCAACGTGACTTGTATGCATCTTTTGTTATCGGTATACATTATTACAATTTTAATAGTTTTTTCCTTTCTTAAAATGTGTATACATTTTTTTGGCACCCTCTGCATACAGACAGCCCCCACGAAAGACCTCTCCAGCCCCAAATGTCAATAGGGCCAAAGTTGAAAAATCTCACTCTAACTAAACCCCGCCCAGCCCTGGGGACTCACTTTCTCCTCCCCCCAACCCCCTCCAGCCAGGCACCCCACTGCCCCCGACAGAGTGGGCCTGGCTAGATGAATCAGGGGGCGGAGGCTCCATGTCTTCCTTGAGGACTCGGCTGAACCCCACAAACCCTTGCTGCCTCGCTAGCTGGGGAGGCTCTCAGAAAATGACTACCAAATCCCTCCTCCACCTTTTAATATATGATGAAGGCGGCATTTCAATTCTGTGGGAAGAGATGGATTATTCAATAAATGGTATTGGGACAACTGGCTGGCCATCTGGTAGAAAATAAAGCTAGATCCTCACCTCCCTCCTAAAACCAAAATAAATTCCATATGGATTAAAGATTTCAGTGCAGGGAAAAAAGTTAAAGTAGTGAGAGAAAAGATGAGAGCATTGCTCGGCAATCTCATTGAGCGGGAGGTCTTCCGAAGCAAGACACGAGACGTGGGCTACACGAAAGAAAAGGTTCATCAATCTGACGAAGAACATTGAAACGTCTACAGAGTGAAAAAAATCCCAGACCAAGCTGAGTTGTTTTCAAAGTAAAACAACCACTTTCATATACCATTACCTACCGAAAACAAATGCCAGGCTAGGAGGCGTGTTCTTTAGTAAATAAAAACCTGTTCTAATAAACACGCAAGTAGAAAACAATGGGCAAAAGACAAGAGACATTCCACGGAAGAAGAACTACCAAGAGTCCTCAACCACAGAGAAAGGTTCTCATAAGCCAAGAGAGGCAGATTAAGATGAGATACCCCAGTGAGAGACCCTTTATCCACCAAGGAGGCTGCAAAATGAAACAGTCTGAGAATATTCTCTGCTGGAAAGGGTGTGGCCACAAGCTGTCCTATAGAAAGGCCAGCAGAGCCAGGAAGAAACCCCGAGGCATCAATCCACCCGTGAAAGTGCAGAGCCTCTGACCACGTCATCCCAATGCCCAGGTATCCAAACCCACCCAGGTAACTAGACAGGACTGCTCATTACCGTATTGTTTGTAATAGCAGAAGACAGCCAACAATGCCGGCGCCCATTGTGAGGAGACTGCTGAAACACGGTACCAGGCACTCAGGAAAGGGAGGACTCTGGAACTCAGAAATCAATGAGGCTGCATGAAAAGGAGGGAGGGATTCCGGTAGAAACTGGCCGTTATCAAAGCCGTCACGGGGATGTAACGTATAGCACAGGGAATAGAGTCAACAATACGGTAATAAGTATGTGTGGTATCAGGTGGGGATTAGACTTACCTGGGTGACCACTAAGTCACCTAAATGTCTGACCACTAGGCTGTACCCCTGAGACTGATGGAATGTGGAATGTCAGTTGTAACTGAAAAAAATTGTAAAGAAATACAGCAGCTTGATGGCTCGATCCCCATGACACATTATTATTACAAAGGACAAGCGATGTCCAACACGGCATTACACCTCCAGTTGTGTCAAGAAATATAGGGAGGCACATATTCAGTCAACCAATATTTATTCAGCCCCTATGACATGCCAGGCACCACTCTAGGGGCCGGATGCCACCAGGGTCAGTCTGTCCCCAATGCACATGGGTTACACACACTTGGAAAATCACTAGAAGGAGACACAGGAAACCAATTACAGAGGAGGCTCTGGGTTGTCCAATTTGGCAAATAAAAATACAGGGGCCCCAGGTGAATTGGAATTTCATCTACGCACTGAAACTTTAGCATCAGCTTGTCCTATGCAGTACCTGGTGCAGACTCACTTGCACTAACTTCAGATTTAACCGGGCACCACTCCCCTGGAGGAGCCGGGAGGGCAGATGAAGCACCGCGGATGGAAGCCAGATTTCCTTTCCACGCTACTGTGTGCCGTCAAGTATCGCACTGTTTGGAACTATCAGGTGCACGCACTGCTTTTTAGTATTCTTTTTAAACAGACACCCGAACAAGAAAAGAAATGCCAGGGATGGGAGGCCCAACTCCGGGGAGCTGCCAGCCCCACCCTGGAGTCAGCCTGGTAGTCCCCCTCCCCCCACGGAGCTGCATTCCAGGGCTCGCTTCTTCTCTAAATGGAAGAGATCCACACCCAGCAGCAAATCAGCAAGCCAGCTTCCTGGTTGCGCTATTTCTTTTCTAAAACGGGCCCGATGCAAAGGAAGAAATGCAGAACGCAGTGGGGAAAGGAAATACGGGGCACGCTAGAAACTAGCCTTTTCTGAGAGAACGGAGGGAGAGAAAAAAATGTCGCATTTCTTCAACAGCCGGGTTTGAAGGATCCCTGGGGCCTCTCCCATCAGCTTCATCTGTCCTCACCTCACCTCTCTCGCAGGAGATTTTCCCACTCCAACAGGGAAAGTGCCTTTATGTAAAGGCCCTCCAACCTTTATGCTTTGGATATTTTTTGAGCACACACAATAGCTGACCTTTACGAACTACTAAACTATATGCCAGGCACTCTTTCCAAGCATGTTAACCAGTATTAACTCATTGAAATATCTCAACAACCCCATGAGCTAGATGCTATCTTATCCCTTCTGGACACATGTGGAAACTGGGGCACAGAGAGGCTCAGTAATTCACGAAGACCACACAGCTGGGAAGTAGAAGACCTGGGATTTGAGCCCAGGGAACCTGGCCCCAGAGCCCACACCCTTCGCTTGTCACAGGCACTGGATGGTGACCAAGGCAGCAGACACGCCTGCCCTTATTGAAGGTCCCTGGGGGCGTCTGACCTCCCCACACGGAAACAGACATGCTAATGGTGAATCACGCCGAGTTCTAGGAGATACAAGTAAGGACTGCACACAGACCACCCGTTCATTACTCAACAAATATTTAGTAAGGGCCTACTATGTGCCTGGCACTGTTCTAGGCTCTAGAGGAAGCAGCCACACACGGGACAGATGGGTCCTCAACTTCAGGAAGCTCACGGCCTAGTAAACACCCAGGGGGGGTTGGCCAGGAGGCCAGCAAAGGCCTGTCTGGGGAGGGAACACTGAAGCTGAGCCCAAGAGGCCTGAGCGTGGCATTCGAAAAGTATTCCCTGCAGAGAACCGCGTGCCACAAAGACCCTGGGTACGAAACGAGTTCAAGTTCATCCCCAACCCCAAGAACCTTTCCACGGGCCACTGCGTTCCCATGCAATCCAGAAGCCAGGGTTCAAACTCAGCTTTTACGCGGACTCTCCCTCCCAGCCCTCTGCGAGATCTAAGGCAGAAGCAGCCCCCAGCCCCCAGGCTCATGCCTGCCTGCCGAGGAACTCAAGTGTTATCTTTTTTCCTAACTCTCAACATGAAGGCACTGCTGACTGTTCGTGTTCCGACCGGGCTTTGAGACAGAAATGATGTGGCAATCCCAGCGCCCAGATGTACTGAGCAGACTGGTCCAAAGAGAAATGGAAAATGCCTAGGACGGAAACCAGCAGACCCCATCTCTCTCCCCGCCCCTCTCTCTTTCTCTCTCTCACTCACACACACACACACACACACACACACAAACACACACGCTAGGGTTCTCTTCCTGCCCCTACTCACAAAACCCTGGGGCCATGTGTTTTTATCCTAAGCAGGCCAACGGTCTCGGCTCTTCACCACAACCTTCGGAGTGGGAGCGAGGGAGGGTTTGGAAGTAACACACGGGAAACTCTGAGTGCAGTTCTGAGCACATCGTCATCAAGAAGTGACAGCTCTTCTTGCTAATATGGTGCAGAAAATATTAGTGAAGAGTGAGGAGCTGGGGGCCAGACTACTTAGGTTTCAGGAACCAGCTGGCGGCGAGCTGTGTGACCTCTCTGCCCAAACTGCTCGGCCTCAGCTTCTCCATCTGTAAAGTGGTTACTGTTCTGCTACTGCCTGGCTCAGAGGGGGCTCGCTGAAAGGGTCAAATGGGTTACTATGGAGGGAGGGGCTTAGAACAGGGCTTGGCGCAGAGGAAGTACCACCTTACCTGCTGACCTCTACGGCTCCCACTTTTACCATTTTGTTGTTATTATTAAGATCTAAATCGAAGAGAATTCTGGAAGGATTTCCGATTACCCTTCAAAATGTCAGGGGCACCTAAGATTGGCCCCAAGGGAAACTGTGGGAGGGGCATACGGGAACCCTCTATTAACGCTGCAACTTTTCTGGAAATCTAAAAGTATTCCACATAAAAAAATTATGATTTTTTTTTTTTCTTAACAGGCAGAGGCAAATATGCCCTCACTGCCTTTCAGGTTTTCTTCCTCATCAGCAGAGCGATCCAGGCTTCAGAAAGGACAGACATGGCATGGTCTGCACAGTAGAGGCCCCACACCACACGCCGCCCTCCCGGCTGGGAAGCTGTTTAGACACCGGCTGGGAGCTGAAGGCGTCTCTCCACAGGGCAAAAATCCCAACAGGCCCAGACCTCTATCCGCCACCAAGTTTTGTCTTTTTTCCAATGACTATTTCTTGAGTGGCTCCCGTGTACCAGGTGCCACTCACACTTGCAGCCACGGTATGGTTTTGCACCAGCTATGGGAACTTAGAGAACGTATTTGCAAGGCCCGCGCATGCTTTTGCAGCCTCCATTGCTGCAGACCGGTCCCTGCAGAGTTTCTTTGTGGTGACACCATGCGAATCTTTGGAACCGCAGAGAAGGTGTTGCCACCGGGCAAATCCTGACCTAGAGATTTTTGGGGGGGGGGCGGGGGACCCTCACACACTCAGACAACAGTGTGCAACCCCAGGAACCCAATGAGGCTGCCTCCTAGGCAGGTGTGGCAGGAGCAACCACCTTCCCGTCTCATTCCTAGTTGGCATTTCAAAGACAGGGAGGGGCCAGAGAAAGCTGCCATGTCTGCCTGTAAAAGAAGACACATTTCTCCCCCGGCTGCCTCCTCTTCTAATTCCCTCATCTATCTATCCAGTCACTCCCCTTCCGCTCCAAGCTGTTTCCTGCAGATAAAAACACCCCACAAATTCCAGTCTGCATAGTGAGATGGCAGCCAGCGGGCTCTAAACGCAGACAAGCTCGCAATCAAGCAGGAGGCGCCCCGTGGAGTTGATGATTTTTCTTTTTTTGTTTTTTTTAAGCAAGAGAATCCATGCCATCTCCTTAGGATAAACCCCCTGGGGGAGCGGGTGGGGGTGCCACCCATCCTGAAAGACAGGCTGTGGAGACAGAGGTTCTACTCTATTGTATGAACCAGCAGCAGCTGGAAAAACTGGACCCCAAACCCTCCCAGGCTCAGAGCCTCCAAATGACAGGCACGACTTATATTCCTAAAACGGGGATTTTTTTCTGCTTAGGGAAAACCGTTCATCTGGTAGATTAAAGAAATCAGTTCTAACTGGGAGGTGGGGGCGCGTGTAGCGGTGCCTCTCTCAGTTCAGGAACCCCACAGGAGAGGGGGAATGCCAAGAAGGACTAGAAATGGGGCCCAGGAGCGCGTGGCACACAGGGTCAGAGGCCACGGCTGTGAGAACTCTCCAGTCAGGGCTGACACGCACGTGCCTTTCTACCCAGCAAGTGTGCTTGCAGGATTCTGGATGACAGACATGCTCACCCGCGTGGGTCCGCCGTCAGGCACGAGGGTCTCCACGGCAGCGGTGCCCATAGGTACGAAGGATCAGACAGAACCAGGAGGACGGGCCAGCAGGGGAAGGGGGCACTGCAGCCGTTAAAATCGGGCCGCCATAGGCGTGCTCCAAGGTCTCTATCTAGATCTTAGCAACCAGCAAACCAACGTGCGTACGGTGCGACGAAGGGTATTGAAAAAAATGGTATGTGGAACATCTCTTTACCGATGGCTCCCGTGTACCAGGTGCCATTCACACTTGCAGCCGTGGTATCGTTTTGCACCAGCTATGGGAACTTAGAGAACGTGTTTGCAAGGCCCACGTGCTTTTGCAGCCTCCAATGCTGCAGACCGGTCCCTGCAGAGTTTCTTTGTGGCGACACCATGCGAATCTTTGGAACTGCAGAGAAGGTGTTGCCACCAAGTAGCACCAAAGTAGCCCCAGGGGTGTCCATCCAGAGAAGAGGCTCGAGGGCCTGGGGATGGGGTGTGGGTGCGGCTCTGTCGCTACTGCGTAGCTTGTGTACTTTGCTGTATCTGTAGGATTTCAAACTTTGCATTACAGATTCCAAACAAACCATCTCAAAGAATGATACTTCAGGAACAGAGAAATAAAAGTTCCTAGGAGAAGATCAAGAAGGTCGTATCGATTAAGATCCACACCCACACACAACTTCCTACATACCTTGATAACTGATACCACCCCCACTTACTTTACAAACTCGGCACCGTCAAGAGCGAGCTGAGGCTTGTCAGCCATGGTATGCTGGCGCTTTGGACTGGACACTCTGTTGTGAAGCCGTCCTGCGCGTTGTAAGATGTTTAGCAGCATCTGGCCTCTAGTCACTAGATTCCAGCAGCAAATGCTCCCCGCCCCGGATGCGCCAAACCTAAATTCTCCAGACATGGCCAAACGTCGCCTGGGGGCACACGGTGCATAGGTTATGGGTCCTGATGAGCAGTAATTGTGCCTCTTTTATTCTGTCTCCCCGTATTCCACACGACACAGAGTTCTTATGGGTAAATAATTACAAAGGAACCAAAGTCATCTACACGGCTGTTTCAAATATTCTCACACACACCGTCTGGCACTGGGGTCGTCTGAATGTGGAAAAGGCGCGTCCATTATTCTGTTTCTCCCAGTAAAGCTGATGTTTGGAACGTGGAACTGGCCCTGGTTCTCAGCAGAGAGATTTGCGGAAAACATCGTCCCAACCGTGAAAGACCCGGGAATGCACGGGTCTGACCGAGGTAAGGAGCAGGGTGTGCTGTCCGTTCTTTAACAATGACCACCCCTGACCTTCCATGCCCTCGGCAGTGCCACCCAACGTTGCAAATGCCAGCAGCCTGTGTCCGATGTCCCTGCTGCTTGAAGGCCACCCGCGGCTGACATCTCCACCCCCTCCGTCCCTGGGAGCAGATGGAGAAGCAGTTGCTTCACACGCTTGGCCGTGCTCAGTGGCAGATTTCCACCTCCGCAGAAACTCCAAGAGTGACCCCCACAAAAGAATCATCAGCAAGGAACAAGGACAATGAGAAGGCCCTCTCATCCAACACCATTCAACCACTATGTTCCAAACACTTCCCATGGTCCAGGCGTGGAGCTGGGGACTTATAGACATCACTGCACTGGGTTTAAGTAACAGTTACTACGACCACGTATATTAATTACTAGGTTATTATGAAGTTTACCTCCACTCCTGTTGCCATCCTCCTTCCAACCTCAGGGCCTTTGCACAGGCTGCGCCCGCTGCTGCCCCGGAACGCTTTGCTGCCAAACTCTGCCTAGTTTTTGTTTAAACTTCACTTTGTCAAGAAAGACTTCTCTGACCCCAAAATGAGGCAGGTCACCCAATACACACTCTCACCCAGCCACGCTTCTCCTCGATAGCACTTATCATAACTAACTCTATTATTATCTGTATCATTACAGGCTTATCTGTCTCCCCTATTAGGAGGTAAGTGCCACGAGGTAGCGACCGTGTCTGATTTGCTCACCTTTGGGTGAGCACCTAGTGTAGGGCCTGGAGCACAGCGGGCACTCAGTGAAATGCTAGATGGACCCATGGATGGAGGGAAGGACGGAGGAGGGGGAGAGAGGAAGGGAGGAAGGGAAGGAGGAAGTAAGCTGGGAAGGGAAGGAGGGAGAGGAAGGAAGGGCGTGTAAGTAAATAAACAAATGACTGAACGTTGAACATAGGCAGGGTCTTACAAGATCAAGTAACCCCCTCCTCATTTCACAGTGAAGACAAAAAGATCCATGGAGGTTAAGGTCAGATCAGACAGGATCCAGGACCAGAACCTGGTCCGCTGCAGAAAATGGGTCATTTCCAGGAAGCGGAACACAAACGCTCCCAGGTGACAGCTGGATAAACCAACAGTCGCTGCCTGGGAGAACCCCCAGCAGGTGATAACTGCATTTGATTAGGGCTCCCCCAGTACGATGTGTGCATTTAAATTCACCCAAGTACCTTTTTCCAGGCTTATAAAATTGGTCTGATTATCCCTTCACAACGTCTGAAAAAGCAGAAAAAAAATTCTTTCACACATCAACGAGCTGTAGTCTTTACATTCAAAATGCGTGCGAGCCCACAGGAAACGCTGCTCTTGTGTGTCGGATGGCAGCACCTCGTCCTCACCTCCTTGGGGGAGAAGAAAGCCATCTGGCTGGAGCTGCTCTCAGCACGTTCCCGCCAAGCCCTCCCTGCTCAGGGAGCCGCCTGCCCCACCCCCCTGGGCCATCTTTTGTCCTCAGCCCTCCAACCTGTTTACACAAGGAGGCTGTACACTCCAGGAGGTGCTTGTATTGCGTATGATCAACACCTGGCACACAGTAGGCACGCAGTAAATGTTTGTTAGATGGGTAGGTGGGTGAAGAGCATTCCATCTGACCTTCAGATGTCCTTTCCAACCCTTCACTGGGCAGCTTACAAGAGACCACCTGTGCTGATGTGGATCCCTCTCATTCAAAAGCTGGCTGTTGAATATTAAAAAAGAATTCAACGGCAGCAACTTTAGAATGAAGCTGTTTCCCCTCTCGGGGCCTCTGCACGTGCTGGTACATCCGCCTGGAATGCCCACCTCTCTTCACACAGCTAATTCCACCTCTTCCATAAGGTGCACGAGAACCCCCCACACACACCCCTAAATAGCTACCTGCCACATACTCACTACCCTCTTCTTGGGCCCCTCGTGAATTTTCTTTGTATCTGTTTTAACTACTTTTCTGTTGAGCTCTTTTCCCCCCTCACCCGCTAAGTGTAGGTTTGTGGAAGACACAGAGACACAGACTGGTTCTGCACGGCACACTTTGCCCCAGCACCTAGCAGTGTGTCTGCGTCTAGTCTGTGTTCAGTAAATGTCTGCTGATTGAATCAATGGCTCAATCAACTTACTCACTAAGAGGGAAACGGGTCCACAAAATAAAAGGTGAATAATGACATAAGCAAGTTTTAGGATCCCGTCTCAAAAAGTCTTCCTGAATCCTACGAAATCATGCAAGTATCAGTAACAGTTCATGTGACATCAAATATAGTTAAGTTTTTTTTTTTCATAAAATTCTGGCTTCACAATGTTCAAAGGCAGGAATGTAGATTGGGAGAGGAAAAAAGTGAAGCTTGCAAAATGTCTTGTCTTATGTGAATGAACTGACTGTAAATGGGTTGAATTATCTATCCCAGTAAAAGACAAAGATTCTTAATATAGAGGACAAAAAAATCAAAATTCAAATATCTGCGGTTCACAAGAGACTTGCACAACTAAAATGACACAAACTGAAGACGAAGAAATGGAAAAGCGGCCATGAGTCGAAATAGTCACATCCGACAAAGACAATTTAAAGCCTGACAATATTACACAGGACAAAGAAGGGTGTTTATATTTACAAAGAGCGCATCAATAATAACCAAACCAGTGGCGACCGCATTCCATGTGCCTGGCATTAGGTTAAGCACTCTACATCGATTGTATCGCTTCACTGAAGTATCAAAAGAAAGTTACACTGTATCATTGTCACCAAGCTTTTGGGAGAATGTCACACCCTCCCCTCACCTGCTAAGAGCAGCCCAGAAGCATCTGAACTCAGATCCGCTAACTTCACCAGGGAGACTGCAGACTCATGAAACTGACGCCTCCAACAGAAACACCCATTCTAAACACATACAGCAAAATTTGTTTAAAAAAAATATAAAGATGTGTAGGAAAAAAATCACTATCGTCGTGGGACACTAGCATGCTATTCAATCTTGGACAAATCAGCAGACAACTAAAATTACACGAAGGCATTTAGTTCAGTGCCTTCGGAAAGAAGTCATAAAACCGAGAAAAGAGTGAAGAATAAAGGAGGAATCAATGTATCAGGAAATAGAATTGAAGGATACATGTAAAGGGTGGTTATTCGAGGGGAAAATAAAACAGTAACACTGGCAAAGCTGATCAAGAAAAATTTCAAAAAACAAAAACAGGAACTTAGAAAAATGAGAAAAGAGAGGGGACTGCAGATGGCAAGGAGATTTTTGAAATGAATATAGAACAACACATAGTACTATACTAATAAATTAGAAATTCAAGTAAACGATTCTTCTTGGAAAAACAACATATTTGAAAGTGTACCCGCAAGGATCGTGAAAAAAACTGGAAAACGTGTCAAATAACTGATCCCAGAAAAGATGCCAGGCCCCAGAAGCTGTTTTATTTGGGGGAATGGCCGCTGGAATCTTTGAAGAACATTCCGAATCCTTTGCCACCGAGACTCGTCCTAAGTTTAGAAGGACGAGTTGGAGGAGGAGGAGAGAGGTTTCCCAGATGTTTTCATGAAAATAGCAACAACTTGTCAAAGATAGCAGACCAGAAAAAGTAAACCACAGGCCCATTTCACTAATGAATCCAGGCTCAAAGATCTTAAATATAACGTAAGTAAATTTAACCCAATAACACAGTACAAAAATAATGCTAGAATGAATCCACTACTGGGGAAGAGAGTAACAATAAAAATCATACATTGTGTCGGTGTCTTACCACGAGCAAGTATTTTTCAAAGACAACAGTGTTATTTTCTGGGAGAAAAGGAAAGCACTGATTATATTTAGGGATCAAGAGAATTTGGAAATGCATGTACTGTAGGTAAGTATATAAATTAGTTCCAAGTTTCCTGGAGAGCAATCAGGCAACAAAAGCCTTTAAAATGGCCACACTCTCGGACTCAGAAATTCCATTTTGGGGACCTGCAATGGGTCGACTACAATAACAGTCTTCATTTTTTTATGCCTCCTGCAACCACGACCTTTGGTAATATCCTCTGCAATTAGCTCTGGGCTTGGCCATGTTACACGCTTTGGCCTATGGGACAGAAACAATGTTGACACAAGCACAAACGTGAAAAAAGTGGGTGCATCGGGGTCTTCTGGGAGCTCTGTGCCTGCTGTGTAAACAAGGCTGGAGGGCTGGAAGATGGGAGCGCACAGGCACCCCAAAAAGTCCACCAGCAGAGTGCAGGTGCACGAGCGAGAGCCTAACCGGTACCCGCTGCTTCCAACGCAGACCAAAAGAGCTGCCCGGCCCAAACTGCAGACTTGCAGAGCTAAAGAAATCGTTGTTCTACATCACGGAGTTGTGGGGTGGTTTGTGACCCAGTAAAGGCGAACTAACTCATGATCTTCTGCGTAGGAAATACTCAGAAATAACCATCCGTAAAGATAAATATACCAAGATGTTATTTCGAACAGTGGTTACATTTTAGGGCTGCTGTGGTCAATTCTTGGTACATCCATTCAATGAAAATCGACGCGGCTATTAAAAATCTCTGGTAGAAAAAAAAAATTTGATGTGGCAAAATATTTATAATACATCGCTTAGGGCCAAAAGTAAGGCTACGAAACAATATTATGGCATGAGACCATTTTTGTCAAAAAATGAAAATAAGTACACATAGTTATATGCACGAAAAATACTGGAAGGACAAATACGTTCACAGGGTTAGCCTTTGAACAAGGTGCATTTTTGTTGGGTTTGTCCTCCGCTTTTTGTATTTTCTGCACCGTCCCTAAGTCAGGGCTTGTAAACAGTGGCTGGATTCCTCAGGGAGCTGCACCTGGAACAGTCCGGGCCTACAAACGGCCACTGCTGAAGAATCAGAGCAGGGGTGAATCCTTCTCGTGGAATCACTGCCAATCCCGCCGTAGCATGAGGCTGGTCGGCACCGCAGGGAAAAGCTAAAGGAGAAACGAGCGGGCACAGGCCGCCAGGTTTTCGGCAGAGGCCTCCACGCCACGGCTGGTTTGCTGACTCCACGTCCAGCAAGGTTTCCTGGCCCTTCCGCTCCTCTGGTCTCATTCTCCCTCTCACGTTCCCTTCTTTCCTTTCCCTTTATTTACTCTCCATATGGATTTCCTCAGAGCCCCTGTGAGGGGAAGATGAGGGATGTGGTCTGGGGGCTGAGGGCAGGGGTCCAAAGATGAAGCTCAATCCAGATGACGGCAGGGGTTCCACTTCTCCCCATCAGACCATCCCCACGGCTCCAGAATTAGCACGAGGGCTATTCCTAGCTCACCCTGCAGACTGAGTGACCATGGGAGGTATAGACTTCCATTCCTGCTAAAAGGATGATGGCTGACCCGTCCCCATGTCAATAAGCCGGTTCCGCCCAGGTGGCATTGTGGGGACAGGACGCGAGGCGGATGACACGCCGAGATCAGAAGACGTGGATAAGAGTCCAGTTCTGAGGCTAACTTGACATGGGACCTGCGCATTCACTTGACCTTTCCGTGCCATCTCTTCCACCTCTGCAAAATGTCCGATCCATTCCCTTCCACTGTGGGAAGCTCCCACAAGAACCGGTATTTGTCTCCTTTGTGTACAAGTAGGCACTTGATAAACACATGTTGAGCAAAATAAATAAAACGACCCATCTGCTCTCACACACGGTTTCGTGTGAAGGACGGAGCAATGGGAACACGCGTGTACAAATCACATTGCAAAGACGAAGGATATTTTAAGGTTTTCCACTAACAAGAGACAGAAATCACATTGTCTTGGACATAACACGCTCCTCCCTTGAGGGAAAGCTCTGGGCTTTGCAAAATAACGTTTGAGAGTCACTGAAGTAAGAATGAAAGCACATGACCTTGAAACGATGTAATCCAGCAAGTCAGCCAACACTGCATCCTGAAGCAAAAGCGCTGTTTTAATCACCCCTGTCGTCAGTCTTTAAAGTCCAGGATATTAGCCACAGACGGGCAAACGGGGTGCTATTTCTCAACATTCTTACCGAAATGGGTGGGAAAAAAAGCGAGCTTTCCCAACACATCGTCTAGCACCAAAGATCTCTCCAGGGCTCCCAGAAACAGGTACATCTCTGTCCTTGAGACTAAGGGACTCAGGCCACTTATTAATAGGCACTTGTTTCAGCAAATGTCACAGGGAGACATGGGATCCAGCCGGCTCCCAATTTGCACACACTTAAAAGCTGTTGGTGACACAGTTCTCGGAGGGCGTGGGCAGGGGGCCTGTGGTTTTTCACACATTACACTGAAAAGGATTCTAACTGCACAAAAAGGTAGGTTGTGGGATGCCAGCCAAGCTAAACACTGACAAACTCCCTTCTGGTCAGAGCCTGCAAAATTTCTGCACTGCCTCTGGTGAGAGCTCCTTTCCCGGGTCGATGTGACGGGCAGACACGGGGCACCCTCGGTCACAAATGCCTTCACTGACCTACTGAGGCCATTCAAAGCAACACAGCACCTCACTACTGGGTGTTGGGTCTACAGCTGAAATCCCCACAACTGACCAGCTCCTCGTGTTAGAACTCATGCCTCATTTTTGTTTGTTGAACTGGCGATTCTGGAAAAAATAATGATAACCCCTGACAAACTCCTATAGTTCTTGGATACACCAACCTAGGAAATTGGGCAACGTATCCAAGGAAATGCCCCCAAGTCTACTGTTTCCTGCAGTAGACTAAGGACAGAAGGAAGCTCACAGGGAGACGATGAGATCTGCCGCAGCAGTGTTTTTCTTGATTCAGGCAATAAAGCTGAAGAATGAAAAGTCAGCGTGTTCCTTCTCAAATACCAGCTGCCTCGATATGGATTTTCAAGGCAGCTACAGAATGCAGGATCCAACAGAACTTCCTAAAAGCTAAACAGATCCATGTGTTCCTTGGTTTATTCATCTGAAAAGTATGTAGTGAGTGAGTGTCTACTACGTGCAGGGCATCATTCTAAACGCTAGAACCAGAGAGGTGGACAGACAAATCCCTGGGCTTCCGGAGAATCCACCGTAGATAATTAACAACAAACAAACAAACGTATAATGAAACACCAGCTCGTTATTGGTGCTATAAAGAAAGAGGGAACGAAATAAGCTAAGACAGTGGTGTTTTCGTACGTGGACAGAGGGGAGATGACAGAGAATTCGTCATGTTGCAGTAAGAAACCACCCCCAGTAGCCAAAGGTTTCTTTTTTGCTCACATTACATATTCATGCGAGGTCAGCTTGGGGACCTGTTCTCTGTCTCCAGGATCAGGTTGATAGAAAAGCCTCACTTATCTCAAAGATTGCCCTGGACAGTCTAGAACGAGTAATGACATACTCGTACATCACTCTGGATCACAACTCATTAGCCAGGACGGCTCACGTGGCCCCACCACCCACAAGGGAGCCAGGAAGTGCCATCTGCCCCTTGGCCTGTAAAGCCAAAAACCAGAGCATTACCGGTTATGAAAGATGATAGCTACACAGACGGGCTGATGTGACAATAGTAACAGCTAACACTCATGTAAGCCAGGCACTGCTGGAAGCACCTTACATACCGCCTTACAGAACCCCCGCAACAACGCTATGAGGTAGGCTCTACTGTTGTTTCAACGTCGATCTCATTTTATAACTGAGGAGGGTGAGGCAAGGAGGGAAATCCTCACCAAGGTCACATACCTGGTGAGTGGTGGATGTGGGATTCCAACCTATGCAGCATTACTCCAAGGTCTACGCTCTTAGCTATTAAACACCGTTGAATGTGGATGAATGGATGGATGATGGATGGATGGATGGATGGATGGATGGATGGATGGATGGTTGGATGGTTGGATGGAGGGATGGAGGGATGGAGGGATGGTTGGTTGGATGGATGGATGGACAGATGGATGTATGGTTGGTTAGATGGATGGATGGTTGGATGGTCGGATGGGTGGGTGGGTGGATGGATGGATGGATGGATGGATGGATGGATGGATGGATGGTCGGATGGTCGGATGGATGGATGGATGGATGGATGGATGGATGGATGGATGGATGGTTGGATGGATGGATGGATGGATGGATGGACAGATGGATGTATGGTTGGTTAGATGGATGGTTGGTTGGATGGATGGATGGATGGTTGGATGGACTGGTGAATGGATAAGATGGTTGAGGGTGGATGTGGTTGGATGGATGATGGGTGGATGGGTGATATCACGATGACTGGCAATAACAGCATTTACTAGGAGAATAAGAGAGCTTAACGCATGGTCCACCAGGTGTCACATATGTCCTCCTTTCTTGTTCATCTAACTGTGTCAGGTCTACGTTCTCAACAACTCCAGCTGTGGAAAAGCTGTCACAGGGTTCTAGGCAGAAGGTTGGAGGCCCACATTCGTGTCATATGTGCACGCCAGTGGAAACCCTTCCAGCCATCCTGTACGCACAAGCCTGCTACCCAGTCCCCACAATGAAGCCCCTTCTTGGCAGGTAGGGAGGAGCAACTCCTTACAGACAAAGACCGGCCAGCCCATGCCAACCCCAGGGTGGCCCAGACAGGCTGTGGTTGAGAAAAAGCAGACATGACTAGGGTGGTGGAGAAAGGGGGACAAACTGGTGGTTTGGCAAAACCAGTGGCACCTGAGTCAGAAGCAGTGGGTTTTGAGGATTTCCCCTTCTCTGGCACCAGCACACACTGAAATGGAAAACAGTTACCAAGCAGCCTTGTGCTTGCAAACAGCATTCGGCTTCCAGGTAAAAAGAAGGCAGATGGCAGCAGGGCAGCCAGCCTCAAATGTCCCGCTCCAGGAACGTGGTCCCGTCACAGCCCATGGGGGCCCGTTAGCTCCCAGAGCAGGGCTTGTCTGCCAGCTCCTGAAGCCACCAGGCCCATGCAGGAGCCTTTACAGAACTTCCTTTGGCTGAGCCCAGCTGTGCCTTCCACCACTCAACCTATGTCCCCAACTCAACCACCTCCCAAGTCACTCAGATCCAGCATCTCTCCTAGGAGACAGACTGATCAAGAAGTCACACAGGTCCACCGAGGAGAAAGGACTTGCCTGGAGCTCTCCTCTAGCTAGCACTTGCCATCACCAGGCTGGGAAAATGGAGAGAAGGGGGCCTGGTGCCCTAAGGGAAAGGGGAAAAGGACAGGAAAGCAAGTCAGATTTGTGCAGTTAACTGTAGGATCCAGGTGTGTTCATGACAAAACCTGACCTGGGGAGACCCCTGGCACCCAGCTGGGAAGGAAAGGGCCAAGGCCACACAACCACCAGCCATAAGGCCAACACCCCCAAGTGCAGCACCATTCAAGAGTCCTGCCTGCCGGCCGCTCAGAAAGCCCATGCGATGCCCGGGGATTTGGGGTTTAGCTCACAGCCATCTTTGGCAAAGGAATGAAATGGAAGGGCGTCCATGGCCCCGGTTGAACATGGAACCTCCTTTTTCTAAAGTCCAGCATGACCGATAGAGAACTGGGTCGAGCGGAAGTGTAGGAATATGGGAAGGAGAGGCTTGTACCAAAAGGAAGGAGACCACCTTTGAGGGGCTGCTATAAGCAGAGAAGAAGGGGAACGGTAGGAGACGGGACGTAAAAGGAGGAAACGCAGCAATAACGGTGACAACCCTTCACCGAGCACCTGCTGAGGGTAAGAACTCTGTCCACCCTTAACGTGGGACGTTCCAACCCACCAATGACGCCAGTGGTAGTAAGAGGACACTGGCTGCCTTGTGCAAAGTCGCACAGGCTGGGATTGGACTCTCAGTCTGTCCCATTCCAGAGCGGAGTTTCCTAGCGTAACAGAAGCAGGAAGACAAGCCCCTCACAGGAGAAGCCTTGGTCCATCTACAAACCAAGGTGACCCCTCAGCAGAGCCAGTCAAACGCCAACAAACGCAGCAAAGATGGCGGCTGGGGACACTTGGGTGTAAGGCGTCCCTTCACATCCCAGCTCCACGACTCTGAGCAAATCTGTCCACCTCTTAGAACCTGTTGCCACATCTTTAATACCGACACGACAACATTCCTGTCTCAGAGGGTTGGTTTGAGGACTAAAAGAGAAAACAGATGCAATGTTGTTGGCACAGTGCCAGCATGTGGCAATCCATCAAAGAACGTTACCAGTTTTAGTGTCATTCACCTCCTCCTTCGACATGCTGGGGCCTGGGACAGAATCACGAAGAAACACACTAAGACAGGGGCCACCGTATTACAAGGTCAACGTGGGGGGCGCTCTGAGGAAGACATCCAAAAACTACTTGCCCCGCCAGCTTCCTGTTGTCTGAAATACACTTTTCCCAGCACCGGGTGGCTGTCACTTCCCACTGAAGAAGGAACCCCACACACATACACCTTCACTAGGGGAGAAGTGGGGAGCACTGAGGGCCACTCAGGAGTGTAGAGTTTTTTAAAGAAAGAGAAGCTCTGGAACGTGGTAAGAAGCCTCAACGTGTCCAGTCTGCGTAAGAAACCGAAGCTTGATTAGGTTAATAAAAAGCGCAAAGATTGGTCCATTTCACTCCTAAAGAAATGATGAGAGTAAGAGACTCTAATGAACAACACCGATGAGAATAACTATTATTATTACTGTTAGTGCTTTATCAGTGTTACTAGTGTTTCCTTTGAGTGGTACTTCACACATCATCTTCACAATAACCCCTGAAAGGCAGGTGTTAGTATTATCCTTAGTTTGTTTGTCAATGAGGAAGCTGGAGTCCAAAGAAACTGAATAACTTGCCCCAAATCATCCATCTATTGGACTTGGGACTCAAATCCAAAGCTCCTGCACCTGAGCTCCACCCCACTACCTCCATTCATTAGTCAATATTTGCTGAATGAATGAATGAGCCCATGGCCAAAGGGCTGCTGGAATGCCCTCCCCCGCAAAAAGGAGATGTTTAAGTTCCCAGGGTCCTCAGGATATGGCGCTTAAGCAGAAAGCCAAGAGAAAAAGGCAAAGAGAAATGTTGACATATTCCTCACAAAATAATATTTGCAAAGAGGAGCGTGGGTGCCAGGAAGGAACTTGGGGTTCATCTGCTTTGAAAAGGAAAATGTAAATATGTGACACATGCTAGTTCCTGGGCCCACATGTCTACAACATGGGGGACATCTCTAGGACTTCTGGGGAGACTGGCTTACATGGAGAAGGCCTCCGGCCATGGGGGGGTCACGGTGCCAGGAGCACAGCTGGGTACCAGAGTCAAGGGCGGTTCAATCCCGGCTCTGTGACCGTGACCATAACGACCTCACATTCTCTGAGACTGTCTCCTCACCTATAACTGCCGCCAGTGGGGTGAGTCCCTGAAATGTGGTTCGTTCAAACTGAGACGTGCTGAAAATAAGTGTAAAACGCATCCCAAATTTTGAAGACTTGGTATGGAAAAAAAAAAGTGAAATATTTCATTAATAACTTTATATTGATTCCACGGTGACATGATACTACTTGGGATATCCTGGGCTAAAGAAAACACGATCAAAATTAAGTTCCCCTGTTTCTTTTGACTCTGTAGATGTGGCCACTTAGAGAAGTTGAGATGACATACGTGGCTCAGGTTCTATTTATATTTACGGCTCATGTTCCATTTCCACGGAAGAGCGCCGAGCTACAAAATGTCGGTAGAAGGTCGCTATCAAGGTCAATGAAGACTCCTACGTAAAGAGTCCAAGCGACCAGCTTTGCCTTCACTCCCCACCCCCACCTCACAGCTGATCCACCAGCCAGTCCTTTCAGCCCCTAAATGTGCTCCCATCTCTCCAAACGCATCATGACTCCCTCGCCATCTCACACCTGGATGTCTGCACTTGTCTCCGGACTCACCTTCCTACTTCTGCTCCAGCCACCTGACCATCTATTCTCCCCCGACAGCCAATGGGAGGTGTTGTGAATACAGACCGGTCTTCGCCATCCCTGTCTACAACCCTCCCTCCCTGGCCCCTCCTGCCCTCACCGGGACGCCCATCCTGGCCCAGAGTCCCGCCCCCGACCCCCTGCCTCTCCATCCGCCGCCCACGAGACCCCAGCTGCATGACCCCGGGGCTGGTGTCCTCCTCGTGGCCTTGACGTCCTTCACCCCAGGGCCCACCAGGGCGCCCCCACTCTGCATGGCTGGCTCTTCTCATGCAGCAGGCTCAGGTCACGTGTCACTTGGCTAGGAAAGTGTCCCCTATCTAAGGTGGGCACACATCACATCGCGCGGGTGCCTTCTCCTGACTCTGTCTCTTCACGACATTTATCACACACTCAACTCCTGTCTTGTTTCATTTGCTTCCTTGAGTATCGTCTGTCTTCTTGCTGGAATGTCAGCACCATGAGGGCAGGGACCTGTCTCAGGCATTCTATCTCCACAGCTTGGCTTGGTGACTGGAACAGGCCTGGTGCCCAAAAACACATGGCAGGTAAGCAAATGGGTGTGTCTGCTGGCACTGCAGGGGCCAGGTTCCCAGAACAGTCTGTCCAAGACGCTTCCACTCCAGCCTCCCCACGTCTGGGTAGAGCTCTCCAAGAACAGACAGCGGGGTCTCAAAGAGATATTTGCAGACCCACGTTCACAGCGGGATTCACAAAACAGCCAAAAGGTGGAAGCAGCCAAGTATCCGTCCACAGACGGATGGATCCGCTAAATGTGGTCCAGACCCCTAACGTGGAGTATTACTCAGCCTTCAAAAGGAAGGAAATGCTGACACCTGCTACCACAGCGATGAGCCTTAACAAGATGAGGGCCAGACACAGAAACACACAGACGGCATGTTTCCACTTAAATAAGGAACCATGTAGTCAAAGCCATAGAAACAGAAAGTAGAAGGTTGGTTGCAGGCGCTGGAGGGAGGGGAGTGTCAAGCTGTTTCCCATGGGTGGCGTTGCAGATTTGCAAGTTGAAAATGCTGTCTAGCTCTGCTACACAACGGAGTGAAAACACGTAACACAACTGCATTGTATGCTTAAAAGCCGTCATGATGGTAAATTTTATGTTTTTTAGCACGAGTTAAAAAAAAAATTTTTTTAATGTTTTTTAAAACAGTAAAATTCCCACCTATCCCGGGGAACAGAGTGGAAAGTTGTAGCTAAGTTGGCTAAAGGAGGGGAAAAAAACAACCTGAACTGGGGGAAGGGCCAGGAGAAGAGGAGTTAATGTAGAGCCCCCTTTGCTGCCCTGTCCATTCTTTGACCTCCCCCTGGGGAAGATGAACACGGAGACCGTGCAGCATCAGGGGGAGTCAACAGGAGAGGCAAACACTCCTTTGAGCATCACTACTGGAGACTTCTAGAAACCTGCTCTGAGGACCTAATTGGGGGGGCAGGCACTGGACGGGCCAATCAGAGAAACAGAAACACCTCCATCGCCATCCTGGGGGCACCTGTTAGTTAGGGGAGGTTAAACACGCCAGGACGATGGCAGTCCCGTGCAAACACAATGATGCCATCTGAAGTGACAAACGGGCATCTCATCTGTCACCATGACCCCATCTGTGTGTGCGTACGAGACAAAGCTGTCCCTTACGGTGTTAACATGGGGAGGGGTGAGAGTTCTTGCTTTCTCTGGATTGCGTAATGTTTTGAGTGCGTATTGCCTCAGCAATGAGAAAGAATTATTTTTACAGAAGAAAACAATGTTTAGAAGGAAACACGAGGGGATCCCAAAGAAAATTCTAGCAGCCTAAGTAAGAGTCAAGTGAATTAGAGCACAGAACGAAGCCCCAGTAGGGAACAGACAGCACAAACCCTCAGTTATGTAACTACTAGAAAGGCCTGCGGAGGCGGACACACACCCACAGGGACCCAAGCAGACCTTCTGGAACGCAATCCAGGGCACAGAAGGTACACGAAAGAGTAACAGGACACATCCACAGAGGGACGGTTAGGCGTGAGGGTGAGCGAGGAGGCTGGAGGCTGTTCTCAGGCTTCTTCCAGGGACCCGTGCCGGCTTTGCGGGGGGGGGTCCTCGGAGCGCCCTCCCCACACCCCCTTCTAGGGAGCCCCTACAATTAAGCCAGTACTAAGAGGAAGGAGCCCTTCTATTTCGCTGTCATCTGCGTGAGCATGAGCCGAGTCAGGCAGCCCTGCCAGCAGAATGGAAAGACCCAGCTGACCCAGCTTCCAGGGTGACCGCTGAACTGGGGTGGGAAGAAACAGGGGACTGTGCAGCCAGAAAGAGCCCGCCGAAGGACTGAGCCACACCCGACTCAGCTTGTTCCATTGCGTGTGTTTTGTGTTGCGTTTGCACAGTTGCTACTCCGGTGGACAAGGGACGTGTGAGATGGAATACGTCGCTGGACTTGAGCGAGGCTTTCCTTGGGAAAGCTGGGAGAGTCGGGAAAATGTGCTCCGTCGTCTTCCGTGCAGCTTGGTGACAAATTTCTACAGGCAATTGGGACTATGACTTGCCTTGGTGGGCCTTCTAAGTATAATTATTGGCATCATGGCTTGGTATCTAGCTTCCCCCATAGACTGCACGGTCTGCGAGTGACGGGACAGCTTCCATCTTGGTCACCATACCTCCTACACCTAGCACTGCACCTGGCAGACAGGGGTTCAAAACATTACTGTTGCACGCATGTGTGCATGGGTAAATTCATGAATTTCTGCCAATCTGAGAGACCCCGCCAAGAGTTGCAACCATCCACGGCTACAGGGCCAGGCTAGTCATGGAAAACGAGAGACAAGGGGAGTTGGAGTAGCCATGTCACACCCAAACGAGTCAGCCACCAGGAGGTCACCCTGGTGCCTGAAGGAACGCAGGACCTGGGCTGCCAGTTATCGTGCCCTTTCAAAAGGCACTTAGACCCAGGAATTTGATGGTGAAATCCCATTTTTTGCACATAGGTCATTAGTTTTTGAGGTTTTTGGTTTTTTTATAATATTTGAACTCTTTCTATTGGAACAAAACATGTCTAGGACAGGACTCAGTCTTCAGACATCGCCAGCAAGTGCTGCTAAAGAGGGGACCTCCCAGTCCTGTTTCACTCCACAGTTTTAGCCTAAGATGTGGAGAAAGGACCACATGAGTCAAGTTCCAGGGCAATAACGAGGCGCGTGGCCGTGATGCTGGAAGGCAGAAGTCAGGCCATAAACACACAGGACGGCAGACAGCAGGCCCACACACCCAGCTTACACGTCCAGGAAGCAGCGTGGACGCAGAGGGCTTCGGAGAAGCCCCGAGAATCACTTCAGGATTTCATTACACAAAAAGCTCCGTGAGTCAGCAGCGTGAGACGGCGGCCAAAAACTAGCTGATGATTTAGGCTAATGGAAGCATGTCGACCACATTCGCTGACGGCAGCTGGGGGCCCACGTAGTCCCTGGCCAGCGAGCTGTTTTGTTAGTTTTAAAAAGTACATCAATGACCAATACTCTGAAATTAGGAGATTTCCCATAAATATCCTGATTTCCAGCCTCTCTTGAAAAAAAAGGAAAATGGAGATTTTGGCAACAGTTGGCCTGTGTTCGCACGCTGGCGGCGACCGGCGTGCGGGGAGCGGCGGCCGCCCCGGGGAGATGGGACATGCTCGTTACAGACCCTTCCCAGCCCATGGCGTCCCCACCCCCAAGACCCAGCTGCCAGCTCTCCCGACGCATGGATTGCTGTGTTCCTTGCGGTACACTTCAGAGGTAACCTATATTCTTTCGCACCCATCTCTCTAAGAAAAGCAGGGAACATAAAAGCTGTATTGAAAAATAAACCAAATGTATGCTTCCCCAGAATTAGGTAATTCTTTGTATAAGGGAAGAAAAGTCTTACGGTTTAATATACAGATCTTTCTTCTTCTATCTAGGATGCGTCAGTCATGGAAGACAGCTGCTTGGCTGCTGGAGGAGTGCGAATTTGCCACCACCCCCCCAGCCTAGAGCACGAGATGTGATGTTTGTCTCTACCTGGTGACAGGTAGACTCTAGCTGAAGTGGTGCAGGGTTTCCAGAATCCATTGTGTATAAAGTACATGGACAGGCTGGGAAACCGAGGACCGGTTTGAGAACTGTTAGGTCACGCATACCAGGGGACTCTACGCGGTCGGGTTTGTTTTCTGTATCTGTGTGCCTGACGTGGAAAGACAGACGTCGCTGGTGACGGCAGAGAGCCGTGAACCTGAAGGCGCAGCCCAGTGCTCCGTTAGTCAGTGAGTGAGTACGTGGGGGTAGGTGTGTGTTCCTTACGAGCCCAGAGGGCAGTTTTCTCGTCCTACCTAGAAATTCAGAGGCTCTGTGACATTTCCACCTTCATGACAGCCAGCAGTAAGATGAGGAAACCAGGTGACCTACAGAGGCAGAAGGCGAGACTAGTGGAAGCTGGGGACGATTTTAAAATAAGAATTTTGGTGAGGCTGAGTGGGTGGATACATTGGCAAGCCTTGAAAAGTGGGGCCAGGAGCGGCCTCAAGCAAAGACTGATAGTATTTGCCTCTAGCTGCCATCTTTGGGGTGTCTGCCCTCCCCTGGGCGACTTCTCTGAAACCTACTGGGATGGGACCCCGCCTTTAGTGTCCTCCATTTCCACCCTCCACGCCATAGCTGAATGGTCAGGGTGGGCTCCTGACCCAAGGAAGGGCAATCACATTATCCCAGAAACTTGGAATTGGACCTAAGAGATGCTATCCGTCCCAGTGGGAAAATGTGTGACTGTGGCCCAAAAGAGCACGGGTGACCCCGTGCAAACAGGCCAAGAATGACAGAGAAAGGAGAACAGGGAACCCACAGTCCGGAGACGAGGAATTCTGAACGAGCCAACCGCCTGGGTGCCCGATGGTTTCCAGCTCTGGCTAGTCGCTCGGGAACCCCGACTGAATTCCCGGCCCTTCAACCACCCCCGAGACCAGTAACAGCAGCAGCTCATACGCAGAGACGCCTACCACCCGCACAGCAAGTGCTTTACCTATGAAATCATTTAATATTCCTGAAAACCCTAGGAGGCAGCTAATATGATAACCCCCTCCCCTGTCTGTGGTTGAGGAAACTGAGGCACAGAGAGCTTAAGTAACTGGCCCAGGAAGTGGCAGAGTCCAACCCTGAATCCGGACCCTACGGCTCTAGAGGCCTTGCATCTAACCATTAACTACTCTTCCTCTTGGCCTAAGTTTGCCTGAGTGACTTCCCATCACTTGGGACCCAAACAGCCCTGGCTGAGACACACAGAGGGGCCACACAGACTTGGGGACAAGCAGGCCCATGGAAGACGTTGTCACAGGAACCTGGTCAGTTCTAAGGAAAACTGCTCAGTGGAGAGCAAAGGACTATTTCCTGCAACTGCAGTGGCTGCCGGCACCAGGGAAGAGCCATGGGGAGCTGTCCAAGCACTGAGTAGGCAGCACCTTGACAAATGTATCCTGTGCACCTACTATGTGCCAGCTCTGGTTCCAGGTGCTGCAAAAATAGCAGAGAACGAGACACACAAAGACCCCGTCTCCCCAAGCTTTCTTTCTAGAAGAGGGACACACACTGATTGTTTTAAATACAGGAGTCCCCCCCTTACCCACAGGGGGTCCCTTCCAAGACCCCCAGTGGACGTCTGAAACCCCAGACAGTACCGAACCCTACATGCACTGTTTTTTCCTGTACAAACATTCCTATGATCAAGTTTAATTTATAAATTAGGCCCCATAAGAGATTAACACGAGAATTAATAATAGAACAATTATAACAATATATTGTGGAAGTTATAGGGATATGATTTCTCTCTTTAGAGCACTGTACTCACCCTTCTTCCTGTGACAAGGGCTACGTGACCAGGTCAAGTGCGTGTGTGACACAGGCGTGACGATGAAGGACAGACTACTATCAGCGTGACGTGAACACGAACAGTGATATTTCATCAGTCACTCTGATAACTGAGACGGCTACTGAGGGACTAACGTCCTGGGTGGGACGGAGCAGGACAGCGCGAGATTTTATCACACTGCTCAGCATGGGGCACAATTCAAAACTTATGAATTGTCTATTTCTGGAATTTTCCATGTAATAGGTTTGGACTGTGGTCGACTGCAGGTAACTGAACCGGCAGAAAGCAACGCCGCAGATAAGGGGCATTACTGACGTTACAGACGCCATGAAAGAAAGAAATAAGTTGATGCGATAACAGAGTGAACGGGATCCTTTAGATAGGGTAGAGGGAGAAGAGGACTCGGAGGTGACAACCGAGCTGAAGGGGAAATGATGAGAAAGAGCCACGATCCTAAGAACGAGTCAGAGAGAGGCAGTGAGGTGGGAAGAAGCTTGGCGAACTCAAGGAACAGAAAGAAGGCACATGGTGGGAGCACACGTTCGTTCCACAGCATCTACCTGAGCACCTGTGTGTACCAGGCACGTGGAGAGAATGGCCCCAGGTAACGCAGAGGCTCGTGAAGGAACGAATGAGGTCGGTCGCAAAAATGTCCAGTTCTTCATCCCTCCCTGTGTCCACACCCTTTGCAACATGACCTTCCAGCCCCTCTCCTCGACAGGTAGAGGCTATTCCCCCACTTCATGCATCTGGGACGGCCTGTGACTTGTTTCGGGCCAGCAGAATGCAACAGAAGTGACAGGTCCCAATTCAGTGGCTTTGCTCCATGCGTCTTTTACATCCCGAGATATAAGCCAAGGAAACAGCCCTTGCTTGGTCTTGTAGCAGAGGGGGAACGAGCAATGGCCAAACCACGACGTCTCTTCACACTTCTGCTTAGATGAGAGGGGATCACGTCTGCTCACACTGCACTGGCCAGTGGGTGTCACATGACCAAGCTCCACACCAATGAAGGAGAGGACATCCCTCCAATAAGGAGACACTCTAGGTCACATAGCAATGGATGGGGGTGAATGACCCTCTTACAGGAGAAAGCAAATCATGGATTCAGTAACATAGTCTACCACAGCCGCCTCGGGCAAGTCGTCTCACTTCTATGTCTCCATCTGTGAAATACGGTGTCTACTTCAGAACCCAGTAAATAGGAGTTCTTGTCCCCTTTCCCATCTTCTGAGATCCATTCAGGGCAGCTCCACCCAAATGTAGGAAGACCTTGGTAGACCAGGTAGTCACACGTTTGGTCCAAGATCTGTAACCAGCCAAAAACCAACCCAAGTAGACTTGATTCTACATGAGAGATGGTCCCGAGCTGGCCACGGTCCCCTCTATGCCACTCATGTCACCATGTCATGAAAATCTTGTTGGGCAAACACTTACCAGTTGTAGAACTAGAGAGAAAACGGAGAGGAGTGTTCCATTAACTGACATCATAACATTAAGCGGCGTGACTGAGAGCGTACGTTTTAGAATTTGAATTGTGTCTCTGCTACTTACGTGCTGTGTATCTTTGAACTAGTTAAATAATGGAGCCTCAGATCATCGACAAAATGGGGACAATAAACTATTTAAGTCATAGATTACTGTGGAAATTAAATGAGATAATTCACATGTGTGGCCTGGCCCAAATAAGTGTTCAATAAATAGACACTTATGAATGTTGGCGCATGTCCCATAGGGCAGGTGTTGTCAAGTATTTCAAATCAACGTATCCAGTATAGAGAAGTCCTGGCTTATACCAGCTGTACGAGTCGGAGTTCAATTTTTGTTTCCCATTCTTTAATACGGGATCATGGCTCCATCTGTAAAGGATTTTCAATTCTTTTTAAAGGATCTGAAGAAATAAAAGGTGCAGAAGTCATCTCTGAAGTGACAAATGGATGCAGATGATGGAAATATCGGATTCCCCCAGCCTTCCATTCAAAGGGCATTTCAGCAAAAGGCAGCTGCTGCCGGTGTACAAAGAGACCCTCCGAAGACAGACCCCCAAGGAAAGGGTCTCCATTTACTCTTCTTTGGAGCTGGGTCCCCTGTTTTATGTGCGGTGGATGTTTTTAGCAACAAACCTTGTTCCATCACCCAGCTGGAGGACACGTCACCAATTACTTGGGAAAGAGACGAATAATTAAAGTCTTTTCTCTCGGGATACCAAGTGGAAGTGTCTGGTAACAGTGACAGGTTACGGACCGTAACCTCCCTGTGGCTCCCAGCAGTGTGATCTGTTTCTAAGTTTGCTCAAGCTTTCGAAGTTTACCCATGACGGCACAAGTTGTGACCCTGAGTTACTCGCTTCGGGGCGCTGAGCCTCAGTTTTCTCATCTTTAAAGTGGGAATAATGGATCGCGGGGAAAGGCTTTGTTAGACTTGTAAGAGCTAACTCAGTGCAAGGGAGTCTATCATTCCAGACCTTAGTAACATCGGACTCAAGACTTGATGAAAATAGACCAGAACAAACACAAACACAAAATAACGAGTGAAGGGCTGGTGTCCAGTAGATTGAGGTGAAAACGTCAACAAATCAATAAGCAAATATATATATAAAAAAAAAGGGGGGGGCATAGGCATTCACAGAAGATGAAATATAACCGTCTAGTAAATACGTAAAAAGATGCTCAACCTCGCTAGTAATCGAGAAAATGCCCATTTAAGTGTAACGCCATTTTTCTCCCATCAGGTTGGCCAAAAAAAAGAAACGTTGACCCACTGGGGACGACGTAGACACGGACACGCGAGAGCAGCTCACAACACCCATCAAGCTCTGCGCCGTGGGACTAGCCCACGGCCTCCCTCCCTCGACACTCCCGGACTCCCACCTCCTTCGCTCAGAACAGCAGGTGCGCCCCCCAAACGTACGGAATTCAATTTGTGGGGTGTTTTTTTTTTCCTCCTGCTCATCTGTCTTATGTTCGTTTGATTACGGACCAGCCGAAGGACCTAGGAGAGAAGAAGGGTCATTCTTCCTCCCGACACCACAAAACTGGGGGGACGCTCGTGCTGGGGGACACGACCGAGTCGTTAACAGCGGACACGGCAGGTGGTTCGTCAAGACGTCGCTAAACGCAGAAGCACGGTGATGTGCGTGACAGGCCGCCAGTCAGCAACACACACGTCAACCCGACCGTGCAACCTGTGCGACTGGCCAAATAACTCTCCAGGCAACCCGCCAAAAGAAAACGGTTTATGGGGGGAGACAAAAAGAAAAAGAACCACCAAGGACTGTGTGTGCAGCCCAATATGGCTTCCCCCTTTATTTGTATCCCTTCCCCGGAAGTTACCACAGAGTTCAACAGGAAGTCAAGACTAGAGAGTTAACAAGGGGGCCCAGCTCCACCCCCACAGTCCTCCCAGCTCTATGGTTAAGCATCTTAAGATGCCAGTTCACTTTTACCACCCATATGGATACAAATATGAACATAGAAAAGGTACTAAAAGGCATCTAGGATGTCTTTAATGGTGTAGTAGGGGTGGAATGGGATTATATCTATGTCTGATGGGATTCCAGTTGGGTTGTTTGATCCTGTTTCGTGAAGAAGACGTCAATGGTGACCTCTGTCTGGGGAAGGGAGAGGGCATCTAGATTAGGACGTCAAAGGGCCAAAAAACGTCCTTCACCTTACGCACGGTATTTATCTTAATGAGATTATACTTATGCATTTTTTATGAATTTAATGTTTTTAACACAGCACATCCACCTCATGGTATCATCCATGGTGGGTCACAAAATCTAGCCACCTCCAGAATCAACAGAAGATATGTTTTGGGGGTAGATATGGCCATAATTATTACCACCTGACTGAGGCTTCTGTCTCCCCTGATGCTTTCTCTTTACTCTGAGAAAAAAAAAAAGAAAAAAAAAAGAGGAAGTCCCAGCACAGCTGGCTTTTGCAATTCTAATCACCTAAGACCTCCAGGCTTAATCCCTTCCCAGGGGCAACAATTAACATTTTTTAATGCAGGCACTTTGCAATCAATAGAGATAACAACTGAAGCTCTTTCTCTACTTGCTCTTAGGTGTGAAAAGAAAGGAAAATGCTTTCTGGGGGAAGGAAGAACAGAAAAGATTGAATTATTCAACAGAAATCCACAGAGCCTGGGGGCAATCTGGCCAGGGAGGGGTCCTGAAATCAGGAGGAGGAAGACGGAGAGAGAATACAAAGTCTGAAAGACAGCTTCTTTAGCTTGATATCCAGAGCCTTTCATAAGCTGGGCTTCAGTCTACCTTTCCAGAACCTTCACTCAGCTCGGATCTAGCCCAGGCAGTAAAATCTGCGCCAAGTGTAAAGGGTAAAACCTAAGACCATGGAGGGGATAAGTGACCAACAGAGGCACCAAATGAAACACGGCACAGCCCAAGGACAGCCCGTTCTGATCCAGTGCTATTTCTTGCATTACGAGGCCTCAGAAGCCCTGGTCATAAGGAATATCCTATCTCCACTAAGGGAGCATTATCTATGAGTTCCCGTGTGCACATACTACATTGGTTTTTCTCCTGTCAATCTGGTCTTCTGCCACTTGTCTTATCAGTCCAGGCATAAGAACTCTCTCAAGAGGGTAGAACTCAGATATGCTAATTTGTATTGTTCACTACTCCAGCTCCGGTTCTGGCATACACAGCAGGGGCTCAGTAAGTATTTTTAACCTTGAAGATGGGGATACTTCCAGAAATTCAGCAAGAGGCTTGAAACATCATACCTTGTGGGTAAAGACAGATCACTGAGCAGCAGTGGGGGTTAGGAAAAAGACCTTGCAGTGGTTCGGTTCTGAAGGGGACCATTTCTGTCCCCAAAGGGCACAAAATCACGAGATGTCATGAGGCTTCTTCTTGGGGGCTCTGCAGGTTGTTCAAAAGTTAGAAACACCAAGGTAGGGTCCTTACAAAGGAGAAAGGGGGACCCTTATTACAAACCTTTGAAGCCTGATTCTCAGTTTAATATTTCACTCCATATCCATAAGTGACAGGACTGATACAAAAATGAGAGCCATCACTTCCTCTTTTATTTAAAAGTAAAAAAACAGAGAGAGAGAACAGAACTTACTGAACTCTGAACTTCCTCTCTGGTAACCACAACTTACTACTGACTTTGGTAAAATAATTGCCAAATACATAATCACCAGGCACCTCACTGGTGCTTTATTGATAAACTTTCCATCCAGAACTTGGCCTGGAACACCGCCTACTGACATCAACCTTTTAGGGGAGCCAATCCAGGGAGACTGATGGGAAAAAGGCAAAACTGACCCAAGGCTGCCGTGACACTGCCCAGCTCAGCTGGGTGGCTGCTACAGCTCACTCCCAGGGCAGGCACTTTCCATGCCAAAATGAGACAGAGCCCAAACTGGCAGACTATTCTAGGCACAAAGCCAGAGCCAGATACTGGGGGGAGCCTGAACACTGGGTGCAGCAGCCTGAGTTTGGGGCCCAGCACTGCCACTTAGTAAGCTCTGTGATGTTGAGGAAGTGGCTTAACCTCTCTGGGCATCAGTTTTCCCATACGTCAGAAAGAAAGGCTTTTGTTTCAAGCAAACTCCAACTTGGCCCCCCAACCTTCCTGCAGATAAGAAGTAAAACTCTGGACAAAATTTTTCAAATGTTTTGTTTGGCAAAAAGCACTGGAGAGTAAACAAAAGGAGGCAGATCCTGGAGGGGTCAGGTGCTGGAACTGGAAAGAAAGGGATGGCCATTCTGCAGCTTTGACCCTGATAACCGGTAGCAGTCACCACCCAGCAGCAGCCAAAACTCCAACACAAAACGCTAAGTCTTTCTGGCTTACAGAACCAGGGCTGGCTAGGTTTCAGGTCCACCGCAGCTGCTGGAAAGTGAGGGGAGAATGCAGGAATAGAGAGAGCCAAGAGAGGAGCCCCAAATTCTGTGTATAAACTCTACCCAAGTGTCTGGCCAACTCTTGAACCACGCACACATGCGGCAGCCTCACAAACAGCTCAAAGATAAAAATGAAAGTCAGAACTGACACCTGAGTTGATGCCCACGAGACACATACTGTCCCACCAAGCCAAGAGCTTACGACGATGGAAATATCAACATTCATCAGAGACACAGACACACAACAGAATCCAGAGTCTCTGCAATGTAGCAATCACAATGTCCAGAATCCAACCTGAAATTACTCGACAAAGGCGACTCCAGGAAAACACGACCCAATCTCAAGAGAAGAAAATATAAAGAACCAAGGACAAAAGGGAGGAATGGTTCGTACTAGGTTGGAGCAATAATCTGAAATTGTAGGAGCTGCAATGCATTCAGCTGCAAGTAACAGAAAACCCATCTTGAAATGGGTTTGAAGCAGTAACAAAATCAGATTTCCAGACAGAGAGCTATCTCAAGGCTAGTTAACTCAGTTGGCTCCCTGACACGCCACTCACAGCAGGTCAGCCTGTTCCTCGTGGGCAACAGAGAGCTGCCACAGTGCCAAGGTCTGACAGACGTGCTTGAAGACAAACGCTTTGTCCTGTGTCCCCTTCCTTCCGGCTTTGTATGTTGTCCTGTGGGGATGGGACCCTTGAAGCTTACCACAGTCTTCTGAGACCAAGACGCGAGACACTGGATGAGGCTTTGAGAATGGCAGGGAAATAACCAGGAGAATCCTGACTCTTTCATGACCCAGTTAAGCCTCTGATGAAACTAACCCTAAAACCACCTACCTCCAGACAGCGTATTCAGTGCTCCGTCATTAACAACCAAAACACCCTACCCGAAAGCACCACCAGAACTGGAAAGCTAGTAACATTTGCTCTCAATAGAAGACAAGCACAAGAAACACAATGAAAATTAAAATGACTATATTCTGGCAGCCGCACAGCTCTGAGCCTGAGGTTCCTTTATTCTTTTTATTTAAAAGGGTGATTAGCATGCTTTAGAAAGATGTTTAAAGACATAATAGCATGGCACTGAGACAGTCTCCTTAACAACCAGAAGAATTAAAAGAGAATTGAAGAAAAATAAAACTATGTAATTCCATGCTGTTTAATGTCACGTACAATTAAAAATCTTTGAGAAGTACCACCAGGAATATGCTTTAGGTGTTTTGAAAAATACGGCCTCGTTTTCATAACCCCCAAATCTTTATTCCATCACTGACTTCTCCTCATCCCCAATTGCCTTTTGGACACCTACTCCAGGATATCGACAGGTTTCTCAAACTCGATAGAGCCAGTGCAGTTCACTGTCTTCACACCCAAGCTTTCTCCTCTTCTAGAATTTTCTACCGCTCTTTATGACACCCCTCCTTCATCAAGTATCCAAAAAAGAACTCCCTCAATAGCCGACAAGAGTCATACTACTTTTGTTGGTTGTTCTGCCCCACACAAACACTACACCTTTGACCCTCTATAACAGGGGTGTCCAAGCTGCGGCCCGCGGGCCAACTGCGGCCCACAATCCATTGTTAATCAGCCCACAGCAAAGTCCAAAAATATATGTAGTTGACTTAAATAAACCAGGTGAGGCAATACGTACTTCACCTCGAGTGAGTGGCCCGGCTCTTTGTGTATTTTACCGCATACGGCCCTTGGTGAAAACCGTTGAAAAAAGTTTGGATGCCCCTGCTCTATAAGGAAAGTTTGACCCTCATCATTCACCCCTTTTTAGAAATGAAGAAGCTACGGACAACACATTTGCTGGCGCCACAGGATCTGAACCCAGATCTGCCTAATTTCTCTTTTTTCCTGCTTCGCAAAACAAACAGACACCGCCAGGAAGACTTCCTCCGCTGGCCTCTGAACTTATTTTATGTCGCACCCATGTCGCCTCCTTTCTTTCTCACCCATTCTCTTCCCTGCCACCTCCCCTGAGCTCATCCTCTTTGGGCCGTCCCTACTCGACTGCTCTCTCGTCAGCATGTCAGCTGTCACTTCCCTACCGAGAGCAGGGTCACATTCACGTCTGAACCCTGCAGGTCTTTCTCTCCTACCTCCTTTCTTCCCTCAGCCCCAGCCAAACCTCGTCTTCCCCAAGCTGCACAGGCCCAGATCTTCAAATATTCCCCTTCACATGTGGGCTCTCGCTTCTCCTCCCACCTCGCCGACACTCTTCTGCTGCTTGTGCTTCCTCAAAACGAAGTTAGAACTTGGGCCTTGGCCATCGAGTAGCTCCCCGTGTCCCCACCTTACCTCCGTGACAGCACATGTCACGCTGTGTTATCAGTGTTTGATGGATGGGTCTTTCCCAGGAGACTGGGCCGCTTGAGGGCAGACACGTGCCTTATTTCCCTGTGTCCCCCTGTACATGACGGTGTGGCCGCATATACCAGCTGGCCACACCGGGCTATCACTTCTTTTCTATTACTCTCCTCTGAGTGGGTTCTCGAAAAGAGACACAGGCGTGTAAACCACACCCTGACGTGCCACGTTCTGTGCCCTGGACAAAGGCCGATCAGGGCTCCTGGCAGAGAACTTGAACCACAAGCTTCAGAATCAGACGGCCTGGATTTGTCGCCCTCTTCAACTACTTGATAGCTTTGGGAGCCAGGGCCAATTGCTTAATGTCCCTGAGCCTTGGTTCCTTAATGGCGTTCCAACGAGACCTCCCTCGTAGGGGGCCGCAGACTTTACATGAGATCATGTGTGAAGCATTCAGCCGGTGCCTCAATCAATTAGAAGAATAAATTAATCTTCGGGGAAGTATTATCATCCCGTGGACACGCCTGCTGCCTGTGACCCCTTCCTTCCAAATGCTGCAAGGACTTTGAGAATTCTCAGCCTGTCCGCCCAGCCCAGCAGCTCGAACACAAAGAAATCAGCTGACTGGGGGTCGCAGGACCCCCGAAGACGTGAGGTCAGAAGCCACTTTCTGAATTCCTTATTCAGGCGTACGGCTAAAAGCCTACTGATGTGCCAAGTCCCCCACCGGGAAAAATAATTTAATGGAACATTTCTCCCACTAAGGAATTTCCACCGCGTCCTGTCACACTGTGCCGGTGTCGCCCACGGCCGTGGCAAGTACGCTCTGCAACCCGAGAGACGAGCCGATGACCAAGAGGCACTCCAGAACCCGCCTGACTGCTGTCCTGCCTCACTCCACCGGGGGCGTCCCCACCATGGTGCCCTCCCACCCGAGCCCTTCAGCGTCTGGCTCAGACAGACCTGAATTCACTCGAGGCTCGGAAGTTTTGAGCCCAATCATTTTCCCTGGCGAAGCCTGTGGCCCTATCAATGCATGTGAAGAAGAAGAAGAAGAAGAAAACCTCAGTGGACGGTCAGATTCACAGGGATGAAGTCTGTGACCAGCACAGCTCACTGCAAGCCCCCACCTGTTAGCTCTAGTCTTTCTCATCGTCCTCACGAGCATCACCAGCTGCTTTTTCCAATTGTTTTTTCAGTTACAGTTGACATTCAATATTATTTTACATTAGTTTCAGGTGTACAGCATCGCGGTTAGACACGTCTATACTATTTACGCGGTAATCCCCCCAATTAGTCTAGCACCCACCTGTCACCACACATAAGCCGTTGCAATATTACTGACCATTCCCTGTGCTGTATTTGACATCCCCGTGACGATTTTGTAACGACCAATGTGGACTTCTTAATGCCGTCCCCTTTTTCACCCAGCTCCCCGAGCCCCCACCCTCTGGCAACCAACCCTCGGCGTGTTCTCTGCATCTAGGAGTCTGTTTCTGTTTTGTTTGTTCGTTTATTCTGTTCTTGAAAGTATCACCAGTTTCATAGAGGTACGTGCCTTTTGTACGATCCCAAACTTAAATCTGTGTGTGAGTCCCAACTCTGTGTATCTCTGGGAAAATATCTTAACTCTCTGTGCTTGTATTTTCCCAACACGAAACAGGAATAACAGTAACCTCACAGGCTGCGGTGAGGACTAAACAAGTTCATGTACGTAAAGCTCGTAGAACAGACACGTACGACCGTAGATACTCGATAAACGTCAGCCCGAGTCAACAGCATTGAAAGCCTTATTTGAAGATGCCCAGGAAATGGAAATCCCCTGGCCTGTCTGCCAAGCTGCAGAGACACCCCCCTCTTACCTCCCCAGGACTAGAGAACACACACATACACTCATGCAGAATATACACATACACTCAGTTCGGTCGAGTCCTGATTTTGTCTTTTTTCTTGAACTTGACTTTTTTATCCCCTCTGGAGCATCCTGGGCCCCCTATGGCCCTTGGGCCCGAAATGAGAGAAGGCCAAAAGGAAAGCACAACGAGGCCAGCTGTCATTTGGGCCCCCGCCTATGGGGAAACCAGAGAATATAAACACGCACTGAATCCCAGCCTTGGAAGTCCCAGCTGGAGGCCCCTTCAGCAGCGTGCCCCCGTGGGGACACGACGCACCTCCACACTGGCACGCTGTTCCCACCTTTCCCGGAGGCTCTTCCTCCCTCCCTCGGTGCTGATTCTGTTCATAAAACACTTCTTTCTCAACCCACATTATCCCCCAGCTCCTTCTCACTGCGGGAGTGGGACAGCTCTCTGCTGCCACTCGACATTTCACCCACGTGACGGTCCGTCCACTGAAGCCAACAATTCCACTAAAAAAAATACTCTTACCCATACTTAGAATTCGACTTCAAAAGAGAACTACCATCAGCGATACGTGAAAGCTCAAAGAGGATGACGAAGATAATCTTGGAACATTGTGATGGGGTGGGAAGAAAACGTCTCATTAGGAAGAATTCGGAACAATGCATTTCTGTCACCTCGAGCCATCCAGAGAGCCTCAGCCGTCCAGGGGCCTATGTCATGAGTCTCCAGCGCCTGGACTCTACTCCCCACAACCATGTTCCAACTGCGTTGACCATTCCCCACGGGGGACACAGCTTACACCTGACCCAGTCCACAGGGGCCTAGGTATGTGCACACGAGACATGTTACACGCAACAGCCCTCACGCTTCCTGAGTCTGACGCCTTCTGATAACTCCCCTTCTGTTTTGTCGTGGAGTCCATCACCGACTAAATCGATTTCCTGACCCTCTAAGGAGTGAGGGTGTGCAGTTTAAAAAACACATTTAGAGGAATTCAAGAGGACGCGCCCCAGAGTGGAGCTGCAATAAGGTGTGACGGTCAAGAACGACAAGGCGTTGAAGTCAAGGGGTCCAGGCTGAGAATCCAGGTTTGGCTCTCCGATCCCTCGGGAGAGCCGGGTCTAAGGGGAGTAAGGTCGGGTCTGATCTCCCTCCGGGTGCCTGGCTGACCTTGGACAAGCCTTTCCCACGTCCCCAGGCGTGCGTGGGTTACGGCTCTCTGTAAAGGGTACTCCAGTTCTGAGTCTACATGGCAACGAAATCAGCTCTGTGCAGAGGCCCATGCAGCCCCAGGGCTTAGGAACGAAAGGTCAGGGAGGGCCAGTTAGGAGTGAACCTCTAGGAGAGGCCGGGAAGCATGCAGAGGACCGAGACCCCCCTGACACCTGCAGAAGCAGGACACTCACCCCCGGGGAGTTGGAGGC
This sequence comes from Rhinolophus ferrumequinum, assembly GCF_004115265.2. Taxonomy (NCBI): domain Eukaryota; kingdom Metazoa; phylum Chordata; class Mammalia; order Chiroptera; family Rhinolophidae; genus Rhinolophus; species Rhinolophus ferrumequinum. Next base: position 17,661,626 of record NW_022680357.1, on the reverse strand, counting down.
CAGCAGTGCACAGCTGCTCCCTCCCAGGCAGCGTCCCTTGAAGGAGGAAGCCACCGTCCCAAGAGAAGCCCGCGGGGTACAGGTTCCCACTGTCCCAGCGCCAGCCACACGAGGAGCTCTGGCCTGTCGCAACTACTGCCCCACACTTCAACTTCTCCTTTCCCAGGTCCCCTCAATCGCTCATCGGTGCTGTTCCCACGAGCCACTCCCCCCACAAGCCACCTGCGCACAAGGGCTCGTCTTTTAAGACACGGCAGCAGTGACACTGGCCCGAGTGGCGAGAGGAGAGCTAAGCAAGAATGGTGGCTTTCGGATGTTCCTCAAGGATAGTTCTGAGAACTCCTCTCGCTCAGAACTAACAGTTCCTGGGCAATCACGTGTTGTTTGTCTCCTTCAGTCCCCACGGCGCCCTGGGAGGTGGGCTGTGTCGTTACCTTCACTTCACAGACGAGGAAACCAAGGATGAAAGAGGTGAAGAAAGGTGCCCAAGACGCCGCATGTGACCCGTGGAGGAGCTGAGGTCGGCACCCATGCCCTCGACCACCTCCCGCCCCACGGCAGCACCGTGATCCCGTTACACAGATTCCCCCGCAGGTCTGTCCCTTCCTGGATCCCTCCCTCCTCTGCTCTGAGTCTCAGGCTGGCAGTGTGGTGCCAGGCGCAGGGCAGGACCTGGATGGTGGTGATGGTAAGAAAGGCGGCAGTGGTCGTAGCCGTGGCACTGGGGTTCAGTGTCCCATGCGCACCGAGCCCCGTGTCTCATGTGGCCACTGCCCCACGCGGCAGGCCCTCTCCTTAGGTGGCCTCCGTCACAAGGTCCTCACTGAAATTAGCCTGGTAAGTGTCCCAAAATGCCACACACTCTGCAGCTTCTCCCATCACCAGGAAGAGTGTGTTCCCTCCTCTGTGTCCTCCTTATTTCTGGGACAGGCGTGTGATTTGCTTTCACAGAGAGACGATGGCAGAAGTCCCACTGTGCAGGTTCTCAGCTCTGGCGGCAAGAAGCCCTGCAGCCTCAGCTCTGCCCAGGGCATGCTCCCACCACGTGACCCGCCACCTCGTGACATGCCTGCCACGTGACCGCCTGCCACGTGACCCACCTGGCACGTGACCCGCCTGGCACGTGACCCGCCTGGCACGTGACCCAGTGCTGGCTGGCCCACCAGAAGGTCAGAATCCACCTGGACAAAGGGCCCAGATGTCCCAGACATGTGAGCCTGGGGGGGCAACAGCCTATCGGGCCTGGACCAGAAGGGCCACAGCTGAGCCCAGCCCAAATGACTGACCCCCAGAAACAAGCGCGAACTGAAAACGGTGGTGATTTTAAGCCACCAAGGTTGGCAGTGGTTTGTTACACAACAGATGACTGGCTTGGTAGGTGTCCGGTCCAACATGCCAAAGTAGAAGCACCAAAGGATTCTTCTATGGGAAAGAGGGCACATGGGCGAAAGACAGGGACCGACTGGGTGACCCGACCCGTGACTGGAAGACAGGAAAGCACGACACACACAGGCCACCAGCGGAGGCGGCAATTCGGACTGACAAGGACGAGATTGTTCCCATAGTGAAAAGCAAGAAGAATGCGTCTTTATTTCTCTCCTGGTAACACAAACAGACCCAGCTCTCCCCAAAAACACACCCTCCTATGTGTGATAAGATAAAGACGTCTAGAGTGTCACATCGCATTGCTACTGAAGTCAAGTGACAGATAAAACTGGATACACCATCCCGCAGGAAATAAAAGGAAATGGTGGCAGGGGCGGCCAGATGGCTCAGTTGGTCAGAGCGCGGTGCTCTTATCAACAAGGTTGCCGGTTCTGTCCCCACATGGGCCACTGTGAGCTGCACCCTCCACAACTAGATGGAAACAACTACTTGACTTGGAGCTGATGGGTCCCGGAAAACCACACTTAAATAACATTTTTACAAAAAAGGAACTGGCCCCGGGGCTGGAGAAGGGTTGCTGTGTTCACTCACACCTGCTTCTTTTCCTCCCTGTCCTGGAGCTGGCCGGTGTGTCCCAGGACCCCTTGCAGTTGACATGGCCCCGTGCCTGACCTCTGGCCGACAGAATGGGATGCTAAGCGGCTCACATCCCTCCCAGGCTGTAGGGGTGGTGAGGTGTGTGCACTTCCTGAGGTCCTCTCTCCTCATCCACCAGCCCGATGGAGAGGGACCTCGTGACACACGAAGACCAGCGGATCAGGGTCACCAACAGCGGTCAGAGCCGTGAGGAAAAAGTAACCCCTTTCTGCCAAGCCGCAGAGACGTCAGGGCTTATCTGTTACAGCAGCTTGCATAGATTCTTCCCCATACCTCAACTAGAATAGAATTCTTAAAACGCAGGACCTAAAAATAGCTCATAAGCTCAAGTTTTCCGGGGTACTAACAGAGCTCAATTACTGGGTGGGAAAACTGTCACAGTGCCCTGGCTTTGTCACCGATGGACAATATGAGAATGGGAGCAGATGTCCCCGCCAAGAAAGCACACGGCACCGTCCCTCAATGGGCAATCAGACGAATTTCACTTCTGGGTGCACAACGGAAGCCCCCAGCTCACTTTCGGATTCAGCCTCAGGGATGATTCTTAAATGCTGTTCGTAAAGTGAAATACACGTAACAGGAACGTGGGCACAGGTACGCAGCTCGATGAACTTTCACCGTCTCAACACGCCCTGTAACCGGCACCCAGACCGAGAAACAACATGGCCAGCCCCCCAGGAGCCCCTCTTAGTCCCGAGCGGTCCCCCCAAGGGTTTTCACTGTCCTAACCACTGTCAGCTAGGACGCCTTTCACCTGTTCCTAACTGCAAGTGCATGGAATCACACGGAATGTTCTCTCTTGGGTCTGGCTTTTCCGGCTCACGTTATGTTTGGGAGCATCACCTATACTGTTATCTGTACCCCACTCGGTCTCACTGCTGCCTAATCGTCCACTGTGTCCCCACTAGTCCCCTGCTGGCGGGCGGACAGGCAGCTCCCAATTTACATGATGTGAAAGGCACTTTTCACTCCGTCCACCAGGGTCCGTGAGGAACAGAGGCAGGCCCTTCAGCGGAGACACGGTTTACCTTCACAGAGAAAGTTAAAATGGCTGCGGTCACCTCCTTCTGACAAATCACTTCCCAACAGGTCTGATGAGGGCAAATTTTCTTGGTTCCAAAAAAAAATGATCAGAGCTTGTGAACTAGGAAGTGAGACACTCTTTATAAAAATCACAGACCGAGCTATCGCAAAACGAGCACCAAAACCCAAATCAAAAGACTCCCTCTGTTGGGTCACTTCTCCCCTGTACCTTCATTAATTTAACATGTGTTGTTGAGCACCTACTATGTGCCACGTATTGAGCTAGGTACTCCAGAAACGATGGGAAATGAGACAGAGGTGGTCCCAACTCTCATGAAACTCACACTGTGGTGGGGACGACAGATCCCAAAACTTACATCAATATACAATTAAAAAATGGAAAAATGACACGCGGTTATGAGATCGTACAAGGGGACACCGGATTTGGAAGATCAGGGAAGGCGTCTGTGAAGAAGTGACATTTGAGCTCAGTTCTGAAGGATGAGTAGGAGGTGAGCGGGGGAAGAAGAGTTGGGGGGAGCGATTCGAGCTGAAGACAGAGCATGCGCAAAAGCCCTGGGGTGGGCAGGGGTGTGTCATGACTGAGGAAGACGAGCCAGGTCTTCAGCTGGAGAGTTAAAAGTGAGTGGAAAGGTGGTACAAGGGGAGGTGAGCGAGGGCCCAGGTCAGGCAAAGATGTTAACTCATCTAAGACTTCTGGGCTTAATCCTGGGAAGAAGAGAAAGCTGGCTACCAAAAGATGTGGATCTGCTCGAAATCGAAAGCGGTCCCTCCCCACCCTACATGCCAGTGCTGCTTCTCTAAGTGCAGTCTTGGCCCAAATAGACTTATCAATACCCCCAACCGTACATTTTCCTACACAGGCCAAACTCCAGGTAACTATCAAAATTCTCATTTGCAGCACTGCCCAAACTGTAAAGCCTGAACCCCACCTTTAGGGAAAGAAGGAAGACCTGTAACACAGGGCTATCCCAGAAGTCACCAACCCAACAAGACCAGAGACGGGCCTGCAGACGGCCCCCTCCCCCTTCGCCCACACTATTTGTCAGCTTCTTCTTCAGCCCAAAAGAGCCCGTGAACATTCCATCCAAGGCCTGAAGGGAACCGCAAATTTGAAAGACGCAATGGTCAGAAATCTGTTTCAAGTTGAAATGCCATCAACGCATTTTCAAAACAAGGCAGCAGATGGGGCAGACACAGGTTTCAAATCAGCTTTCGGAGCTTTCCCCCAACTTAAAGCACCAAAAGCTGGGAAACGGTTCTGTGGAAAGCACTGTACTCGCCCATGTTCAAATCACAGCCAACCCCCAGCTCAGTGCATCTGGCTCAGATCAGCTGAAAGCTGCACCCAATGGTCCTGACCTCAGGAGACCAACACATCGCTTCCTGCATCACCTCCTTGACTCAGGAGCAGTCCTTTCCTGCCCACCAGGATCGTCAACTGAGTAAGGACTAGAAGCCCCCAGCCCCCGGAATAACGGAAACAGACACTGTTTAGCCAGTACTCCCCGTACGTCAGGTGCCGAGGAAACACCTGACCTGCGTCCCACACACAAGGTACTTCATCATTACCTTTTACCTCTAAAGAGACAAAAGCTCAGCGTTTAAGGGACGTGTTCAAGTTCCCAGAGCAAGAAGCCAAGATGTAAACGCCTTTCCCTCTCCGAACCAAAAACCCTTTCCTGTCGTTGCCGCCTGTGCTCTATAAACACACACTGGAGATGTGACAGCAAAAGAGAAGGAGCAAAGGAGTGGGAGGGTTCTTTTCAGAGGGAAAATCATGTCTCTGGCCCCATGCACCTAAGGATGCAGGGAAGAGATCACCCTACTGTTAGAACCATAAAAATAACCCAGTCACCACCTCCCAAAATAGATCAATCACCAATATGACTGACACCAAAGTCCAAATGTCTCTTTAGGATGTAACAAATACCCGCAGCCCCCAGGGGCTCTGGTGACACTTCCCAAAGCCTCTAAATGGCCATTTCAGTTTCTCACACCTGACCTCCAACCCCGCAAGCCTGGAATTTCAGGATCTGAGTCACTGTAATTATTGTTTTAAAATGCATCTCATGCTCCTCTTTGGCAAACATGTGGCCATTGAAAGTGGCCCCACATCACCCTTTAAAGCAATGACAACAACCACTTTCTAGTCACTGTGCTGCCTTCACAAGGCCCAAAGCCTCTGCCCTGCCATTCATCTCCCACCACACACCCTCCTTCCTGTCCCCTGCGTGTGCCCTGTTCTCTGCTCATGTCTCAACCCGTGCTGTGTTCTGCCTGAAACACCCTCCCTGGCCCTCCACCCCCCTGTCAATCTGGGAACTCCTACTCCTGCTGGAAGATTCTTCCAAATGTCACCTCCTCTGTGCAATCTCCGCCACCCCTTCCAGGATAAAGGATGTCATCGTTTTTACACCCTCGGTGTAGTACTTTTCATTTATGTATCAGAACTAATTGGCCATGGGCTGGTTTCCCCTGGAAAGACCAGGAAGCTCTTCAAGGTCAAAGAAAGTGTTATGTTTCTCTGTCAAAGCCCATGTTGCAACCTGACATTATACAATGTATTTCTTCTAAGTTACTTAGTAATTGCTGTTCTCCTTCTACTAGGATGGAAATTCCATGAGGACAAGGGCTCTGTCTTGTTCACTGCTCAGGTTCCAGGGCCTGAAACAGGACCTGACACATGGTCGGGACTCAATTAATGTTTTCTGAATGAATGGGTCGATGGACAGATGGCTACATGGACGGAGAAATGGATGAATGAAGGAATGGATTGGATGGATGATAGATAGATGGAAGAATGGCTGGGTGGATGGATGGATGGATGGATGGATGGATGGATGGATGGATGATGGATGGATGGATGGGTGATGGATGGATGGATGATGGGTGGATAGGTGGGTGCGTGGATAGATGGATGGATGATGGATGGATGGATAATGGATGATGGATGGATGGATGGATGGATGGATGATGGATGGATGGATGGATGGATGATGGATGGATGGATGGGTGATGGATGAAGACAGGACCATGTTTCACCACCCCAAGGTCATGGACCCACAGAGAGACAGAGCCAGGATTTGAAATAAGATCTGTTTGACTTTTGAGCCTGCACTCTCAAGCCCAATTTATACTGCATGTCTAGAAGCCCAAAGTCTGCTCTCTGGGCAGTGGCAAGGTGAGAGAAGAGTCTAGAATTGCCCCCAAGAATATGGTTATTGTTGAGCTAAGCTGATCCATGTACTTAGCCAATGCCAAGACTCAGCAGGAGGGGACCGGCTTTGAGTCTCCCTCTGACTCAATAGGGCAGCTTTCTGTACGTGGGCTGAGGGACAAGGGGACACCCAGCAGGCACCACCAACAGTGACAGTAACAACGGTAATAAAAAAAAGATTGACCCTCCTGGATAAAAGCTACCGTCTCCTCCAGACCCTGCCAGAGCCTAGCGTGCTGTCCCCTGCATTCCTTTGCAACATCGAGCTTCCTCCCAATGCTGACAGTCATTCCCAGGCAGGACAGGTCCCCTTCCCTGTTCACAACCAGGAACAGCCGGTACGAAATTAAGCCCCGAGGTAGAACAGGACCCGGCTCAACACTAGGTGAAAGTGGGGGGCAGGGAGAATTACAGGTAGAAAGTAACCGTTCTGTATGTTCTCACAATTCCCTGTAGTTCCTTTATAATAATAATAATAAAAAGTATACTAAAGAACAATAACTAAGTGCCAGATGTGTGTTCAAGACATCTTAGCACCAAACTGAGACTTTCTCTGTGTGGAATCAGAAAGACGGGAAGAGAATTGACAAAGGATCTTTCTCTATATGAGTGTATTTCAATGCCGTTTATTGTGAAACTAAAGTCATCTTGCAAATGAGAGAAAGTACCTAAGCAAAAGGAATGAGTAGCTGGAGATAGCAGCCATCGATCGGGGCGAGGAACGCAGTTGGAGGCCATGCCAGGGACCCTGTGCCCCCAAAAACTGGCTTTCAGCTGCCAGAGGCCTTTCACTCAAATGTTTGGCTCTCCTCATGTATTCTCAACCTATGGGCTCAGACTTGCTCCTTCTCCTCTGAAATTGGTCTGTTTTTCCTGCTTTGGAACAGCCATCTCAAACTGTAATCCCTGAACAAAAAGGAAGTCAGCTCATTATCTGAGTTCTTAGCTAAAAGGAGATGAAGTTCTCTTGTCTGTCAAACGGAGAGAGAAGCCATCTTAAGGCAACCACCTAATTCTGCTAAATATTCATCTTGCTTGCAGCCATGGCAGCATAAAGAGCCAGACCTTCTCTACACGATGTCAGAGATAAGCCCTCCTGCGTGTCTTCGTCCAGGGCAGGAGCCCTCTCACCATACAGACCTTTCGGCTCTGGCTCCTTGACAATTGAGACTTTCTCCAGTCGCCTCATGGGAAGTTTGGTTTTGGGCTTTGGGTTTTAATTCTCAGACCAAAACAATTCCCTGACTCCTGCCCCAAGCATGACGGAGGTTAGCACCCCATTAGACATCTCCATAGAGCCCTGGGCATTCTCTTCAAAGTACGTAACAAAAGTGAAATTAAAGATGGGTGTGCTGGTTTGCAGAATGTCTCATCTCCTCATTGCCCTGTAAGCTCTGTAACAAAAAATATGGTCTTAATCTAGTCACCATTGTATTCCCACCATCTGAAATAGTTCCTGACACACAGAACTTAGCGAGTGAATGCTTTCTAAGAAGGATGGATGGATGATGGATAGATAAATGGAAAGAAAAAAGGAAAGGAGGGAGGGAGGGAGAGAGGAAGGATAAATGGACGGGTGGATGGGTGGATGGATGGATGGACGGACAGACAAATAGCTACGTGTGGTAAATACACAAATTTCCTACCAGATTTTCAAGCAGCCATCGCACCTCCAAATGCCATATGGAAACACTGGATTTTGTACACTCTACAAAAAGGCCAACAGTCCGTCTTTAGACTATCACACAATTGCACTGGAAAGACTGGATGAGTGAGTGAAGGCAAGGAATCCAAGATCTGAGATCAACTGCCAAAAATGATAAGGGACCAAGCTTTCGAATGCATCAGCCAGAGATGATGAGGTTTCCAGCTGATCCTCCCCCCACTGCCCCCCAAAGAATCCACTGAAGTGGAGTCAAAAGACCAGAACGTGGAGTTTAAATTGTACTTAGTAACTTAACTCCCAGTGAAAAGGAGCCAGAGAAGATGCATATCCTCAAAACTGTGGCACGTTGATGTCTCGTGTGTGTGTGTGTGTGTGTGTGTGTGTGTGTGGAGAGAGAGGAAAGAAGAGACCACAACAGCAAGAATGTGTAGACATTATTTTCAAACCTCCAGTTTATGCTGTGCCCAGTGACCGTGTCTGTACCGCTTTCTCTGTTGACCCACATACACCATAAACATTCTGTATCTGACTCTGGGCGGTACCGAGAGTATCATTAGCACTCGGAAAGAATATATATTTTTTAATTAGTTTCGAAGAAACTTATGCCGTATCAACTAGATTTTCAAAGGTCAGATTTTCCATATTTACTTAGCAAGGCAATCTGTTGCCCAGTGACAAAGCTTCAGACTGTCCCTGCATGCACCCAGGCTCAAAATTAATTTGCTGCTGCCTCTCCAACAAGTCAACCCTCCTTTTAAAGCCCCAATGTGAACCCACCTACAGATTTTTATTTCAGTTGAGACTTTGGGCCTGAAATCCCACTTCAGGTGGGAAAAATTTAAATGTCAAACCATCAAACCTAAAGTTCAAAAGCCTCTGCCTTTTTATCCACATAGAACCATTCAGACATATTCAGAATAAGCCAGAAGTGAGCGGGGTTTCACTCCCAGGCCTCTCGGAAAGGAGAGAAGCAAACTCCAGTAACTTGCAGCCTGACCTGGTGATTGCACACACACACATACACACACACATACATACGCACACACACACACACTCATGCTCACACTTACACACACAAACAGGTCCTCTTTATGATTTTCTTGGAAAAGCTCAACCTGACATGCAGGGTATCCTAAGTCCACAGGAAAAACAAGGCCAAAAATAAAATTAACCTGTGATTCATCTTTGGCGTTTTTTTAAATGTGCATATTTGAATCTGTACACGTTAACTACAGACAAAAATGAACTTGTCTTCTACAGAGCTGATATTAATGAAAATAGCAATGGTTGGGTCCCTGCCATGCTTTGGGGTTTTTTAAGAATAATTTCTATGAGAAAGCTTAAAAACATGTTTTTTCATCAACACAGGAAAGGGAAGAGCAAGTTTACTCATTGTAATCATCAGTGCTAGGTCTTCAGAGTCAGAAAGTTACTGGGGTTTTTTGAGAGACTCCATGACAAGTTTAGATCTTTCTCACAAGGACAGCGGTGAGAAAAGATACTCTAAATGAGGCTGGCTGTTCGGGCGCAGACACTGAGTGTTAGCCAAAGTCAATGAGGAAACATACCTACAAAGAAAACCTGTCCCCATACGCAAGAGAAGTATATTCATCTAAGGAGTCCCAGAATTAAGTTTGTCCCACGGTTTCCTGCAGCTCATCGAGTAATAATGATCGTCTCGCTTAGAGTCACTGGCACTTAGTATGACTCCTTCGTCTGACCCATTACCCTCCCTATAAGGTTGGTACTATTAGCCCCATTGCACAGATGGGAAAATCGAGGCCACTGCAGGTGCTGACATGCCCAAGGTCACACAGCACACAGGTGGCAGAGATTCAACCCAGGTCGACCTCACTCCAACCCCGTGCTATGAACTCTGAATCTCTGTATTTTGTTGCCTCTCTACTTCGACTGAAGTGACTTCCTTTAAAAAAAAAACAAAACAAAAGTTTTCCTCTCGGACAAACTGCAAAAGCTTCTGGGGTAAGGGTCTGATCCCACCCAAAGGCTCGTCCTAATGATGTTGGAAGCGCAGCTTCTGGGCTCCTCTGAAGCATAACACAGAGAGGTCTGCCTTGCTTCCCTGAGGGGGGTCCCACTTCTAACCCAGAATTCAGGCAGTTTCATAACAGGGATTCTGGGCCCCAGTTCCCCGCCATCAAAGGCAGCCTTAAACTACCTCACAGAGAGTGGTTTTTATAAAAACTGCCAGTGTGCAAACAAAAAGGGAGAAATTATGTGGCCGTCAACTGGAGTTTTGTCCTCTAGCAGGACAAAAGCAAGAAAACCCATTCTGAAGCTCCCCTGGGTATGCAGAAATCCCGAATGTCCCATGGTTGATGGACTTCCTGCCCGTCCTCTGTCACCCCATCCCAGCGTCCCGTTTCCATGACAGCACCAGGGAGCATGGAGGCTCAGTGGTTTCCTGGCCTTAAGATCATCCCACACACCTCCTGGCCAAGAACGGCACAGACGATATCCTCCCTCCCCTTTCACTTTTGAAATGGAACGCACACGCGCGCGCACGCGCACACACACGCGCGCGCGCCTCGCTTTTAGCTAATAGCTACCTGAAATTAACATGACGTTTCTCACACACTCCTTTGCAGCAACGTGTGGGCATGTGATTAAGTGCCAGCTAGTAGCACAGAGGCCGGAGTACCTTGTGGCAATTTCCAGGACGAACAGTGCCTTTCTTTACCTTTCCTTCCTGCTGGCTGGAATAAGGATGTGACGGCTGGATACTCTAGCATCCTTCTCGGACCATAAGGTCACTGTCACGCCTGGGATGGTGGTGCAGAAAACTGAAAGGAAACAAGGGCCCTGGGCTCTGGATTCCTGACTTCGAGGTGAGACTAAAACCTTGTGTGTCTTCTAGAAAATGTGGACCCTATTTGAATGAGATTCGCTTTAAGAGGGAACACGTGGTGCCAATTCAGCCCAGGTGACTCTGAGTGTCTGTGGGGATCGCCTCCCCTTCCTGGACGGCCCCATCCCCTCACTTGCTCCTTTCCCCTCCAGCCCAAATGGAATACACGGCCAAAGCAGTGATCACGAGTGACCAGATATTCCCAGCTGGATTCTGACTCTCACCTGGCAATGGATTCCACAGCAAAGCAAGCCTGCAGCCCCGGTCTTCTCTCTCTCACACCGGCTGCCCCCCCTTTAGGGTGGTCTGGGCACAACCCTAAGAGCCGAGATTTTCTCAGTGCTTACTATGTGCTAAGCTCTGATCCAAGCACCTTATGTACTGCAACCACTTTCAGACGTTCAGCAACTTTTTAAGGTAGATAACCACTGTTGGACCCATTTTACAGATGAGAAACCCGACGTACCAAAAGGCTAAGGAACACGGCTGAGAACTCACAAAGCCAGGATTCAAAGCGACAGGGACAGGCTATACATATGCCCACTACCCCATGCTGCCTCTTGGGGAGAGGAGAGAAAGAAAGGTGATTAAAAAAAAAACAGGGCCTCCTTGGAGGTGGCCGTATTTCCTTAGAACCTTAATTTGGCTCTGCTCACCCTACACCAGAAAATTCCTATCATTTTCCAGACTTTGAAAAAAAGGATCTCCTGCTTCAGATGTGTCATCCTCTGCACATTCTGAAGTGACTTTCCAAACTGTAACTGCAGCGCAGGTGGCATAAGGGAGCAGGAGTCAAAATGTTTCCAGGTCAAAATGTTTCCAGATCTCCCCCGACCTCAGCGGGACACAAAGAGAAACAGATTCCTCTAAGTGAAAGGTGAGCTCAAACACCTGCCCTGCTGTCTGGTCCCAAGACACCCAGGCCTTTTCCTAGAGGGGCAATCCATCCAAGCTCTAGAGGACAATGAAACTGTGTGCCCCAGGACCTCCAGGGTTGGGATTTGGGGAGTCCTCTAGTGCAGTGCGTGAAACTGGGAGCCCCAATCTCGTAGGAGAGGCTGGGCGGGCCTACGGGGGTTGCTGGCTGAGCCAGTCCTGCCCCAGATTTCAGGTGAGAGGACGCAGGGGTCTCAGAAGACAGCAGGGCCATGCTTGGAGCATTCTGTGCAACTGACAATGCCACCCACTCACAGGGACCGTTTCACTTTTCCTGGAGGGCGGAGGAACCAAGAGGGAACCGGCTGTCAATCAGTGTCGAGTCCCATCTCAGGCTCTTCCCCACTCAAACACTTTCCTGATCTAAACCCAGGGCACCAGGTGCTCACTTTGCCCCTAAGACACACCCCAGAAATAGGACATCCCTCACCAAGCTCAACCACACCTAGCCTAAAATTGGGGAGGGAGGGCCTTTCTAGACTGGAAACTGCAAACCCAGATGCCTACAGGGACCAGAAATGGGTGAAGCCGGCCTCGTTGGGATCAACGGAGACAAAACCGGGACTGTGTGCCCAGCTGTGCAAACAGCGGCTCTCAGCTCCAAAGGGTTGTTCTAACAAGAACGTGGGGCCAGCTCTCAGCCCACGAAGGCGGAGATGCAGGTATGTATTTGAAACCTCCCAGTTCTAAAATGTTGACCTCAAATTCAAAAACCGTTTGACAGCCGACGGGCCCAACAAGCCTCCAGGTGCTTTGGCCCTGGAGAGCGAGTCTGCAACCAGAGACAGGTGAAGCCACTTACAGGAGACCCCAGCCAGGCTGGGCCTCCCTGGGGGGCGTCAGGGAGCTCAAACCAGATGGGAGGACCCAGGAAACCAGTCATGGGGAGGCCTTCCCGTATCCAGGCAGAAGAAAGGGCGACCTAAACCGGGATCTGAGAGGCACCCCATCTGGAAACACCTCCTTCAGAGAGCTAGGAGGCCCAGGGGACAACCACAGTCACCACTCCAGGGGACACACCATCTGCAGAGGCGGCAGCCACCTGCGGAGACCTCTGGGAGGCAAAGGAAGAGGCAGCACCTCACTCTGTGAGATGAGGAAGGGCAAGAATTGGGGGGAACGGGTCCTCCCCGTCACCCCGCCCCAAACACTTCCTCCAGAAGCAGTACTGACAGACCCGTTTTAACTCTCCTGGCGCTGGGAAGGCAGGGAGAAACGGGGGTGCACTCCCTTGGCATGTGGGGCTGCCCAGCTCCCCTGGCCGTTCCTGGATGGAGCATCACGGCCCCATACACACACACACCCTTTAAAACGACCCTTCTGTGGTGGTGAATTCCTAGCTTGGGGGGGGTCCCTCGGACACACGTGATTCCAGCACTCTGCCTAACTCAGTGACCTCTAGAAAGTCCTTTGCACCATCTCTCCCCACAAATGGCATCCCCGAGCCCCACAGCCTACCTTGGCACTGGAATCCTTGCTTCCCGAAGCCCCTGCCAAGGCAGAAAGAGACATGTCAGGCGGCCGGAAGGGCCCAGCCACCAGCTCATTGCCCCACAGTCACCGCCCTCCCCCTGCCCCGCAGCCCAGGTGCAACCTCCCAGCCACAGGCGGGTGCCCAAGAGTCTTCCGCTTTGGGGGGCAGGGGAGAGGTGGGAGCTCGGCGGTATCTCCCACCTCCCCTCAGAAGGCAGAGGAGAGGAGGCTGCGACCACCAGGTGGCGGGTCAGGGGAAGCGTTTCCTCCGCGGTGGGGGCGGAGGGCAGGCGGGAGATCTGCCCGCAGGGTGGCCCGAGCACCCTGGGGGAGCGAGGAAGTGGGCCCCGCGGCGGCGGCGTTCCCTGAGGGGCTGGGAAGGGAAAGGGGACTCTCGGCGCCTCGAGGGACAGGGGAGAGAGGGGCCTGCGGCCAAGTGACCCGGGAGGGCCAGGGAGTGGGAAGGGGAGCCCAGGCCCTCAAGGAGGCGCGACGAGAGACAGCCCGGGGCGCTGCCCCCGGAGACACAGGGAGGAAAGGGTGCCGGTGCCCGCAGGGAGATAGACAGGACACCCGGGGCGCTGCCCCCGGAAAGGAGGGGAGGGGTGCGGGCGCCTGGAGCCGGGAAGCAGGCGGCGAGATAGGGAACCCGGGCGAGAGGGCACTCGGGGCGCTGGCCTCCCGAAAGGGACAGACCCCGCGCTCTGGGCGGCCCCGGGGCGCTCGGGAAGCGGCAGGGAGGGAGCGGGCAGGAGGCGCCGGGCGGCCGGCCGTCTGGGGCCCGGGGACAGGGGACCCGCGGGGCCGGCGGGCTGCTCCTCCCCGGGGGCGCCGAGGGGTCCCCGCGCCCGCGCTGCCCTGGGGGCCCCGGGCAGGCGCCCCGCGCGCCCTCACCAGATGAAGTCGGTGCAGTGGCTGCAGAAGGTGGGCTGCTTGAAGAAGCGGGCGGTGAATTTGTGGTTCTTCACCTCGTGCACGTTCTTCTGCCGGAGGGCGCCTTTGCGGGCGAAGCGCACGGTGCTCTCCTCGCCCTCGCCCGGCGGCGGCCCCGCAGCCGGGTCAGCCATCTTGCGCGCGGGGAGCGGGAGCCCGCGAAGGGCCGGCCCGGGGCCCGGGGCCGCGGGCTGCGGGCTGCGGCCGGGAGGCGCGGGAGGAGGCGGCCGCGCGCGCCGAGCTGCGCCTGTCACTCGCCCAGCTGCCGCCGCTCGTCCAGCTGCGCTCGGCACCGCTGGCCTCAGCCGCGGGGAGGGAGGCGGGGTCCCGGCAGGACCCGCCCCCTCATTTGCATCGCGCCCAGGCCCCGCCCAGCGCCGCCAGCTGCTTTACATATTGGCGCCCCGCCGCTGCCCGCCTCCCAGGGAAGTGCTGTCCGCCGCAGCGCTGCGGCGCGGGCAACGCAGCCTGCGCTCGGCAGACCCGAGCCTCGCCCCCGAACTCGTCCTCGGCCCAGGGTGACATTAAGGAGATGAGACCCTGGGGTGCGCTTAGGGACCTACGGGGGCGGGGGCTGGAGGGTGGACAGTGTGGGCGCGACGGATGCCCCCCCAACCCCCGGCCGCCGAACTCTGCGGAGACTGGTACCCATCCACCCCCTCCATCCAGCCTATTGGTCACTCGGCACGCGTCTCCTGGAAGGATGGTCTCCCGCTGTCACTCATTCAGAAAGGCTTGAGGCTCCACACACTTAAACATCCGCACACACGTACTGCGGAGGTAGGGGAAGCGGGATCTTCATTTTATATATATGCAAAACTCCACCACAAAGACAACGCTTGGTTTTGCTCGCCCGACCAACTAGAAGGCAGCTCCCTACCTTCTGTCCATCCCCTCCACAGAGAGAATCCGTTTCCTCAACTGTAAAAGGGGCTAATGCGGGAGGGTGATGTACCCGGTCCCTGTTTCCTCCACCTTATTCATTCCTGACCCATCCTCACCGATGCTCGTCCTATCTGTGCTCCATCTGGGGGAAAAAGTCTTTGTGGTTTCTGAGTTTGAATAGCAAGAGGCAGCCATACTATTAAAATCTCTCCAAACGCTGCCAGCTGCCCCAAACTGCTGCATCTGGGCCTTCCTTTATTTGTTAAGGAGGGAGATTAAGGAGGGCTACAGATGTTAAAGACACACAACCATCCAACTGGGACTGTCTCCTGGACGGCAGGAGGGAAAGGTAACCGAGAGAAACAGTTGTCCAGGGGAGAAACGCACTGTGACTTAGCGCCCTGCGCGTGCGCTCCGTCTAAACAGCCGCACCTGCCCCCCCCACCCCCCCCCTCCGCGAAGGCCGCCCTGCATCAGATTAGGAACTCCGAACTCCGCTACCCCTGGGCTCTGAGAGCAGGCGCTGCTCGCTCTCCCCTGTGTCACCAGCACCGGGCTCAGTGCCTGGCATCTCCTAGGAGCTCAACGAACTTTGGTTAAATGAGTGTGTGTGTGAACAAATGCGTCACTGAAAAATTAAAGGGCTCGCACCCCCTTATAAGACCCACCCCTGTCAGGAGGTGTTCCACGATGACAAGCAGCAGGGACCATGGGAGTCAGGCATTTGACTGCCTTTTTCGGTGCTCCCAGCAACCCCGGGCAGGTCTGATAACTTTCACTACCCACAAGAATCTGAGGCGCAGCGTGATCAAGATAGACCCCCCAAGTCACAGGCTGTAGGACGGTGGTCAGGCCGGCCTAACTACAAATCACACAGGTGACAAAGGGCTGAAAGAGGAAAGGATGGAGTCACACCAGCAGCTCTGACCCTAAGGACGCTCAGGGCCTGCTGTGATCATTTTGTCTGGAAGCAGCGGAGTGGCAAGTCCTTATCAAGTGGCCTGGGAAGAGCAAAGGCTGTCCTAATAGAATGTCACTCCCCACGTAGTAATTCCAAGGTAACGAGGGAAAAAGCAGCATTCCCTTTTAAGATGGACATGCGCGTTTGGGAAACTGGACGTGCCTGTCTATTATCAGTCCTTTAGGAGGCCCCATCCCCTCCCAGGGAGGCTTGGGAAAACCTCCCAGGAGACACTGCTGCTGAAGTCGATTTCCTTTGAACCGATGAGCTGGAAGCTTGCAGCCCACATCCTGCCTTTGAATGAGGTGCTCTGGATGTCTTTGGTCTGTAACAACAAACAGTCCCTGATGGGGCCTGGGGATCAAGGGCTGATGACCAGAGGAGGGCCTGGGGGACCAAACAACCTCTGGGTTCCTGGAGGGGCTGCATCATCCGAGGACAGTCCCCACCCGACCTATGACCTACATCCCTGCAGGGCAGGGGTCTCAAACTGGAGGCCCTTGATTCCAGTTTTTAGCCTGCCCAGTGAATTTTTTAAAACTTTTTGGCTTGCATTGGGTAGAATTTTACCTAAATATCCACATTCTGGCTTCCTTAGGAGGTAAAAAAAACTTAGATGGCTACAGTGGCTACATGGTGCCTGCCTTCGTCCACTCACTCGTTCATTTGTTCATTCGAACAGCACCTACTCTGTGCTGTTCCACACATTAAATAAAACAGAAACAAAGTCTGCCTTTGTAGAGCTTACAGTCCAATGGGGAAGAGACACGATAACTAATAATTCTAGGTGGTGCAGAGATATATGCTGTAAAGAAAAAGAAAGCGTGGCAAAGGAATGAAATCCCTTATAAGGGGACAGAGACTTGAATGAAGTGAGGGGCTAAGTCGGGGGGCTACCTGAGGGTAGAGTGTTCCAGACACAGAAAACAGCAAATGCACAGGCCCTGGGGAAGGAGTGTGCTTGGCGTGTTGGAGAAGCGTCAGGAGGCTGCTGTGGCTTGTGGGGGTGGGGCACAGAGAGGAGGGAGCAGCTACGGGACGCCGTCAGCAAGGTGGCTGGCCTTGCCAACAACGTGGTAAGGACGTTGGATTACACTCTGGGGCGTGGAAAGCCATCGGAGGGTTGAGAGCAGAGGAGTAGCCTGATCTGATTCCCATTTTCTTTAAAGATTACCCTAGATAATGTGGAAAACAGGGTGCAGGGGAGGAAGAGCAGAATTAGGGAGAGCTGCAAGGACAAAGTGACTTGTCACATACAAGGGACCCCCAAGAAGATGAGGAGCAGATGTCTCATCAGAAACTTCAGAGGCCAGAAGGCAGTAGACTGATCTAAGCAAAGTGTTAAAAGAAAAAAAAATCGCCGAAGAATCATATAAATAGTTAAACTGTCCTCCAAACCGTGAGGGAGAAATGAAGACATTCCAAGGAAAACAAAAGTTTGGGGACTTCTTTACCCCTAGACCGTCTGTACAAAAATGTAAAGGGAGTCACACAGGTTGACATGAAAGACCACTGGAGAGTAACTCAAAGCCATGAGAAGAAATAAAGATCTCAGAAAAGGTAAATATAGGGCAATTAACAAAGCTAGTGTTGTCGTGAAAACGGTTGGTAACTCCACGTTTTGTTTTCTGCATCATTTAAGAGACTAATGCATCATAAAAATAAAAACATTAGTTTATGTTTTGGGACATACAATGTACAAAGACGTCATTTTGTGACATTGATGACCAAAAGAGGTGGGGACAGAACTGTCCAGGAGCAGAGTTTTGTATGTTGTTAAGCCGGTACAAATTCAAACTACAGTGTTTTAACTTTAGGGTATTAAATGTAATCCCCATAGTAACCACCAAGAAAATAGTTGCAAAATATGCACAAAAGGAAATGAGAAGGAAATTAAAATGTTTCACTACAAAAAAAAAAAATCAGCTCAACACAAAAGAAGAGAGTAACGCAGGAAATGAGAAATAAAAAAGCTGAAAGGCATACAGAAAACAAACAGCAAAATGACAAAAGTAAGCCCCTCCTTATCACTAATTACTTTACATGTAAACTCTCCAATCAAAAGACAGGGATGGGCAGAATGGATTTTAAAACTATGATCGCACTATATGCTGTCTACAAGAGAATCTGTTTAGATCCAAAGATACAATTAGGTTGAGAACGAAAGGATAGTGAAAGCAGGATCTGGAAGAGCTATTTCTACACCAACGTCACAGCAGCGTTGTTCCCAGTAGCTGAAATGTGGAAGCACCCCGAGTGTCCATCAGCAGATGAATGGATAAGCAAAATGTGGTCTGTACACACAGTGGAATGAATATTAGTCAGCCTTCAAAAGGAAGAAAATTCTGGCACACGCTACAACGGAGATGAACTCGGAGAACGTCGTGCTAAGTGAAAGAAGCCAGTCACAGAGAAAGAGTGTATGATTCCACTTACAGGAGGTACATAGACTAGTCAAATTCATCGAGACCAAGTAGAATGGTGCGTGGGGAGAATGGGGAGTCATTGTATAATGGGCTATAGAGTTTCAGTTTTGCAAAATAAAAAGAGGTCTGGAGATAGTGCTGATAGCTGCCCAATGACATGAATATACTTTATACCAGTGAACTGTACGTTGAAAATGGTTAAGATAATTTTGCGTTTTGTGTTATCTCACCACAATTTGAAAACTGGGGTGGGGGCGGCAAATGGATTAATTGATACAGAATTTCACTTTGAGAAGATGAGAAAGTTCTGCGGGTGGGGGGTGGTGATGGCTGCACAGCAGTGTGAATACACTTAGTACCACTGCACTGGACACTTAAAATGGGGGGTTCATTCTAGGTTTTGTATACTTTGCAATAATATAAAAAGTAAATGAGAAAAAAACTAATATTGATTAGATACTAATGTTGAACCAGGTCCTGTGCTAAAAACACTTTACATGCATTGATGTTTCTGCTGTGTGATTCCTGTATTATCTACAGATGAGGAAACTTAGTTGCAAAAAGACTTTGTAGATTGTAACTTGGAAAACGTGGACGTTTGTGTGAGAAACTGGCAGCACACTAAGACCTGAACCCAGGTCGTCTGAGTCCAGAGCCCACGCTTTTAACACTACACCTGTTTGTATGACATCCCCTGGGAAACACATTCACATCTGGTAAAGATGGAACACTTCTGCATAGGAAAACTCTACCAGAAAAGACAAGCAGCTACCTCAGAAAAAAGTTTTTGTTGCAGTATAACATAAATACAATAAAGTACGTTAATTTTAAGCCTATGTAGAATATGTTTTTACATATGTCTACACCTGTGTAACGTCCACCAAATCAAAATATAGAAAAGTTCTAGCTCCCCAGAAAACTCTCTTGTACGCTTTCCCAGAAAATACCCGCTCCAGAAGGAACCACTGTCTGACGTCTATCATTGTAGATAAGATTTATTTATTTATTTTAAAAGTTTTTAATTGTGACATATCTGTAACATAAAATTTACATCAATTGTTACATAATATATGTAACATATGTGGCATGATATGTGTAACAAAATATGTAACACAAATCCATGGTGATGGAAGGAGAACTGACTCGGTGGTGAGCGCACAATGTGATGTATAGATGATGTAATACAGAATTGCACACTTGAAACCTATGTAATTTTACTAACTGTTGTCATCCCAATCGATTTAATAAAAAAATATGTAACAAAATCCACGTAACATATGTAACAAAATGTACCATCTGAACCCATTCTTTGTTCAGTTGTATTGGGATATGGTTGACATTGTATTAGTTTAAGGTGCACAGTATGGTTATTGGATATATGCATATATTGCAAAGCGATCGCCACAGTTAAGTTTAGTTAACGTCACTCATCTCACATAGTTGCAAATTCTTTTCCTTGTGCTGAGAACTTCTAAGATCTACTCTCTTAGCAACTTTCAAATGTATAATACAGTATTGCTAACTAGAGTCCCATGGCATACATCACATCCCCAGAAATTATTTATCCTATAACCGGAAGTTTGTATCTGTTGGCCCCTTCATCCACTTAACCCACATCCTACCCTCCCAGCCCCTGGCGACAAGTATTCTCTGAGTTTAGATTTTCAGATCCCACGTATAAGTGGGATCATAGAGTACTTGTCTTCCTCTGATTTATTTCCCTTAGTGTAATATCCTCTAGGCCCATCCCTATTGTCACAAATGGCGGGATTTCCTTCTGTCTTTTGGCTGAATAACATTCCATTGTGCATCATGTGTAACACATTTTCTTTATCCATTCCTCCGTTAATAGATACTTAGGTTGTTTCCATGTCTTGGCTATTGTGAATAACGCTGCAGCGACCGTGGGGGTGCAGATATCTTTTCAAATTAGTGTTCTGGATTTCTCTGGGTAGATACCCAAAAGTGGAACTGCTGGATCATATGCTAGTTCTATTTTTAATTTTTTGAGGAACCTCTGTACTGTTCTCCAGAGTGGCTGCACCAATTTACATTCCCTCCAACAGTGCACAAGGATTCCCTTTTCTCCACATCCTCACCAATGCTTTTTATCTTGTCTCTTTGATGACAGCCATTCTAACAGGTGTGAAGTGACATCTCATTGTGGTTTTTGATGAACCATTTCTAAGTGTACAGCTCAGTAGTGTTAAGTACACTCAAATTGTTGTGCAACCCATCTCTAGAACTCTTTCCATCTTGCAAAACTGAAACTCTATACTCATTAAACAACACCCCATTTCCTCTGTCCCCAGGCCCTGGCAATCTACTTTCTGTATCTCTGAATTGGACTATTCTGGGTAATTTGTGTACATTGAATCACACAGTATTTATCTTTGTGTGACTGGTGGTCTTGGCTCGGGCTGCTGTAACAACGTATCATGGACTGGGTGGCTTCAACAACAAACAGTTATTTCTCATGGTTCCGGAGGCTTGAAGTCCAAGGTCAGTGTGCCAGCAAGGTCGGGTTCTTGGTGACAGCTCTCTTCCTGGTCATGTCTTCACATGGCCTTTACTTAGTGCATGCATTCAGAGATAGTGAGAGTGACAGACACAGAGGTAGAGACAGAGATAGAAACAGACATAGAGACAGACATAGAGACAGAGATAGAGACAGAGATAGAGACAGAGATAGAGATATGGAGTGGGGAGAGGGAGAGAAGATCTTGTGTCTCTTCTTTTTGTAAGGCCATGAATCTTATCATGGAGGCCCCACCCCCATGACCTCATCTAACCCTAATCACCTCCCAAAGGCCCCACGTCCACCTACCATCAGATTGGAGGTTACGGTTTCAACAGATGGACTGGGGGGGGCCCTCACAAGCATCCAGTCCACAGCGCTGGCCCGTTTCCCTTCGTATAATGTCAAGTTTCATCCATGTTGTCGCGTGTTTCAGAATTGCCTTCCTTTTTGAGGCTGAGCTCATAGATTAGTCTCGCCTGTTCTTGAACTTCAGATAAATGGGAATCATAGAGTTTCTGGATTTTTCCCTCTACATGATACCTGTAAGTTTCATCCATGGTTTCTGGATGTCAGTGTTCGTTCTTTTTGTTGTTGCTGCGAATGAAAATACCACAGTGTGCTTGTCCAGGCAATGTCGGTGTCCACTGGGTTGTTGGCATTCTTGACGCGTCTTTTGGTGAACGGATGCATTCATTTCTCTTGGATAAATACCCAGGAGTGGAATTTCTACCACCAGCTACTTCCGGTCCTTTCGCCTGACTCCAGACAGCTGGGACGGGTGGCCCTGGACTTACCCCACTCTTAGCCGAGGCCTCCCTGGGAGAGGCAGCGGCCCCTCCAGCTTCCCCTTCGCCCCTCCCAGGGCCTCCAGTACCTGGGCGGCTGCTGAGAGCCCAGCAACAAACAGGAACTTGAACAGGAAGTAATTGTGGGTAAACGCTGTGTAATAATGAAGGCAGCATAATTAAACCCAGTCTTCAGGTCAGGGAAAGTTTTCGTTTGGTTTCCTAAATTCTAGAAAGGGAAACTGAGAAAATGAAGCCATGAGGGCACAAAGGGAAAGGTCAAACATCCCGACGGGGCTTTGTCACCACCATGGTCCTCCCAGCAGGGACAGCATGGAGATGGTGGCTCAGACCCAGGGGTACACTTCGGTCCTAGGGTTCCAGCTCCGCTACCCTCCTCGTTCCAGGGGCTACAGGCAAAACGGCAGTGGCCCGCTCATGGTCTGTTCGCAAGCGTCTGAGAGGTATTGAAAACCCACTACCGTGTTTCCCCGGAAATAAGACCGAGCCAGACCACCAGCTCTAGTGCGTCTTTTGGAGCAAAAATTAATATAAGGCCCAGTCTTATTTTACTATAATATAAAACCAGGTCTTATATGCTGTAATATAATATAATATAATATAATATAATATAATATAATATAATATAATATAATATAGTATAGTATAGTATAGTATAGTATAATATAATATAATATAATACCCAGTCTTATTTTACTATAAGACCGGGTTTTATATTAACTTTTGCTCCAAAAGACGCATTAGAGCTGATGGTCCGGCTAGGTCTTATTTTCGGGGAAACACGGTAGCACCAACTGGAGACTTCTCCCCAGTGTTTTCAGAACAACCTCTCACTGTGAGATTCCATGGCGTTTGGTGGCACGTGAAAGCCACCCTGTAAGTCACTGCAGGGTCCCCACGTTGGGGACCAGGATGCTAAGACACGACTGAGTCTGAAGGAGTGTTTTCTCTTTCAGCCCATGACACGCTGCCCGGAAGGTGGAGCTGGGAGCGCCTGCCGTCTGTCTGGAGCCTCTCTCTCCCGACGTTCCTCAGCCAGGCAGAGGGTGAGGAGAGTGAGGCACTCAGCTTGAGCCCAAAATTTAAGGGAGAGGAGGGTACGAAGAAATCAGTAAGCAAGATAAACAATAGTTCATTGCAATATATTTAAAAATGGAAACTAATGACAAAAACAAAAACAAAACAAAACCCATGATGAAGAAAACATCAACTTTTTACACAAACTTACGATCTGATGGTCAGGATTGGGGTCAGGTACGTGGGGCCAGGTCATGTGAGTGCAGAATCACCCTCCACAGAAATTGTTAAGGTTCACGGAGCTAATTCCTGGGATGTGCTTGGAAGAAGACAGTGTGTTTTCACTGTTACCGTTATTGCCGCTGTGAGGTGACTGCTGCCGGGTTTGCTCCCGGACAGAGAGGGGTTTGTTTCGTTGCTGGGTGTCGTGGGGATCTGCCAGCCCCATCCCTGCCTCTAAGAAGCCTTTCCTGAGGCTTGGATTTGAACTTCGGTGCCCCTCACCTGTGATGCTCCCACATCCTGAGTTGACCTGATCTTGGCACTTACGCTATGTGGTGTCACCTGTTTACTCGTCCACATCCCCTGGTTACCCAGGACCTGGGGGGGGGACGGGGACGCGCAGTCCTATGTCACTTACTAGCACTTCGTCGTCCTTGGGGCACAGAGCCTGTCACATAGTAGCTACTTGGACCGCATTTGTTATCTTCGGTGAGTGTGAATCGGTGTCCAGAGACCCCTTCTCAATCCTTCTTCTGTAGGATTTAGGATTGCACCAAATGGGCCAGGGGTGGGAGACGGGACGGCAGCCTTCTGCACAAGGTCAACTTTCCTATTGAGCCGGAAGTCACATCACAATAACACAATTTTTACCAATTATTGTAGTGCGAGCGCTTGTTGGGGATTTTGCAGGTGCTGAGTACGGTTGTAAACGTTTTCCATGAATCCACACATTCGATCCTCACACTAGCCCTACAGATCAGTAATAAATTATCCCCTTTTCACAGAAACTGAGGCACAGACAAGAGTGTACCCAACATCACTCTTCCCCGAGTGACAGAGCCGGGCTCCCCCCGGTAGGTGACCCCCAGAGTCTGTGAGAAGATGCCAGCTCCACACCCCCGAGTAATTTTTACTCACTCCCTCCCTTAATGAGAGAATGCCAGCAGCGGGAGCACCCGAGGAAGAGAGAATAGATTTTGTCATTCCTCTAAGAGGCCGCCAGACCCCAGCAGGTTAAAAAGAAATCTTTAACAGAACAAGTCTTTTGTCCTGGAATGCTTGTCCATGCTTGGCTGGGCAGCTTGCTCCTGTAATGGGCCAAACACAATGTCCGTCCCTAAAGCCGTGTTGCCAGACTGGAGGCAGTGCCGCCTGGAAAGGAGATGTTTTAAGACGCAACCACAGGGCAAATGCAGAAAGCCCAAGAGAAACGCTTCCGCGATAGGGGCACTGATTACACGTCTCCCCTGCTTTCGGGTTTCCATTGGCACATTCCAAGTTTTGGTGTTTTCCTAGACGAGTGTCAAGATGATCAACGTAGCATGTTTTGTCCCCACTGCCCGGAATTCTTCAGACACCAGGATAGACTAGAAGGATACAATCTTTTCATTGAAAAATGACTTCTTACTTATGCTCATTTTTAGAACAGTTTGTTCCCTTTCGAAAGTCAAAGTGATGTAAAAGGATTATAACTAAGACCAAGCCCTGCCACCCTAGCCGTTCCCTCCAACCCCTAGAAATAACTATGTTTTTTCATTTCCTTGTTTCTGGCTCACCTTTCCATACTTCCTTTGCTAAACGTCCCTGTCTAAATACAAGGACATGACGGCCCATAGTCTTATGAATTCTTCTTTCCCTCCTTTCTTACACAGAAGATACCACACTGTGTGTGGCTACCACACTATTCTGCACTGTGGTTTATACTTAATCCCTCTGGGGGTCTTTCCATATTAGGGCATAAGAACTTCATTCATCTTCCCAGCTGCGTCGTATTCCACATGAGGTGATACCCGGTCTTCACGGGCAACCGCGTGGGGTGTTTCCAGATTTTCACTCCTACAGACGGCGCTGTAATAAATGACCTTGGACCTGCAGCATCTTCTCCCACAGCAGCGCGTCTGTAGAAGAAGCCCCAGAGCTAAGAGCTGCAAGGTCATAGGGTAAGTGCGTGTTCGTGGCTGATGGATGCTGCCAGCGTGTCCGCCACGAAGGTGTACCAGCTCCGGCCCTCAGACCTGCCATGATGACAGCGCCGAGTTCCCACAGCCTTACCCATAAAGCTGTCAGACCTTCCTCTTTTTGCCAATCTGATAAGTGATCAAGGGTGCCTGAGAGCAATTTTAGTTTGCACTTATGATGAGAAAGGTTGGGCATCTTTGCATAAGAACAGTGTGTTAAAAACACTTTTACTGTGAGTAACAGAAGCTCATTAGGGCTGGCTCAAGCGAATGAAGGAAAAATTACTGTAAGAATTACAGAGGTGGTTTCATGCTGCCAAGAGCAGCAACCTAGCCATGTGCCAGGAGAGACTGGAGCTAGAAAACAGCAAAATATTAGCTAGATTTTGTTCTCTCTCTCCCTTTCTGACTTTCTCTCTCTCTCCTTCTTTTTCCCTCTTCCACTTGTGAAAAACAGCTTCCCCCAACCCGCAGTGCACTTGATACAGCTTCCACCCCCCACAGGCGTGAGCACAGCTTCTCAATTCCAACAACCCAGAGAGAGAGTCTCACTGATTCTTCTTTTCCCCGGTGCATCCCTAGTCCAAGCAGCCAGTTGGCATTGGGGAGGATGAGGAGAATCCGAAAATGCAATTTCTGGGGCCCACCTGTACTCGACGCCTGCTGGATGCCTGCGGAAAACCACACTGCCCCTCCTCCATATGGGGCTCTGCGAAAAAGACAAAAGGGTCCTAGTTTCTCGGCCCCTTTGCGGGCACAGTCGTCTGCTCTTCTCTGCATGGTTCCCGTGCTTTTCCACGCCAATCGTGGTAATTCTAGTCCCTTTGCTAGTGAGGGGTTTAGGACTAGACACGAGATGCAGTGCCAGCCAATGATACATAAGGAAACACTCCTCACAGCAACAAACAGACACAGTGTCAAGATGGCCACGCTCCTCTTACTGTATGTTGTTGTGTCCATGCGTGATTGTATCAATTAGCTTGCGCTACGTAACAACCAGCCCCCAAAATCTAATGGCTTAATACAGAATCATGTATTATTTCTGGTGATTTCACGGGTTGGCTAGATGGTTCTTCGGGGCTGGGCTAGTTCAGCTGGGACTGGATGGTCTAAATGGCCTTACATGTCTGACAATTGACAAACTGGTTGGTCTAGACCAGGGGTGTCCAAACTGCGGCCCGCGGGCCAACTGCGGCCAGTGAGCCATTGTTAATTGGCCCGCAGCAGATTCCAAAAATATATTTAGTTTTCTTAAATAAACCAGGTGAGGCAATACGTACTTCACCTCGAGTGAGTGGCCCGGTTGCTTGTGTGTTTTACCGCATACAGCCCTTGGTGAAAACCGTTGAAAAAAGTTTGGACACCCCTGGTCTAGACGGAGTTAGCTAGTGGGGCAGGGGTGGCAGCTCATTTCTATTCTACAATCAAACTAGTCCAAGCTTCATAAAATAGTGTCTTAAGTTCTGAGCAGTGCGGGGTGGGGGGGGACCCTAATATGCAAGCACTTTTCAAGTTCCCTCATGTATCGCATTACTATTGTCCCACGGACCAAACAAGTCACGTGGCTAAGCCCTAAGTGGGTGGAGAAATGGACTGTATCTCTTGATGACAGTAACTAAAAAATAGTGTAGCCATCTTTGAGACCTGTCACCGTAACACCTAGAACGGTGGCCACCTTGGGACCATGAAGGTGCCAGCCTCGGGATGGCAGAGGAGAAGGCTTCTCAGTGATGACACTGAGCCTGTGAACTTGCTAACCTTGGAGGGCTGCTACCATGGGACTTCTCATTACGCGAGATAATTAATTGTCCCTTCTGTTCAAGATACTTGAATTGGCATGACCGTGTTTCCCCAAAAGTAAGACCGGGTCTTATATTAATTTTTGCTCCAAAAGACGCATTAGGGCTTATGTTCAGGGGATGTCATCCTGAAAAATCATGCCCGGGCTTACCTTCCGGTTAGGTCTTATTTTGGGGGAAACACGGTACCTTCTCTTTGCGTATCAGTTGAGGTGTTGGGAGAGGGAGGTCAGTCCTCAGATGACAAAAGATGGCTCATCCACAGCCAGACATCCCAAATTGGCTGGATATTTTTTTTAAAAAAATGTTTCTGTGAAGACATCCTGGCTGATGGCATGCTGAATATGAGCCAACTGCAGGGAAGTGGTTACCCCAAAATCAAATGCAACTGAAGCATCCTTAATATTCTGTACAGTCCATTTAAGGACAAGCAAAGTTGGGTTCTGAGGTCCAAAAATACACACACACACACACACACACACACACACACACACACAAGTAAGGAGAGGGTATAAAAAGCACAGCATGTGAAGGAGCTGCAGGGGCTTAAATTAAGCTCCTTTTGAGGCTGTGTGACAGCAACCGTATGGTCTTTGACATGTCACAGGCACCACCCAGTGTTACAACCCTGGGGACACGAGAGAGAGAAAAGGAGAAAAGTGTCCCAGGAGGACTAGGAAGAACGGGTTTGACTTAATGTCAAATATGGCAAAGAGAGTCCCTACAGAAAAGGCTAAAAAGAGACCATGAAATTTGTGGCAGGGTCACCTTTTTGGAAGCAACTCCAGCAGCGTGATCTGGCGAACAGCATACTGTGGTAAACTGAACAATGATACGAAGACGAGAAAGGAGGAAAAATCTGTACAAACTCTCAATTACCGAGGACTCTTTGGATTACATGCCTCCTACTCCCAGTTCAAGCCCCTTGCAGGGGGAGGAGAGAAGGGGTGGATTTGGTGGCTCCCACCACAGAAGCATCAAACGGGAGTGAGCTTCAGACATCCCTGGATTCAGTTCACACACCATCACTGAAACCATCTTGCACTCCACTGCTTGACTCTGCTCGTCCTCTCAGGAAGTCTCTCTCCATGTGGAGAAGGGGAAAAGGTCCTTCCCAATGCTCTTGGAAAGTCTCAGAGAGGCCTCTGAATGGTCCCCCTTGGGGGACCTGACCATCCCTGAACCAATCACTCTGCCCGGGAGACACACCCTTCTTAGCCTCCCATCCACCAAACCACACAGACAGGACAAGGCTTTTTGGGGGTAACAGGAGCAATGATTTCCTAAAAGAAGAAAAATGGGGGTAAGTGTACAATAGAGCTATTAGACATGACACAAAAAGCAAGGACAATTTGACAAACTGGACCTCGTGAAAGGTTTCTCTGTGAAAGACCTTCTTCAGAGGATGAAACTGCAAACTACAGACGGGAAGAAAATATTTGCAACCCACATAACCCTTAAAGGACTAGTATGGAGAATATATTTGAAAAACTCTCAAAACTCAACAAATGGAAAAACTAACCACCCAATGAGAAAGTGGGCAAAAGATGGGATACACATTTCATGGAAGAGGCTCTCCACGTGACAAATATGCACATGAAAATATGTTCACTGGCCATGAGGGAAATGCAAATGAAAACCAGAATGATGTATCACCACACACCGAACAGAATGGCTAAAATGGAAAAGTAGCGGTAACACCACACGCTTGTGACTGTAGAGACACAGGACCACCGCACTGGGTCATACAATGGTGCAGCCACTGTGGAACAGAGCATGGCCCTTTCTTACAAACCAAATGCCTGGGACTACATGAAACGAGAATACTTTTGTGCGTCAAAGGACACACCCAACAGAATGAAAAGGCGACCCACAGGACGGGAGAAAACATGTGCACGTCATACATCCCATAAGGGGTTAATATCCAGAACAGGTAACAACAAACTACTCCAGCTCAACAATAAATAATCAAATAACCCAATTTAAAAATGGGCCAAGGACTTGAGTAGACATTTCTCTGAAGATGATATTACAAATGATATTACAGTAAGCACATAAAAAGGTGATCAACAACACTAAGTATCAGACAAATGCAAATCAAAACCACGAGATATTATGTCACACCCACTAGGATGGCTACTATTTTTTAAAAAAAGCAGAAACTAACAAGAGCTAGTGAGTATGTGGAGAAATTGGAACCCTTGTACAGTGTTGGTGGGATTGTAACATGGTGCAGCTGCTGTGAATAAACAGCAAGAAGTTTCCTTAAAAAATGAAAAACAGAGTTACCCTGTAACCCAGGAATCCAACCTCTGAGTACGTATCCAAAAGAATTGAAAATAGGGTCTCAAAGTGATGTTTTGCCCACCCATGTTCGTAGCAGCCATACTCACAAAAAGCCAAGAAGTAGAGGCAACCCAAATGTCCATCAACAGATGAATGAATGAATAACCATGTGGTCCATCCATACGTGGGATATGATTCAGCCTGAAAACGGAGGGAAATCCTAACACGTGCTACAACATGCAAGGACCCTGTGGACACTGCCAAGTGAAATAAGCCAGTCACGCAAGGACAAATACCGTGTGATTCCACTCGTACGAGGTGTCAAACATTCCAGTCCACTTCCTCCCTGCGTCCCTAGGACACAGGCCCAGGCGTCATGCTCTGATGTAACCAAGGAGCCCTCCCTGTGGTCCCGGCTGCGTGCAGTGTCAGCTCGGAGCCTGCGTTAGAACAGCAGGCACTGCTGTTAGCATGTACACGTTGCCTGGTCTTTTTCCTGGACCGCTGTCCTCCTCTCCATCTTCCAGACATGTCCTCTCCGGCCAGCTCCTCTTGTGGTCTTCTTCCTTTGCTGGGTGCCCCCACCTCTTCATTTTTATTTGTATTGGAGCGTTTCCCAATTCACAAACCAGCTTCTTTCTAAGCCTCATTTCATGGAATCCCCGGTACCTTTTTTGTCTGAATTGTCTATAATCTGAGTAGTAGTTAGGACTCTTTCAGTTGCAAGTGACAAAAGCTGAGTGTACACTAAATGGAGGATTTGTTTGATTTTTCAGGATTTTTAGACTCATGGAACTAAACTATCCAGGTCTAGATTTATCCAACTTCAGGCAATTGGAGCCGGGTTCTCCAACAAAATACATGTATAAGTGGACCCATGCAGTTCAAACCTTATTGTTTCAAATGTAGTTCAAAAGCAGTTAAAAAACATGGCCTTGGGAATCACTCTTTGTCATCCTGTGGCTCTGCTTTCCTGGGCTGGTTACACTGGAAGCCCAGGTAGCAGCCTGGCAGCCCCGAGCGCAGTCCCCCTGGCTCAGTAACCCCCATGGGCTCCACCAACGTCCTAAGACTGCTGGCTGCATACGTGCGTTCGTTTCCTGGAGCTGCCGTAACAAATTACCGCAAACTGGGTGGCTAAAAGGACAGAAGTTTATTCTCTCACGGTCCTGGAGGCCGGAAGTCTGAAATCAAAACGTGTTGGCAGGACCGTACCTGCTCTGGAGACTGTAGGCGAGTCTCCGTCGCTGCCTCTTCTGGTTTCCGGGGACTTCCGGCGGTCTGCGGATACCGGGGCTTGTGGCCACATCACTCCTATCTCTGCTCCATCTTCACACCCCCTTCTCCTCGTCTGTCTGTCTGATCTCCCCTGAGTATCTTCTATAAGGACATGTGTCATTGGATTTCAGGTCCACCCAGATAATCCAGGTGACGTCTTCGTCTTAACTTCCTTACATCTGCAGACACTTTTCCCAAATAAGGTCATATCCCCAGGGGTCGCCTATTGAGATGTGGACATATCTTTTGCAGGGGGCCAACACTCCACTCACTACAGCGGGCGTGCACCCTATAGTCTCCGAGGACTCGGTTCTCAGAAGGGCCCCACACTTGGTCTAACGCTGCGCTGTCACCACCTTTGAATCCGTAATTGTTCAACAAAGGACCCCTCATTTTGTTTTGCACTGGGCCCCACAAATTACACAGCCAGTTCCGGTTCTGGGGCAGACGGACGATGAGAAATCTTCACTTGGGATCCACCCCAGGCCACGTTCCAGACCCCTGGAATGTGCATGGCTTTCCCACCCCCACCCCGTCAGTCTTGGATAAAGACCAAGAAGGGAAGGGGGGTTCACTAGGGTGTCTAGCTTAGGATATCATGGAAGCCTTCCCGTTGGAGGCAAACTTTACATGGAGACGTCATCCTTCATGAAGGAGGAAGACTTAGGTAGGCACAGACTGAGAAAGGTGGCAGCCAAAGGGAAGAGACGTGCAAAGAAGTGGAGGCAAGAGTTTGGGGAACTGGCTTTGTGTTGCTGGAAACGGAGCCAGACCATCAGGGTTGCTGACCACAAGGGACGTTCCCCACTGGGCTGGACAGAGCCCGAGGGTTAACCAACATGGTAGCAAGCAGACAGTGTGTCTGGAATGACACAGTCACTTTCTACCAAGGTTCTTGTCACTTCCTCTCACCAGCTTGTTCCGCCTGGTTGGCCAGAATTTGGCTCAAGGCAACGGTTCCTCCAGCTACTTCCTCTATCTTCTGAAAGACAACAACATCAGCAAGAAAAATGAAGAACTGGCCAGAATCTCAGGGCTTCTTCAGACAAGACTGCCAGCTGCCCTTTCTATCAGAACCACTACACGAGATAAGAGAGCTAATTCTAGTAAGTGGGGAGAAGGCGGGTCCATCCATAAATGGTAGGAGATCTGGGGAGCCTTCCGGAGTTTTTTATTAAGGTTGGGTTCCTACCTCACTCCTTATAGCACATGAATTCCAGATAAAGTGAAACTGTTAAAGTAAAAAAGAAATAAAACCATTACAATACTAGAAAAGTGGAGGGAAATGTTAGAATCTTGGAAAAGAGAAGGATTTCCAAGAAAGACACAAACCTGAGACGTGATAAAAGAAAAGATTGATCAATTTTAATAGGAAACGAAATTTTCTTTTCCACAGGGGGATACTAAACAAAGTCAAATTTCAAGTTAGGAAAACCATTCACAACATAGATAACGCAGCATGGGCTGATTTTCCCAATATGAAAATACATCTTAAAAACTGATAAGAGGAAGACCAACAACCCAATAGCAAAACAAAGTGGACAAAGGACAAGAATAAGGTTCACAAGGCAAGAAAGTCAGCTGGTTTATAAACATATAAAGAGACGCCCAACCTCGCCGCTGATTAAAGAAACATGGTGAGATACAGTGTTCCCCCACTGGACCAACAAAGACTAAAAAGCTTAACCAGAGACTAGTTTAAAAGGAAGTATAAACAGACACCTTCATACATTGCTGGTGTGAGCACGTGTTGGTACAACTCCTTTGGAAGGAAATTAGGAAACTATCAAAAATTAGAAATGTGAAACAAATAATAACCTTTGACCCAGGGACTCTAGCTTCAAGAATTTATCCTGGACATATTCTCAAATCTGAATAAAGATGTTTGTGCAAGGTTATTTTTTTTGGTCATTGTAGTAGGAAAAAATGGTGGGAAAATCTTTCCCAGCCAATGAGAAAAGGGTTCACTGTCTTACAGAGCTTCCCTATAAGACTATTCCAAAGCCATTTTTAAAGAATGAGGTGGATTTTTATGGGCTTTGATAGCAAACAATTTCCATGAGATACTGCTGGAGGCATAAAAGTCTGAATGTTATACATCCACTAGTATAAAAAGAGTCGAGGAAGAGGGAGGGAGGTAGGGTGGAAGAGAGAGAGAGAGAGAGAGACCATACACAGAATATGTCTGGAAACTTACATAAGAAAATGGTAACAGTAAGTGCCTCTGGAGGGTGCAGGTAAAAGAGAAACTTTCCATATATATGCTTTGTTACTCTTTGAATTTTACCATTTTATGATTTTTTTCTATAAAATATTTAAATGAAAAATAGTAAGAGGATGGAGATGCCTGAGATGAGGGAAAAGAAAGTAAAACTCACCTTTAATCTTAACTTAAAAAAAATTTTTTTACAAAGGAAAAAAATAAAATCCCTTCCCCCAAATTAAGCACTACCAAGTACTGGATTCAGCTCCTCCCAGAACTGTCTCTGTGTTTATACAAATGTGGTCGAATCCCGTTCTGGCTTTTTTAATTCACAGATTTTGATACACTTTCTGTCTCCGCACTCTTTCCTCCCGGCAAGCACACATCCAGCCAGCTTGGAAAGTCCAGAGGAGGGTTGGGGCAGGTCTAAAACGCAAGAGTTCTTGGCTTTTGCTCCCAAAATCTAACTCACAGGAGAATGCAGAGGATTTGCAAAAAAACCTAGATGGGAGGTGGAAGAACAGGTTTTAGGAATAAAAGGCACTGAACAGGGCAAAGAGAGTTGCTTTACAGTTTACTCTGGTGTAAGGTATGTTAGTCCCATGGACGTATCTGGTGTGCCTCCCTGGGGCAGGGAGCAAAGCCTAAGTGGCAGGCTTCTTAGGAGAGAAATTCAGATCTCTCGAGGAGGAAGAGGGGAGCAGACCAGGCCGAGGAAGAGGAAAGCAGAACTTAAAGCCTATCTGGCATGCTAAAAATACACTAGATGGAAGAGCTGAGTAATATTGCGATGGGATGAGAAAAAGAAAGTACTTTCCGTGAGTGTGAAGGGCAGGGAAAGGCAATTCGCAGACAAGCAAATGCAAAGCGGTCTAGAAACATTCGATCTCAAATGCCAATTAGAACTAGAATGAGATGGCATCGTACCCTCTTAGACTGGCAAGTGAGGTGGATCCTAAGCTGTGCAGGTGAGAGAAGGGCGCCCCCTTCTGGATGGATGCACCTGGTGACAGCTGGTGACCGGGGGTAGTGTTCCCAGCCTGGACCTTTTGCAAACAGACCTGACTCCCGTGGCAAAAACATAGACAAGGTTTAGAATACAGTGTTTAGAAAGATGTAGAAAAACAAACCCTCTCCACTCCTCAGATAACCTTTTCCTGTTTTCCGTGTGGCAGTAACGCGACAGTCCTAAATAATGATTATACCTTTATGTCTTGATGTAGCAGCTTGTTGCTACGAAAGAAGGGAAATTTGGCTCAGCTGCCCTCTCCCCTTTCCCATTTCCTCAGTCTTGTGTGCTATGATTTTCAGTTAATTCCTGCAGTCAGTCAATAAATGTTTCCTAAGAGCCTACACACAGTAGGTTCTTTTTTCTAGGTACTGGTTGTTCTCAGGACTTCATTACTTTTATCTTTCTCTTGCCTTAGATTTGAAATAATCGAGTCGATCCTTTATTTTTTTTTTCTATCCATGGAAGACATCCGGATTGGTATTTTTAATTCAGGTTTTGGCAAGAAACTAGCTCTGACTAGCTTAGAAAGAGTGGGGAGATGTACAAAGGAGAAACGTCTGGGCCGGTTACTGGGGATACTACAGAATCCAAGGATGGGCGGGCGGGCTCAGGGCCCAGGACAGCTGTGAGACTCAGCAGCAAGAACGGGCAGATTCCCTCCCTTTGCTGCAGCCTTAACAGGCCCATGTCAAAACCGCAACCTCTACTCGGAACGAGGGTATAGGGGCGTGTGGTATAGACGAGGCTCCTGAGACAATTCCAGGCAAAGAGGAACTGGGGAACCACCGTGCCCAGAACTGGCATCTATAACACAAACGTTCATGTCTTTCCGCCGCAGAGGTTGCTGAGTGAGAATGGATCTGTCTGGAGGAAAAACAGATGGCATGTCCCCTATCCCATGAGAGCCCAGACTGCCCTGGCTCCCGGGGGCTTGGCGCTCTCTCCCTCAGAGCATCCGGGAGTTCATTTGCACCCACTCTTCTAGGCTAGCCACTCCCCGTCTCCCGACGGGATCCTTGCTTTGGTGGACCCAAGCGACAGGCCATTTGTGCCCAGGAACCTGACTTCTGTGGGGCCGGTTCCTATGTGTACGCATGTGCAGGCCTGCCCCCTGGTGGCAGCCACCAGATGTCCTCCAGGAGGAACCGTCTCTGGAGCCACCTGGGAGGTGGAGGGAGGCCTACTTCAGAGAACCCCCTGTAAAGTGCTTAGAACGGAGTCTGGGCGGGCAACGTCTGTGCTCAAAAACAAAAACAAAAAACAATCCAGTGTGATTAAGAGCAGTGAACTGGGGTCCCACCTGCCTGAGTTCAGATTCCAGCTCTGCCTCTTACTGGTTTAAAAGCTTTGACATGAGTAATCGTTTCCTGGGACCCCTGTACTGGAGTCTTTATTCTCCATTGTCATGTGGTGCCCTCCCTGTGTCTTCATGTCGTCTGCCCTCTGCACAGCCTGCGTCTGGGTCCACATTGCCTCTTTTCATAAGGACACCAGTCAGATTGGCCCAGGACGAACCCTACTCCACGATGGCGTCTTCAGTCCTTCCATCTGCAGTGACACTATTTCCAAGGAAGGTCACACTCTGAGGCCCTCGGGTAGGATTTTAACACATCCTGGTTTTTTGTGGGGTTTTTTTGGGGGGGCCACAGTTCAACCCATATCAGCATGTTTCTTCACCTCCTAGCCCTCAGTTTCTTTAAGTATAAAATCAAAATCATCATAGATGTCTTAGAGATGAATATATCCTGACACAGGAAGGTGTTTGAGATGGGTCGCTCAGACGGACAGGAAGTTTCAGAGCAAAACACATGTCCTGGTGGGTGTGTTTGGGGGTGTACAGAACCCTTCTGGAAGGACGCACAAGAAATGCACCGGTGGTATCTCTGGGGAGAGGGGCTGTGTGACCAGAAGGGGAAAGGGGGGGATGTGGCCTGTCCCTTTAGATCACTTTAGTTCTGCGTGCATTGCTTTATTTTATTTCTATAATTGAGTAATACAAAGAAAGTGGAATAAACCACACTTTCATCTGCCTGGTTGGGCTGTCATGAGGATCAAATAAATGTGCCGTGTAAAGCGCTTGGCTGGGTAAGAGCCCGATGAGCGGTGACTGTGGGATTCTCACGGCAGCTTTCACCAAAGCATTAATTTTAATGGACAAAAACTGGAAACAAGCTCATTGTCCAACTCATGGGAAGGACTGATGCAGGAAATTAGAGTACAGCACTTGATATATGATTAAGCAGCATTAAACATTACATTGATCAAAAGCCCATAAGAACAAGGAAAACTGTTCACAAAATAATGTAAAGAAAATAAAAGGCATGATACCAATTTGAAGCTTGGCAGCGTGTTTTTTACAATCATGTAACATCATGTAACCCATGCAAAGAGCAGCTTTGCTGGGGGAGCAGAATTAGGAGTGATTTCTTTTTTCTTTTTACTTGTGAATAGGTTCCACACTTGCTTTAAGGAATGTGGTCTCCTTTTACAACAAGAACAAAGGATCGTTGGAAGAAGGAAAAAAAGAGATGAAATGGGCCGCTATTTTCCAGGTGAATACTCACCTCCGCACTTTACAGAAGCGCTTCTTTTCCAGGGGGACACATTTCCGGCGTCACCTGAGAGGCTGCGTGTCCCAGTTTGCAGTGACGGCCCTGAAGTGACTTCCTTCTCCCATTACTTTCCTTCTCCCTCTAGTTTCATCGGCTCGCATTTTAAACTTTTGAATTTCCCTTTGCAACATGTCCCAGAGGCCCTCCGCCCTATCTTGGCCCCGGGAGCCCTTGTGTTGAGTGACTGAGGCGCAGAGTCCATCTCCCAGGCTCGGCTTGCCACCTGGAGGGACACCAGGCAGCCTTGGTGTCCCCGACGGGCTGTCTTCCTGAACCAACCCAGAGCTGCCGGCATCTGTAACGCTCGGTATCTGAGATCACAAATGTCCTTATTGTTGGGTGGCAAGGAGGACAGTGTGCTCCTCTTTGGGGCAGTTTTCCCAATGCTGCCGAGTGTGGGTTCTGCCTCAGCGCCCCACTACTTTTTCTCTTTCTTGGCTGCTGCCAGGAGATGGTTCTCCCAAGGGAAGCTTCTCTGAGCCTCCTCAAATGAGAGCGTTCAAGGGATAATCCCCATTCTGTGTCCAGGGAGGCCAGGCAAGCCCAACGCCTTCTTTTAGTCCATGCTCCCCTCCCACCCTGCATTCCTGGACCACACTCATATTTGTGTTATGAAATCAACATATCATTTATTAAGTGCTCATTAGCCCAAACCCAAGTTCCAGCTTCCTGCCTTCTCCTTCAAGAAACATCTTCCTCGGAAATATTTGAATAAGATCTTAAGACCTTGTTAAGAGAATGAAAAGACAGACTACAGACTGAGAAAAAAAATATTTGTGGGGAGGCCAGTTGGCCCAGTGATTAGAGCGCAGTGCTCATAACACCAAGGTCTCCGGTTCGATTCCCACGTGGGCCAGTGAGCTGCGCCCTCCATAACTAGAGTGAAAACAACGACTTGATGTGGAGCTGATGGGTCCTGGAAAAGCACACTGTTCCCCAATATTCCCCCCCAAAAATTAAAATATATATATGCATATATATACACACACATATATATATATTTGCAAACCACATGTCCAATGAAGTACTAGTATCCAGAATACGTAACGAACTCTCAAAACTCAACAGTAAACAAACAAACAAAAAACCCCACAAGACCACAAACAATCCAATCAGAAAAGGCGCAAAATATGAAGCCCATTTTACTGAAGAGTATACACAGATGGCAAATTAGCACATAAAAGTTTTTTGTATCATGAGCCATGAGGGAAATGCAAATTAAAACCATGGGAGGATATCCCCTCACCCCTGTCCTAACGACTGAAACACAAAACAGTGAAGACACCAACTGTCAGCGAGGATGCGAAGAAACATACATCGCTAGTGAGAATGTCAAATGTTACAGCCACTCTGGGAAACAATTTGGCGGCTTTTTAAACTCCGTGTGTGCAGCTGCTATCCAACCCCAGCAACTGCTGTCTCAGGCATTCATCCCAGAGAAATGAAAATTTATGTGCACACAAAAATCTCTCCACGAATGTGTGTATATCAGCTTTATTCATAATAGCCAGAAACTGGAAACACCCAGTGTTCTTCCCTGGCTACAAGGCTAAACAAACTATGGACTCTCCACACCGAGGAATACTATTCAGCAAGAAAAAGAAACAAACTATCCATGCACGCAACAACCTGGGTTAAAAAATAAAAAAAAAGCCAATCCCCAAAGGTTCCGTCCTGTCTGATTCCATTTATATGACATTCTGGAACGGACCAAATCATAAAAATGCTAGGAATTAAGAGGGAGGGCGGAGCTGGGAGAAAAGTGGGTGTGGCTGTCAAAAGGCAACACAGAGGCCCGTGTGGCCATTGGAATGTATCTTGACTGTAGCCACGTGAACATTCTGGTCGTGACAACTGTGCTGCAAGGTCGCAAGATGTTACCACGGGGAGATACAGAGTGAGTGGCACATGGGATCTCGGTATATTTTTTCCTTACAACTACATATAAAGCCACGATTCGCTCAAAATAAAAAGTTTACTTTTTTACCAAGGGGGAATTACAACATATAAAGGAGAAAACGACACTTGTTGTTGGATGTTACCCACCCCATAGCTAGTCCTGAGGTAGTACCTACGAGGGGCTGGGCACTACCCATAGGTATCGCCTGTAACTAATGTCCCTTCCTGAAATCCTATAAAGCAGTACTGTTCTGATCCTGTTTTACAGAGAAGGAGACTGAGGCTAGGTACTTGCCCAAGCTGACCCAGCCAGTAAGTGGTAAGCGTGGCATTTGAACCCAGGCACTCTCATTCTAGGGCCCTCGATTTTAGCTGCTGGGCCACACTAACGGCCAGCCTGCTCCCCGGGGCTCTCTTCAGACATACATGCCCTTCCCAGCCTCAGCCACTCTCCCTCCTCAGTGCGTCCTGAGATGGACGCACGTGTCCATCCCATCTCTCTTTTTAGGGAAATGCAGCAGCAAGAAACAGAACGTACCAATTCACGTGGCTTTAAACTTTGAGATGATCTTATCATCCCAGTGATAAAATGAGGCGGCTTCGGCAGCTCAGTTATATCCGTAAAGACCAGCTTCTTTCTGCTTTTCCATTCCGCCATTCTTGACCTGTGAGTCCCCTCGTGGTCACAAAACGGCTGCCTGAGCTCCAGGCAGCGCCTTCTCATTACAGTATCCAGACACTGTGGTGGGGTTGCTTCTTCCCTCTTTGTCTCCTTTTGTTCACCAAGAAAACCATCTGCCAGAAGCCCCACCACGCTCTCCACTCGTTCTGCGAGGCAAGAATCACCTCCTGCGCCCATGCCTCAGCCGATAGTCCAGCGAGGGGAAGAGGGAACCGTGGTTGGTTTGGACCTAGTACGCCACTTCCTGGGGGGAGATACCACCATCCCTGAAGAATCTTGACCCACGGAGGACAGAAGAAATGCAAGTTCTGTTACAAAAGAGGAGGAAACAGCCCAGAAAAACAACACTTTATCATACCGTCCTCACAGGAGGGGACCTCACCGTGGGATTTCTCGTCCTCCCTGTCCAGGGACAGTCTCCCAAGGACCCGCATGGTTCCCCAGGCAGGACAATGCAGCTCAGTAGTTCTCAAACTTGAATGTGCGCAAGAATCACCCAGGAGACTGGCGAAAGGCAGGACCCCGGGAAAGCTCGAACTTGACCCTGAGTCCATCTAATTCTGTCCCCGTGCTGCTGAGCTCCTGCCGTGTGCTGGGTATTGTCCCAGGAGCTCCCCTGATGCCAGAGCAGACATAGGCCTGAGAAGTTGCCCTAACAGTGTCCCTGTGGTCTTCTCGTCTATTCCAGCCGTTAGGAACCTGGCCCCAGCTTTCCGGTCCTTCAGGGAGTCGTCCATCTCCTTTGACATTGTCATCGAGGGATCTTCTGTAAAGTGTGGCCCCGTTCTGTGTTGTCACCCTGCCCTCAATTCTTCCAGATTCCTGCCTTCCAACGAAGAAAGGGAGCGTGTGTGACAAACAGATTCTCTCCCAACTGCTCAGTTTGTGTTCCTGCCATCAGAGGGCCCCAGTTTTCCCACAAGTAATGTCCACATCTAGAAGTTTCTACCATCCTTCCAGCTTTGACATCTGAGGCTCTGGGAGTACAAAGGAGCTTTCAGATGTGAGTGAGAAAATTGTGTGCAAGGAGAGTAGTTACTTCCGGGGACCATGGCCTTTCTCAGGGGAGTAAAGGGGTGACTCCGATGGACCTCATCAAACACGCCAGCATCCCTCCAAATACTCACTTGAATCTACAAACTAATGGGCGAGGCCATAGCTCCCTTCCCGCTGGTGGTGCTACAGTGAGTTTCGCTAACGAGCCCTGATCGGCAGCCCATTCAAATGCAAATCTGAGTGTTTGTTTCTTACAAATAACCTTTTTTTTTTTCTTTTAAAGGCAAGCCCTGGGAGACTGAGCATTTCAAGCTTGATTGAAAATCTAAAGAAGTTTTTGGGTTTTAGTCCTTCAATTCCTACCCCCAATTGGCCTGCTCACCCCATTTTCCCCAGAATCGTTTCAAAAACATATCCTTTTGGGGAAGACCGTAAATGTAAGAGAGGTGGGGGACCAAAACTGGGGAGAAGTGGGTGAGCGTTCTGACAACCTGGCGAAAGGGAGTCGTGTCAGTGCCGGTGACGAAAAGGGGCACCCCTTGCCCTCTTCTCCGTGAATCTCAAGGTCTTACTATTTCACAGCTTCTGAGACTAAGGGACTTTCATCGTAGTCTCTCAATGCCCATGATTGAAAAACAAAATTCAATCAAGTACATGTTAAAGCTCTGAACTGGTTTTGTTCAAGGTTTCAGGAACCGGGCAGCATCCGTTTAGCAGATAGAAAAGAGCTCTGAAGATCCAGAGGACAAGAGATTGTACAGGCAGAGGGGAGGGGGAACAAGGCAAAAAAAGGGGGGGTCGGTTATTGCGAAGTTACCTCCCTTATATGCAAATTAGCTAGCTAGTGCTCAGCAGGAGATTCCTCATTGGCCGGTTCCATTTCTGGGAGAGCCGGAGCTGTAATTAAGTCTCGGTTTGTGACAGGGGGCTTAGCACACCCACTCCATCTGGGTCTCTCCTCTCGCCCTTGTCGCCACCATGTCAACACGTTACGTTGTTGAAAACGCACTTCAGAGAGCAGCTGTTCCCTTGTCTGCACTTCGAAACAATCCGGATCCAGCTCAGACACAGTAGGTGTTTAACGATTCCCACCACCGCAAAAGGTTCACCCAGGTGATTTCATTAACCTTGTAACCCACCACCCTGCATTTTATATAAGGGCCTTGTTGGACCCACCTGCCGCCCCGTGGGGAGGGTGCCATGCAGTCAGACTTGCTAGTCTGCGATGCTTCCACCAGGGGGCGGCTCTAGACCTCCGAGCGCCGTCAGACGGAAGGAGCAGGAGAGACCGGGCAAGTGTGTTCGTTCTCCATCAGGGGTCAGTGAGTCAAAGCTGCCCGCCACCATGTCCGTAAAGTTTTATTGGAACCCAGCCATGCCCAGGGCAGCTTTTACAGCGCAGTGGCCAGGCTGAGCAGCTGTGGTGGAGATCTTACAGCTTTAGTCTCTGTTCCTTTCCAGATAAAGAATATTTCCCCCTGTTCCAGCCCCTCCTCCAGAAACCGGCAGTGGCACTGACCCCTCTGAGAAGGGGCTCGGCCCGTGGGGGCGGCACCGCCACGACTCCACGACGTCAGCTCCAGTATTGTCATCCCCTCTTCACAGATGAGGAAACTGAGGCACAGGAGGGTTGAACAAATGTCCCAAAGTCGCATAGCCAGTCATTGTTGGGATGAAGATTTGAACCCAGGTGGTCTGGTTCTAGAATTTGCATTTTTAACCACCATCCACGATGCCTTGTAAACGTTCTCAGAAAGGGAAACAACAAAACGCCACATACAAAGATTCCTTCTCCTCAGTAGCCACATAGGAAGCTAGGAAGAAAACGATTCCTATTTGTTAACACAAATGAAACCCTACTTTCAACCTAAAACTCTAGACCCTGATCTCGTACAATCAAGTGTAAGGGCAGAATGAAGACATTCTCGACCATGTAAGCTATCCAAACATTTTTCACCAACGTGCTCTTTCTTGGGAGGCTAACAGACGGTGTGCTTGGCACACGGGGTGGCACGTGGGGCCTCTGGTCCCGCTCCCCACACAAGAACGCAGGACATGGTGAGGCCAAAAAGGAACACCCATGGAGCCATAGGTAGGGGCGTCACACCACTATAGTCTTGCTGGCAGCCGGGCTGGAGACACAGGAAGCAGGAGCCACACGATCCGCAACCCGCCGTCCACTTGTCTCTGCCAACCGACCTCACTTGCTAACTGCAATCCGCTCTTGCTAGCTCAGCCACCATCTTCTTGCTAGCCCCCATTTGCTGCTAGCGTAGCCACGGCAGTTATATTAGTGGCCAATGGCTCACTGGTTACAGCTGACGGCCAACTAGCCATAGCTGATGGCCATCCAATCACAGTTGATGGCTATTTACTACCCGAGCCAGCACCTTTCCACGTGAGGCCGAGAGCCTGGAAACTGCACTCCTGGCTGTGTCCCCACAGAGCTCTACCAAGATGAGAAATGAAAACTATAAAGGGGAGAGCAGAAGTCCAGGAAGAAGGAAAGAAAATCCCTGGGCTGAGGGCTGAAGGGCCACCCCCCTTCCCCCACCCCCCCGTGTGTGCTGCAGGCCTGGCTGAGGCTGTGTGGACCGAGGCGAGAAGACAAGGTACCCCCCTGTGGGAGCTGCCATCGGTCAGCTGCGACTGGATGACGAATGACCCTGCGAGTCAGAAGTTTACTACAGCGAACATTTATCATCGTAGTTTCTAAGGGTCACAACTCAGCGACATGCTTCTGGGCCAGGGTCTTCCATGAGACTGTCATCAAGCCGAGGCTGTGGTCATTTGAAGGCTTGACGAGGCTGGAAGATGTGCCCAACCCAGGGCTGCAAGAGTCCTCGGCGAGGGGCCGGCCCGGTGGCTCAGGCGGTTAGAGCTCCATACTCCTAACTCCGAAGGCTGCCGGTTCGATTCCCACATGGGCCAGTGGGCTCTCAACCACAAGGTTGCCGGTTCAATTCCTCGAGTCCCGCAAGGGATGGTGGGGGCGGGGATGGTGGGCTCCGCCCCCTGCAACTAAGATTGAACACGGCACCTTGAGCTGAGCTGCTGCTGAGCTCCCGGATGGCTCAGTTGGTTGGAGTGCATCCTCTCAACCACAAGGTTAACGGTTCAGCTCCCGCAAGGGATGGTGGGCTGCGCCCCCTGCAACTAGCAACGGCAACTGGACCTGGAGCTGAGCTGCACCCTCCACAACTAAGATTGAAAGGACAACTTAACTTGGAAAAAAGTCCTGGAAGTACACACTGTTCCCCAATAAAGTCCTGTTCCCCTTCCCCAATAAAATCTTTAAAAAAAAAAAAAAAGAGTCCTCGGTGACAGGCCACGGGTCTCTCCGTGGGGCCACTCAGCACATGGCACCCACTTCCCCCAGAGCAAATGATCAGAGGTGACGTAGTAGACCAGGACAGAAGCCACAACGTCTCCTCTATTCTATTCTTGGAATTAACATGTCCTCCTTTCTGCAGTATTCTATCGGTCACCAGAGACCAACCTGATACTATTATTGATGTTGTTTTAAAGAGAAGTGAGGCACAGACGGACTCCACGCTTCGGCATGGCAGCACCGTACCATCCTGACGGCCCCGGGCTCTGGTGCCACCACGCTATGGATGGAATCCTGCCCCAACCATTTTTACGAGCTACCTATTTGGGGGCAAAGTCATTCATCTGTCACACCCCCTGGTCTCTTCATCTGTGAATTGGGGATAAGAATAGTTCCTATCTCGTGGGGTGGTTCTGAGAC
Source organism: Rhinolophus ferrumequinum (assembly GCF_004115265.2). NCBI lineage: Eukaryota > Metazoa > Chordata > Mammalia > Chiroptera > Rhinolophidae > Rhinolophus > Rhinolophus ferrumequinum. Next base: position 17,618,128 of record NW_022680357.1, on the reverse strand, counting down.
TTAAATGAGTCACTGCTTTGTTCAGAACATTGCCTGGCACATATAAATGGCTATCTAACTGCCTGATAAATAAAGTAAACAAACTTCCTCAGGGACACTGAGCCAAGAAGTAGTGAAACGGGATTTGAACTCTCCCAGTCTGGGCTCCAGAACTGTCTCTCTTAACCACTCACTAATAAACCTATCATGTTAAAAAAAAAAAAATCACTTAAGGCGTAATCTAGAAAGTAAACGTCTCCCCTCCTCTCCCCGGGCTCCGTTCCCACTGCTCAGAAGTGACCAGTATTAACAATTTCTTGCGTGTTCTCCATAGAAGTAGTTACATGTATTGCTAGTAATTCTTTAAATGGCCATTTTTAGAGCTTCAAAAAAATAATAACTCAGTGTCCAGCCCCTGCCAGACTCTCTGTGACGGGTGTGACAACTGTATCCAGAGAAGTCCACAATGTTTCCATCTGTACTGAAGGATTTGTGCTCTCAGCTGTGGGACAGAACCCAGTGTCATTCTGGCCTCCCAGACAACCACAGTCCATCTCTTCAATGCTATCATTGCCTCTGGCTCGCGTCCAAGGCATGACGCTTAAAACATCAAAATTGAGGAGCTTGCACAAAAGTGACACCTAAAACTAGCAATGCTCATTTGATATTGCTGACGCGTGTTGGGTAGGGCCAGCGGGGCCCCGGAGCATATTTTCAATGCACTGGACTCACCGACCAAATAGGGACAAACTATTTCTCAGCAACTTCTTCTCAGGGGGCTGGGGAGATGGGAATGAAAGTGCAAACTTTGGAAATTATAGGGAAAGAATTGTTTTCTAGAAGTGGCACAGTACCAAATAGGAATTGTATCCAACTAGTAGGAACAGAGATCCCCTCAGTGGATGAAACCACTTCGGGTTTATTCCCCGGTGTGAAAGGCTAGCACTGGCATGGCAGCCCCACAAAGCGAAGTGGCATTCAGGCTTCTTCTCATACTCTTAGCACATGAGAAACACCTCAAGGTCAAGGTCCTTCTTGGTTCCATCACAGTTACAGAGCTCACGTTCTAGGGAGGAGACACGAGGGGCATTCCTCGCCGCTGAACCATTCCTCTTCAAGGAGCAGAAAAGCCTGCTCACCTGTCATCGGCCATCCTTCGCTACGAAGGAAACTAAGAAATGTGGACGTGTACCTGGGCACTTTGCCGCTCCGAATAAAACCAGCTTCTAGCATTAAAGCAAGGGCGGATGGATGGGCTACGGTGGGCATCGAGCAGTCTCTGCATCGGGCGCCCTCTCCAACAAGAGGTATTGTGTTGCTGAGGCACAAAACTCTTCGTTTTCCCCGAATGTGTTGCTCCCCTAGAATCACCCAGCTGTGCAAACGGCCCCATTCTCCCACCAGATGCTCACGCTGACGACCTATGAACCTGCTTGGATTCTTCTCCTACCGGCGGGTTACGGCCCACACCTTTCTCAGTACATCCAACCTGCAGGTCACCATGCTAGCCCGAGCCACCCGTCTGCCCACGTGGTCTTCCAGCTTCCGCTCTGTTTAAAATTTTCATGGCAGGTCCTTGGGATCCCCCAGACCTGCTGAGTCATAATCTCTGGAGAAGAGACCGGGGAAGCTGCACTTGGAAAAAGCCCTCGAGTAATTCTATCATTATCAATATTATCGTTGTTATTATTAATCGTTATTAAATACACGTCACATGAAATTGACCATTTTCACCATTTTCATGTCTCCACCTCGGTGGCATTATATGCAGTCACAATGCTAGGCAACCGTCGCCACGGTCTAGCTTCAGAACTTTTCTTGCTCCCCCGTTAAACCTCACACCCACGACGCAGCCAGAACCCCCCTGCCTGCCCCCAGCCACCCATCTGCTTCGTGTCTCTGTGGTGTGCCTCTTCGGGACACGTCGTACAAACGCAATGCTCCAGTGCGTGAAATTCTACTGTGTGCCTTCTCTCCGTCAGCACCGTGTTTTCAAGCGCGCTCCAGGAGGGAGCGTGCATCAGCGTGCGCTCCTTTTCATGGCTAAATAATACTCCACAGCACATTTTACTTCCTCATCTGTTGGTGGACACTTGGGTTGCTTCCACCTTTTGGCTCCTGTGAATAATGCAAGTGCAGGTTGGTGTGTGAACACCTGCTCTCAGTTCTTTTTGGTACAGGCCCGGGCGTGGGAATTGCTGGGCCGTAAGGCAATTCTGTTTCGGTGGCTGAGGAACTGCCAAACCTTGCTTCCATTCTGCCTGCCCCCTTCTGTATTCTCCACGCAGCACCTCAAGTGACTTCTTCCAAATGTAAAGCAGATTACGTAACAACCCCACTTAAAACGCTCCAATGCCTTCCCATTTCTCTTAGAATAAAATCGACACTCATTCTACCACTGGCCTATGTAATATGGCCCCGTCTCTTTCTCCAGTATGTCTCTGAACTCTCTCTCTGCCCGCTTGCTGACCGCTTTCTGTTCCTACCCCAGGACCTTTGCACATGCTTTCGCTCTGGCTCTTCCTCCTGAACTTTCCACGGCTGACGTGCTCTCAGCCTTTCAGCCCCACCTCATGCAACAAATCCTTAATGAGCCCTGGGCTGACCACCGACTCCTAAAGAGCCCCACCCACCCTCAGCCACTGCCTGTAAAGTCACCCTGCTTTATTTCTTTACAGCCCCGGTCTTGACTTGGACTTATCTTTTATATATGCTTAAGGGTTGTAGCGTCTGCCTCCCTCTCTAAAATATGAGCTCCTCGGCCGTGAGATGGTTTGTGTGGCTAATCCCTGTGACACTTGCTTTTAGCGCAGGGCCTGGCGTGTCAGACAGTTAATGAACACTAATAATTAAGGAAGGAACCCCTTCGCTCGAAACTGACTCGGAGAATATTGCTCCGAGTCAGGAAAGGGGTCGGCAGGGGTTTCAGAGAAGTTGATGATCTGAGTGTTAAATGACCTTCTGCGAATCACTCGTGTGCTAGGGAGGGACAAGCAGACCTCGTAAAGATCCAATAATTATGAGACTCCATATATAACATTGGAGAAAGGTCAGGGAGGGTGCTGCACTAAAAGAAACCCTTCTGTGATGGGAAACCAGCCATCTCTCTGCAGACACGAGGGCTCAGTGACAGAACTTCACCAGTAGCAGCGTGACCTTGAGACTATGACTTCACAGCCGTAATGTGGGGTTTATAAAAATACCTACCTCGTAGGTTTGTTGTAAGAATTCAGGGAGGCGATGCCCGTGGAGGGCTCAGTTCGTTCGCTCTTATGCCTCTTGAGTTACGATTTAGACGCAGGCACTGAGCTGGAGGAAGAATGCCGAGGTTTAAGGGAATAAGACGTGGGAAAATAGGATGGGGAGGAAGCAGGTCTGGCTAAGGCGCAGCCCACCCAATGAGGAGTTCTGGAACAAAGCTTCCCAGTAAAGGAGTCCCACGAAGGAGCAAAGTTGGCGGGACCCTTGCACCTCGCTCAGTCCTCGGCTGCGACTGCCTGCGGAGAGCGTGGCCTCAGCTTGAGAGCCGGGCAGACCCAGCCCCAGGCCCTGCTCACAGCTGAAGACCAAGTTCCTTGGCCAAGGGACATGCCCCAGCCACACTGACACAGTGGACGGACACCGGGTTTTCACTGTTATAAATAACACTTAAGTGGACAGGCTGGTAGGTCGATGCTTTTGCACACCCATAATTATTTTCTTTGGATCAATTCCGAGTAGAAATGAGAGTTCTGGGTCAAAGAGTTATGGCCACGTGTAAGGCTTCTGATGTATAAAACTAGATTGATCCTCAGAAGAATGACGGTTTTCCTTCGCATTTAATCAGCTTTGAACACTTTTATGTGCTTTTGGACATTTATATTTCTTTTTGACAGTGTCTTGCTCGTATCTTTGCCTCTATGTTGTACATCTTTTTCTAATAGGTTTGAAAGAGCTATTTATATGTGAAAGGCTTTCACCCCTCGTCTGGCATCCACAATGCAAATAATTCTCTAGTTAGCCTTTGTCTTTAAATGTTTTAGTGTTGCTTTTGATGTACCAATTTCTTTTTAATTTTTATGTAATTAACACTATTAGTATTTTCCCTGATGATTTTCTTAGAAAAGCCTTGGGTACCTCAAGATTCCATTAATATTCACATACGTTGTTTTTGTAAACCATTTTTTTAGTGGTCCTCCCTTATCCATGGGGGAGCCGTTCCAAGAGCCCCCGTGGATGCCTGGCACCACAGATAATCCTGAGCCTTATATGTACTGATTTTCCTAAACGTGATAAAGCGTAATCTCTAAATTAGACATAGAAAAGATTAGCAACAATAACTAATAATAAAATAGAAAATGGACAGTACACTCTAATAGTGGTTATGTGTCGTATTGTACGTACTCACCCTTTTTCTTGTGATGATGGTGATGCTAAAAGCCAACCCCTCTCCTGTGTAAGCATCGCTCACTGCCTGTCGCTGGCTCGGTGTCACTCGTTTCAGGGGACCTCTTGCTGACGTCCTCGTACAGGCTCAGTGCTTTCTGACGAAACACGTCCCCGTCGGCGGAACACGTTTTCTGCTCGTGTCTCCCACCCACAAATTAATGCCCGTTCCGTCTTCACTAAGCGTTTCTCACACTGTGGCCGTGACGCTCACCGTTTGAGGAGCGACAGCAAAACGAGCCCCATTTCCTTCCCCTTGTTCACAATTTCACGGCTAGAAGAGTCGTTCTGACCATGGAGCTCAGCGACCTGAGTGTTCCTTGTTCTTCTTCCCTTATTAAGTCCAGAACTTGCCGCTTTTCACTTCAGGGAAGCGCTTTCTGGCTGCTCGTTGGCGTCTGTGACTCGCCGGCATCGCCACTCTTGTGCTCGGGGGACACGAGTAAGTAAAGTAGGGGTGACTTGAACACAGCACCCTGATACCTCAACAGCCGACAGAGGCGGCCGCTCAGCGACTAACGAGCAGGAAGTGGACGGAGCGTGGAGACGAGATTCACGGCACGAGCGAGATATCCCGAGATCTCCTCTCTACCCAGAACGGTGCACAACTTCACACTTCTAAAGTGTTTATTTCAGGAATTTTCCATTTAATATTTTCAGACTGTGGTTGACTGTGGGTAACTGAAATCGTGGAAAGTGAAACCGCAGATAAGAAGGAACGACTGTATTTCATTTTATGACGTAATTTGAGGGTCTAACATAAATATATATTATATGATACTATATAAACTATATATATATACACACATATATATTTAAAATACCTATAGCTCTACTATATCTGTACTTTCTTTTTTGTCGCATTGATATATCTGTAGCAATATCCCAACTGGTTTAATTATTTTGGTTTCATGATAAATGTTAACTATCATGTATGTTAAACATATATTGAAACATATCGTATATGTTAACTATGTAACGTAACTATGTTTTATTTATTTTGGTTTCATGACTGACGTTAACTGACAAGGTAAGGCCCACCTTACTATTCCGTTTTTTTTTTTTTATTTTTGGTGTTTTTTTTGTTTCAAATTTTATTGGGGAATATTGGGGAAGAGTATGTTTTTCCAGGACCCATCAGCTCCAAGTCAAGTCATTGTTTTCACTCTAGTCATGGAGGGTGCAGCTCACTGTCCCTTGTGGGAATCGAACCGGCGACCTGGGTGTTATGAGCACCGCGCTCTAACCAACTGAGCCAACCTGCTGCCCCAGTATTCCGTGCTTTAAATGTCTAATTCCCTTCCCTGTAAGAAGCTTATGCATCCACACCTGTAGCCACCTGTGGCCATTAGTTCTTTCATACTCCTTCCCTCCAGAGAGGGGTTTAGATCCCCTCGTCTTATAGAGGCAGTGACTGTTTCCATACATTGTGGCCGACGTGACATTGTCCACTTTCCAGGACCTGTCCTTTTCCACTTCCTGTCTCTTGGGACACTGTCTCTGGGAGCCCTGAGCTGCCACGGGAGACAGCCACAGCCGTCACGCCGCCGTGCTGGAGAGCCCAGCCTTTGAGGTGTCCCCACCAACGTGCCACAGCTGCGAGTCAAGTCAAATAGGACCCTCCAGACCAGCCCGTCTGCCCACTGGGTACCCCAGAGTGACCTCAGTCAACACCACGTGTGGAAAACCCGCCCCCCCAGCATCCTGCCTGAATCCCTGATCTATAAAATCGTCAGGTAGAATTCAGTGGCGGTTGTTTCAAGCCACTAAGCTTTAGGGTGATTTGCTTACGTGGCGTCAGAACATCTGTGATAGCCAGGTACTGACTCCCTGTGGCGTTCTGGCCCCACTGACCTCAGGTTGGAGTGTGACTTGCTCTGGCCGACGATGTCCAAGTAGACAGAGCACAGGCCAGTCCACGCAGAAAGCCAGCCACTGCTTCCCACGGCTCTTTAGCTTTCCCTCTGCTATGAAATGGTCGTGTCCCTGATGGGGGCTGCTCCTGCCACCTGAAATCCTGTAGGACAGCGGCCACTGACCACAGCCAGTGCAAACAAGAAGCAAACTCGGGCTGTGGAAAACCCCTGAGGGGTAGGGGTTCCCCACGACCCCTGTCACGCGTAGAAGGATGCACTACACAACTATCCCTTCCCTCCTTTTTCATAATTATTTGGAAAGCCCATTTCCCAGGATAATGTCCATTGAAGAATGTCCAAACCTATCGAAAGGTTTTGTTAGAGTTTATCTGAGCCAAGTGTTTAGGGACATGTCTGGAGTAAGATCTCAACAGATTGAGAAAATGCTCTGGTGCGTGGCAGACGTCCAGTCCCTTTTATGCACTAGAAGCAAAGGAGAAAATGAAAGGATAGTACGTGAAATGCAAGGAAGGTACATGAAATGCATTAAGGAAGCAGGAGACAGCAAAGGACAAAGTCTCTAGGACCGGATGACGAGCAAAATGGAGACATGCACACTTCTTCACGCCAATGAGTAATAATTAACATTTATCACACACAGAGGTGGTGTTCAGGGAACAGGGTAACCCTCAGGGCTTCCGTGGTTTAACACTTTGGTGCTGGCGGCTATGCCTCTGAGGTGAGGGCTCTGGAAAAGAAAATGACCCTGACATTTCAGAGCTGTGTCATCCTAGAGGCACGAGAACAGTGGGCAGGGCTCGCTTCAGGGAAAGACCGACCTTTGGTAAGGAAACTGTAGGGCTGGGACGGGACCACTGGCCATGACCTGCCCATCTGGGAATTTGTGATCAGACCATGCTGTGTGGTTACTACCGGTCACCGAGTTTGTAAGGCCTGACGTGCCGGCCCCCAGGAGCTTGTCTGGGTTAGTATGTGGCCCCGTTTGCGTTCCCAATAAAGTCTGAGATGTCAGATATTCATTTTCCAGCCTCCCTGACAGCTAGAGGCATTCTTGTTCTGACTGATGACAAGTAAAGCGTAGCCTAGGAGGAGGGTGTACTTCTCGGGAAGATTTTCCTCCATGATCAAAACAGAGGGACAATAAAAGGAGTGACCGTTAGCTGCCCTGGTCACCCACTCAGACACCAGTGCTAGACACTCTTCCGACAAGGATGTGATGGCTGGAGCTACGGCAGCCGTCCTGTAACCACGAGTCAACGGTCAAAAGCCAATATACTAAGGAATGGAAGGTGGAAAAGATCTGGGATCCATTGTTGAGTCCCGTCAACAACTCAAGGACTGCCTGCCACCAAAGCCATCTTAGAATGTGAGATAACTGTCTGCATCGTTTAGCCACCGTTAGTTGGTAGTTCTGTTATCAGTAGCCAGAACCAAACTATCACCCCCCACCCCCGCCTCCACACACACACACACACACACACACACACACACACACACACATTCAACGTTCAACTAAGATTGTGCCCTCCAGTTCCTGGATGAGCATGTGGCTAGGTCTGGCCAATCAGAGTGGTGCATCCAAACAGCGCCAGTGAGCAGGCTGAGGCTGACTTCTGGGCGTTTTTTTGGCAGAACTGTTGGGAAGCAAGGCTTGGGGTGGGGGCCGCTTCAGAATAAAACCAACACGAGAAAAGCAAAGCAGAGTAGAGCTATGAAAAGACTCGTGTCTGATGACATCATTGAGCCCAGGGGATTTGGATTTGCCTGGTCTACCTTTGGACTTTTCTTTCAGTTATATGAACCCATAAATGTTTATTCTTCCATAAGCTGGTTAACAACTGAAGGAAGCCTGGTTGGTACACACCAGAGTCCTAGTTCGCAGATAAGGCCGAGGCCTCAGCTAGAAAAAAGCAGGGGTGGGGGTGGGGAAGGCCGGCGGAAGACAAGTCACCCCTCTGTCAGCCAGCTGCTGTTACCACCTGTCTCTTTCACAGGTCACAGCGGCTGAGGGCAAAGTGGCTTATCTGAGGCTGGGCGGCAAGGAATGAAAAGGGCCCAGATTCAATCTCAGGCCTAACAGATCTCTACAACTCAGGTGATTTCTCCTGAACAACACTGATTCTCTGGGTGGATCTTCACCAGCAGTCAAACCTGTACATTGCCTCTTAAACATCAACAGAGTTTTATTGCCGTTGGCTGGGTGGGGCTGGGGACGACCCAGAGTTTCCTTTTCTTTGAGAGTCCAGTGCAGGATTCGGAACTGTTTCCCCCACCAGTTAGGAAGAGGCAGTGGGACACATCACCGGCTCTACCCAAAATCACTACTTGGGTCCTGTGACTTGCTTCTCTCCCAGGGCTCCCTGCACAAGCTGCCATGTTGGCAAAGACAGGGGCTTCTTCCAAAACGCCCATCTTGACTTCAGGATAGGTCCATGGCTTCTTCCAGAACATTCCAGGTCAGTTAAAGCCCTCCCCAGCAGCCCTGGTAAAGCAAGTTGGGACAGCTCCAGTGTCCTTCCCACATGTCTCAGGTGACCCCTGGCGAGGGACAACGCCAGGCACAAGCCTTGAGCTGCCTCCAGCCTCTCCCCTGAGGGCCCTGCCACCTTCGTCCAGCGTGTGGGCAAGCTCTCAGGCCCCGTCTCCAAACGCACAGTCCTACCAGTTCTAGCGACAAATGTCAGCCAAGGGCTGTTGCTCTTACCATTTCCAGTTGCATAATAAAGCATCTGTCATCACACCCTTTCACTTGTCCCTGGGCCTGACCCGGTGAGTGGCCTCCATTTCCATGGCCGACCTCTACCAAACCCAGTCTGACCAGTGGCCAGCCTGAGGGTCAGGCTGTCTCCAAAAGGGTCCCTCAGGACGCAGGCCCCCCGGGACCACTTCCTCACAGCCAGTGGTTCCCTAAGTTTGGGAAACTCACCACTCGTGCACAAGATGATTTTCGGGTATAACGCCACAGCTTTAAATCACAGAGTGAAAAGGTTGTTCCCTTCTCGATTCTTTTTCCATCCTTCCAGATCAGCAAAGAGCAGCTCTGTTTGGGGCAGGTTTGTCTTTTACAATATGTACTGTATTTGTATAGTTATTTTATTCACAGCAATCGGGGCTGGTTTCTAAAGCAAGGGAGTGATATTTAGTTTCCTGTATAAGCTCAAATACCTTGATTTTAAACGAGTCCATTCATAGACAAGTAATACATAAATAGTGGCACTGCTCATAGAACCCACGTGGTCACAAGAAGGGCAGTAAACGAGCCCCTGAAATGGGGCAACAGCTGGCCCAGCACAGGGGCTCCCCGCTGTGTCATAAGCCCTCCCCTCCGTGAACAAATCCACAGGCCACTCTGCATTTGTACACAGAGGGTGAGCGTCAACCAGCTGACGACACAGCAGTCAGACGGATGCTTCTTCCTGCATGACAAAGGTCTCCAACCTCCCAGTGTGGGCAGGATGGGGGTGGGGAGGTTCCTACTGAAGAGGGTGGGGGCAGTTTGCTCCTCCATGCATGCCCCACACAGCCAGTGGAGTGGGGGGGTCCCCAGGCCCTCCAGTAACCCCTGTTAGGCCAGGGGCACCACTCACTGGCACAGAGCAGGTGTGGGCATGCGTGGATGGGGGCCTCTGCTGACAGCCTGTGGGCCAGGGCTATGCGCTTGCTTTGTGGACACCAGAGGAGCTTTTATGGACCGTTGTCACAGGAGCCTGGCCAGCAGGCGGAGGCGAGTGGCCTGAAATTCAGTACTTGGACGTCCAGCATCGGAGTCACTTACTTAAGACAGAGATTTCCCTGGGGACTCAGACTCAGGAGCCATCCAATGGGCCAAAGGGAACTTTCTACTCATGAGATTTACCATCAACACAACTTTGAGAAACTATAAAGGAAAAAAAACCAGTTCTAAAGAAAGTCTATCTAGCTCTCTCGCGCTCGCTCTAGCTCTAATAGCTCTTGCTCTCCTTCTCTCTCTCTTTCTCTCTCTCTCTCTCTCTCTCTCTCTCTCTCTCTCTCTCTCTCTCTCTCTCTCTCTCTCTCTCTCTCTCTCTCTCTCTCTCTCTCTCTCTCTCTCTCTCCCCCTCTCTCTCTCTCTCCCTCTCTCTCTCTCTCTCTCTCTCCCTCCTTCCTTTATTTCTCTCTATACAAAATCTTCCCCCCTAGTATCTGGAAAAAAATAGCCACCTGGTGAGTTTCTACCCCCCACCGTTAATGACCCACAGACCAAACAAGCGTTCCTCTGGTGGTAAAGTCTGTTAACAGGACAATCATTTGACAAACATCACAACATTCCCGCAGAAATCAAGCACCCTTTTTGCCGCCTGCCCTCGACTAGGACACTCTTCTGTCAGAATCATACTGCCATCAGAACACAAAAGTTGAAATTGGGTTATTGTGCCACCCAGACAATCCCACGTTCCCAGAGACCCCAAGGTGCATAGTCTTTACATGACCTCAGATTCCCTAAACCAGCAAACGCCAGGAGCTGGGGGCCACCGGGCACAGTGCTTCCCCAAAGCGCCCCTCTGAGTGCCCAAGACCACGAGGGGTGTGAGCCCGAGGTCTGGAAAGTCTAGGACATCTCAGTGGGCATGGAAAACTATCGCGTGTGTGGAGACAGACAATAGAGGGTGGCAACCGGGGGCGGGGGCGGGGGCGGGGAAGTCGGACACCGCTGCTCAGCGGACCGAGATGAGTGCGTCCCAGAGCTCTGCTGCACCGCCAGAGTTAACAGGCATAGGTACAGTACACTTAACATTTTGTGAAACAGGCAGATCTCGTGATAAGCGTTTCTACCGCAACATACCAGAAAACCCCTAAACAACAAAGAGATACAAGGACATTCTTAGAGATGATGCATGTGTTTATTACCCTGGTTATGTCCAAACCCATCAGATTGTATCCGTTAGTTATGTGCAGTTTTTTTGCATACCAATTATACCTCAGTAAAGCTGGGGGTGGGCGTGGGGGTGCCACTGGCACAAACGGTGACGGGGAGTGCCAGGGAGCTGATGAGCTGACAAAGGCTTGGCACCAGGCTCCCCTAGGCAGGCAAGCCCTGCCCTGTCGCACTTGCCAATGTCTGTTGTGTATCTCTTCCCACCACGGCCAAGCTCAAGCTGCCAGTGTGACATC